>NC_045446.1:111173107-111250110 GCF_002776525.5 Piliocolobus tephrosceles
TTTTTTTTTTTTTTTTTTTTTTTTTTTTTTTGGTCAGACTAAAATATCACAATTGACATTCTGCTGTTGAACGCCTCTACTAAATTTTTCTTTTGATTTATTATACTTTTCAACTCCCAAATTTCTATTTGCTTGTTTTTTTTAAATTTTTAAATTTCTTTATTGATATTCTCTATTTGATGAGACATTGTTCTCATATTGTCCTTTCATACTTTATACATGATTTCTTTTAGTCCTTTGAACATATTTATGATAGCTTATTGATTTTTTTTTTTTTTACTTAGTCTAATGTCTGAGCTTTTAAGGACAATTTCTACTGACTACTCTTTTTGCTTGTGTATAGGCTATACTTTGTTGCTTCTTCACTTGTCCTGTGATTTTTTTATTGAAAACTGGACATTGTAAATGGTGTGACAGCTCCACACCACTGACACCCCGTCCTCAAGGTTTTGTGTTGTTGCTATTTGTTGTTGTTGCTGTTTTTGTTGTTGTTGTTTTTGTTGTTCAGGGAGTTTCCTATACTGCTATCAAGTTTGTGTTCTTTATTCTTATTGCTACTGAAGTATCTCATAATATAGCTTATTGGTCAGCTAATGATAAGACAGAGATTTTCTTAAACACTTTGAACCACTAAGTCCTTCAGCCTTTGCTAATGGCCTCTGGGTGTGTGTTTGGGTATACCTTCAATGCTTTGGCAGGCAGTTTACAACTCTGTCCTAGCCTTCACTTCCTGCTTACGTAGAGCTTCAAGATTAGCTGGAGGTAAGAGATTAGACCCTGTTCATTTCTTTCTTGAGCATACTCACAGCTCTTGTGTGCTTGACCTTGTGGAGTCCCAGGAATATTCTAGAGCTTATTGAAGTCTCCTAAGGGCATCTTCTTCCCCAGTTTTTCCTTTTAAGCTTTTTAGTTAGCCTCTTTTCATTCCCAATTGGTAATACTGTCTTCAGCAGTTATGATGATAAGCATTTGCTAGTTTTTATCCACTGTTTTCAGTAAATACCTTGGCTGGCTATAAGGCTGTCTGTATCATGAACCAAGTCAGGCTATATAAAGACAAGAGCTGATAATGCAGCTTTCCTGTGAGCCCCCCCAGACAGGTCAGGCTTTTTGGGAACTCCAGACCTGTTCTGTCCTCTCCAGTGGCTGCTAGGCTGCTGTTTTTCACAGCTATTGTAGATGTGAGGCTGTGGGTTTCCAAGGCTACCACAGAGCTAGAGAGAGGGGGATGGGATTAGGGCAAATGGAAACATCACAAAGCTGGCTATTTTTGCCAAGATTCAGCCATTGTTCTTGAATAAATGTGCCTTGAATTTTTGCAACTCTTTATTTCATTTGCAGAATTGTGAAAAAGTTGATTTTGAAGATTTTTGTCAGTGTTTTTCTTGCTTTTATGGATGAGTATGTTTTTAGAGTTCCTAGAAATGCTTCCAATTAATATTAACTTTGTAAACTTTATTATAGGCATTTTCCAACCTACACGAAAGAACAGTTAATGCTGATATGACCTCCCCATGTGCCCTCATTCAGCTTCAATATTATTTACCTACATTTGCCAACCTCTCCTTAGCTATCTACTCACTCCTTTTTACCCCCTGGAATATCCCAGATGTTGGATTTTAGCTATGTTTTATTTATGATTTGTTTTTGTAAACAACATTAATGTGGATGAGGATGTTTTGCTGAAGCTTTGTTGCTGCTACAAGGCAGGATGTGACCCATGGCTCTGGTGCTTCTGAACTAGTGGCCCTGTGCTTCCACACGCCCTGGGAGGGCTTAGTTCTTTACGCATTTTCTCTAGCTGAGCTGCCATGCAACTTTCAGTGGGATAGCTCATTGCAGTATCCTTTGGCCTTTACTTGATAAGAGTATCCTGTATTTAGTTCCTTTCTCCTCTTCTTGATCCTCCTCCATTTCTTTTTGCTCTTAACACAATCTCAAATATAAAGGGAAATTCAGGTTATTCACATACCTAGATGGATTTATTTGTTTGTTTGTTTGTTTATTTATTTCTGAGATGGAGTCTTTCTCTGTCACCAGGCTACAGTGCAGTGGCATGATCTCGGCTCACTGCAACCTCTGCCTCCTGGGTTCAGGTGATTCTCCTGTCTCAGCCTCCCAAGTAGCTGGGACTATAGGCGTACTCCACTATGCCTAGATAATTTTTGTATTTTTAGTAGAGACGGGGTTTCACCATATTGACCAGGATGGTCTTGATCTCTTGACGTCGTGATCTGCCCACCTTGGCCTCCCAAAGTGCTGGGGTTACAGGTGTGAGCCACTGTGCCTGGCCGAATTTATTTTTAATTATCAGAAATGAAAACAAAATAAAAAAAAAAACTTCTTGTAAATTCTCAGACTCTATAGGATATAGGATTGACTTAAATTTAAATCATTCCTAGTAGTTGATGAAGGTATGTGTGTTTGTGGATGTGTTAGCTGGTATAGCCTTTCAGGAGAGCCATTTCATGATAGCTATCAAAAATACAAATTTTGACTTAAGAATTCTTCTCTAAGAATGCATCCTACCAACAGTATTGTGCAGTTCTGAAAAAGTAATAAATATATACGTGTGTGTGTGCATGTGTGTGTTTAAGAAATGTTTTTGGAAATAACCCAAATGCCTACCAATAGCTGTTAAGTGGAAAGATGTCTAAGATACATTGCCAGTGATAAAGTTTTAAATTGTGAGACAGTAAGATACACTGTTAATGGAAAAAGTTAAGTAATAAAACAGCATTTATATCATGATCCAAATTATATGTGAAAAATTAAATTGCCTGTGTCAGTTTAGAATTGTGTTAGGTTGCTGGTAATAGACTAGAAAGAAAAGTTGCTTAACCATGTCAGGAGTTTAGTTTTCTCCCCCTCGCTGCCTGGAGGTAGGCTGTCTTGGGCTGGTATGTCGGTGTCCTGATGTTCTTGGGAACCCAGATATCTGTCTTAATGTTCTACCATCCTGACGAATGATTTCCATTCTCAAGATTACCTCGTGGTTCAAGACGTCCACACTAGCCTTCAAGTCCTTATTGCAGTTAGGAAGAATAAGGAAAGACAGCAAGTAGGACCTCTTTCCACCAATTACATCTATTTAAGCAGCCTTCCTAGAAATCCAACACAAAACTTCTGTTTTTAATCTTATTGACTAGTACTTAATCACATGACTACCCATAGCTGCAAAAATGGTAGAGAAGTGCAGTCATTTATCCCAGATGTTGTCAGGGTCCCAATGCTCGGAAGGAAAGGGCTAATGGGTGTTGAGGGTAGATGTAGCAGTGTCTGTCACTATGTAAGTATGCTTGCGTGTGGTGGCACAGTATATTTCTGAAAGGATGCACAAGAGCTGTTAGCCACTGGGCACTCTGCAGGGTAGAGTGGGAGGAGGGATGTGGAGGTCAGAGCAGAGCTTCTGCATTTACCTTGTACTCATCTGTGCTGTTGGATGTTTTCCATGAGTATGATTTGCTTTGATAATAATAGAGATAAAAAACAAACCAACCCCAAACCTATGGTTTGTTAAGAAAAATCTCAGAGCCTTACAATACATCTTACAATCACTAGTGTACCATAGTTTAATTGTTAATATATTTCTTGGTGGCAGTAAAACAATATAATAACTCTTTAAAAATGCATTAAGAGTGAACCTGAATTGTCTAGGTTTTGGAATAATTCTCCAAGAAGGAAGTGGGATCGATGCATTTTGAGATTTTTTTTGGTTTGATGATTGTGGTATTCTGTGATTTTTGCATTTATGAGGTAAGACTGACCTGTGAAATATGTTCTTAATACTCAGGCCTCCCAGCAGCAATTGTTAAGTATTTTTAACTAATGATGAGCCTGGGTGTCATTGAGAAATCACTCTTTTTAAAGTTTTACTGACAGTTGGAAGTAGTAAAAAACAAAGCATAAAAATGTGTATTTCATTGATACGTTCCTCTATATATTCACAAAAATGTATGTATATAGGCTGACTGAAACTAATCATCTGAGATAGTCATAACATTTTATCAGCTTAATGAGGGCTTTTGGAATTTATATGTAACAATTTTGCTGGGAATTATTTTCTCATTCAGTTAATATGCTTTTACGTTTTTAATAGATCCATCATTTCCTACAGCCCCATGTTTAGTACAAGCTATTAATATGGTTTTTAGGTTTCCATTTTAATGGGCAGTCTTTTGTAACTCTCTACCTGATTTCTTTAAAACAAATTACTTTCAGCCATTTGTTCAGTGGTGGTTTGAATGTCTGCTGCTCAAATGGGGTAAAAGTAACTTTGTCTTTATCAGCTGGGTCCTCACGGTATTCATAGGCCATGTGTGAGCACAGGGTACTGAGTTGTTATATTACAGATAAAATAAATGGGTATGTTCCTTACTCCTTAGGAAGTTAATATCTATAATAAACAGCAACCTAGTCAAGGATAAGTGAAGCCGAAGTAACCCCTCTGGCTGGGAATCCCAACATCTCAGTAAGTTTAATAGTCATTTGTATGATTATGTCCACATGAGGGTATGCCTCCCTGTGTCTTTTGTGATAGATATGCAACATTTGCCTTCCGTTTCTGGCCATGTTCTTTTACAGCTGGAAGAAACCACACAGAGTCTGTGTAACAGTTCTTATCTTTTTTGGAATTGTGGACTTTCTTGAGAATCTGATAAAATGTATGGAGCCTCCATAGCAAAATAAATGAATGTATATAAAAAATTTGCATATATGTTTACAGGGTTGCTGGACCATTTAAATCCATCTATAGGGAAGTCGTGATCCAAATAAGCTTCTCCTTTGTAGATGAATAAACTGAAAGCTAGAGAGATTTTTTGTCATTTTTTCAGTTGGTAGAGCTAGCTCTTAATCTGATGCTTTTATACACATTTCCAAGATTCTTGCTGTGACTTAAAAGTCTCTAAAATGCAATGTGATGTGGTCAACATCATGTTGAATACTCTACCAATGAATATATGTTCTAGCAAAAGACCTTCCTCAATGAGATTATTCAGAGATGGAACACCAGAATCAATGAATATTCTCTCAAGTCTTGGTGCAAATTAAAGCCTTGTGACTGCAGCATCCTTGTAATCTAAAAATAGGAGTAGAAAGAAGAAAAGAACATGTTTTGTGTACATGGTGTGTGGCTGATCTCACCCTTTAGTGGTTTGGGGGCTGTAGGCTCCCTGCCTGTTTCTTCAGCCTCATCACACAATCCTCTTTCTATCTCTTACTCTACTGAAGTGTTGGCAGCCTCCAACAACCTCCTCTAGTCCAAGTTCTACCATCATACCATTTCCTTCCTTATCTAATATCCACGGAGTATCTAGTGTCTGTTGCAAACCAGGTATCTAAGATGAGGCAGTACAACCCAAGCTGCCCAGTGATGGCAGACACTGCAAAAATATGAATTTGCAATCACAGAGTCTATTTTGTGTTTCCAGTAGAACTGGAAGAATCTGATTCTTCTATTTTTATTTTTGCTGCTTTTGAATGACTGTAATGTGGCACCATTAATTTTTTTTTTCCTCTTCCTTGGCAGCATCTCTTGGGCAGTCAACAGCAGTCTTCTGTCCAGCTCTGGGTCTCCTTTGGCCGGAAGCCCATGCGAGCAGCCCAGTTTGTCACAAGACATCCTATTAATGTGAGTGGGGTCTGCTTGAGGTTGGGAAGAAGTGTCATTGTCTTTACGCAGAGGTCAGAGGAAGGGTGTTGCAGGCATGTCCTGCTGGAGTGGATATTTGATGGAACCTCCCTGAAGTCACTTTCCAGAGAGGTTTCTAGAGACCTCAGTTACACTTTGGCCATTGTGGTCTGTGTTTCCCACTTCACTGAAGCAGAGCTGAAGGAGAGTCTTAGTTTGCTTTAAGTGGAGCAGCACTGGCAGAGAGAGATTGGAGCCAGAGTCAGTGCCATCTGAGCAATGTGCCAGTACTGATGCAATGGGAAGTTTGTGCATGATAGGAATTTTTTTTTTTATTGAGTACCTGCTGTATTGCTTGCAAGGGGTGAGTTCCAACAGGGGATAGGATTTGGGTCCCACCTTTTAGAAACAGGTTGGAGAGACTATGAACTGAGCAGCAGAAGAAACCACACATAAGCAAGTGCTTACATATGCAGCTTTATAACATGAAGATGGATAGGAAAGAGCTGCATGGGATGGGGTCATTAGAGGAATTGCCACAGAGAGGAGGTCACAGTGAAACGTCTTGACACTGGCAGTTGGCTTGATGAAAGGTAAGTGGCTCACTTGCTTACCTTCCACCAAACGAATGGGATCATATGGAGAACCGTCTTGCCAGTTCTCTGCTAGTTTCTATGGATTCCGCCTTCCTTTGGTCACCTTAGGGAAAATAAAGCGAAATGCATTAACCCGTATTGTACTTTGCACAAATGAAAGGTCTCATGGGAAAATGAGGGAGACATTATTAACAGAAAGAGGTTTGTAGGTCATTTGTGCAGTGCAGTGGCCCGTTATTTTGTGCCCCGTTTGCCAGTAAGGGGCCCGCTAAGCTGCAGATCCGCCTCAGGTTCTCCAAAGGGAAAGTCGCCAAAGCTTCTTTGCCAAGGTTAGGGAGCTTACTGTGGGCTTTAGGCCCACATTCGTCACTAGGACATTTGAAAGTCATTGCTTCCGTGTGTATAGAAAAAGCCCACAGGGCACATTTGTTTTTTGACATATCTTTTTTGACTTCTGATTCCAAAGGAATATTACATCGCAGATGCCTCCGAGGACCAGGTGTTTGTGTGTGTCAGCCACAGTAACAACCGTACCAATTTATACATCTCAGAGGCAGAGGGGCTGAAGTTCTCCCTGTCCTTGGAGAACGTGCTCTATTACAGCCCAGGAGGGGCCGGCAGTGACACCTTGGTGAGGTAAGGAGACCGTGAGTCCTTCTGCCTTGTTAGGCCAACACAACCATTAGCTTCTCTCTGGTTCAGTGGTTTGCAGCGTTAGCTGCACATGTGGGTTCACCCGGGAAGTTCTGGAAATCCAGTGTCTGGCTCACGTGCCCAGGGATCACGGTGGGATGGGTTTGGGGTGTGGCCAGGTTATGAGGATTTTAGGAAGCACCCTAGGTGATTCTTATGTGCAGCCAAGTCTGGAAACTATAGCTCTAGGTAACATTTAGGGTCAGAGCTACTGTGTTAATCAATCCCTTGAGCTCCTTTTGTTCAGTGTTCTGGTTTTGTGGTTTCTGAGCATTGAAAAACAGCACTTGGAAAATATCAAGTCAGTGAGAGCTGGCATATGCGGCCAGTGGATCAGGTTAATTGATGTCATTACTTTTTTTTTTTTTTCAATAGAGATAATTGCAGTGTTTTGTAAGGAAAGGCACCAACGTCATTGATCCTTTATCTGTAAATCATGTGTTTAGAGCTGTTTTGCAGTCCAGCAGTGAGCAGTATCTGAGCACCACACCCATCAAGGCGTGGTGGAGGACTTGGGGGTTTGGGAGGGATGAACTGGTTCTTAAGATCCTTTCAGGACCATTTATTCTGATTTGTCGTTTGACAGCCAGACTTGTGTGACCTGTGTGGCTGTGGTTAGAGTCCCCTCTGCTCTTGGAAAGAGTCTCCCGCGTGAAGCTGACTGGTCTGGGATGGGGTCTGGCTCTCCAGCCATGACAGCCAGGTCTGAGGGCACGCCTTTGTGCCCACTGTTTCTGGGCAATTCATTCCATTGTCAGTTTATTCACAAGTTTGCTGCTGCTCTCTGCCAGACAGTGTTCTAGGTATGGCCACAAAATAATGTATGAAGCAATAAAATATCAGAACAAAGTCCCTCTTCTGTGGAGTTTATAGTCTAGTTGGGGAAGATAGAATATAAACAAATATGTGATCTGCCTGGTAACATGTTGAAAAGAAAAATAAAGCAAGGTCAGGGGACGGGGATTTGCAAGGGTGTTCTTTTATTCTACTGGCTGCTTCAGGAGGGGGACATTTAAGCAGGTGCCTGAATTACATGAGGGAAGGAACCAGGCAGAACCCTGGGCGAGTAGCACTGCAAGCAGGGCAGACAGGAAGCACAGTGACTGAGGCTGGACTGCACTGCTGTTTTAGGAGCAGGGAGGAGGCCAGAGTGTCTGGAAGGGCTGAAGAGAGGGAGAGAAAAGGAAGAAACAGGACCTAAGAGAGCAGGGCTCAGATCCTATAGGGCCTTCAGGGGCGTGTGAAGAACTTCGTTTTTTTCTTTTTTGTTGTTGTTTTTTTGTTTGTTTGTTTTTGAGATGTAGTCTCGCTCTGTCGCCCAGGCTGGAATACAGTGGCGTGATTTTGGGTCACTGCAGCCTCTGCTTCCTGGGTTCAAGTGATTCTCTTGCCTCAGCCTCAAAAGTAGCTGGGATTACAGGAGTGTGCCACCAGGCCAGGCTAATTTTTTATATTTTTAGTAGAGACAGTACCATGTTGGCCAGGCTGATCTCAAACTCCTGACCTCAAGTGATCTGCCTGCCTTGGACTCCCAAAGTGCTGGGATTACAGGTATGAGCCACCACACTCAATCCTGTTTTTTCCTTCTAAATGAGATGGAAGGTTTAGACTGGGAGATGGACATGATCTAATTTCACCTTTTATTTTTTTTCCATTAAAAAATTGTGAATTGCATTATGTAATGAAAAGAATGTAAAACATAAATGGATAGTGTTATAAATAATTATAAGTGAGCCATCATGTGGCTTATCTTTTACAGAAGTTATCCTCAATGCTGTGTGGGAATTTGGCTACTGTTGGGGACAAAGGCAGGAACAGGAAGACTAGTTGTGAAAGGATTGCAGAGATACAGGCCAGTAGGGGTGGATGTTGGCTGAACCCAGGGTGGTGGCACTAGAGATGCTGGAAATGGTCAGACCCTAAATATATTTTTAAAGTAGAGCCAATGGGATTTGTTGATGGATGGGAACGAGGGGTGTGAAAGAAGGAGGAGCCAGGGGACTGCTGCTGCTTCGCCTGAGCTGCCTGTAAAGAGATGGCCACACAGGGAGTCAGGGAGACCTGGGGCAGGGGCAGTATTAGGGGGAGATCACGAGCTTGGTTTGGGACTTACCTGGTTGGAGAGGCCTATTGGATATCCACGTGGCCAGCTTTCTACCTCATCTCTGATGGTGCTTTTCCACTTCCTGTTTCTTCTCTTTGGGAGGTGCCGTCATCTTTTATTCCTTTCCTTCCCTGGCACAGACTCATGGATTTATTATTATTTAATGTGTTATAAACCATTCCTGCCATGATTCATTTTGATGCTCAGCTTGTCCTGGTTTGGTCAGTGGCAGATCCTACCTCCTTCAGGCTGGCTTGTCATTTTTTATTGAAAAAATTATTTATTGACTGGGCGTGGTGGCTCACGCCTGTAACCCAGCACTTTGGGACGCCAAGGTGGGTGGATCAGGAGGTCAGGAGATCGAGACCATCTTGGCTAACATGGTGAAACCCCATCTCTACTAAATATGCAAAAATTAGCCGGGTGTGGTGGCACGTGCCTGTAGTCCCAGCTACTCGGGAGGCTGAGGCAGGAGAAATGCTTGAACCCAGGAGGCAGAGGATTCTGTGAACCAAGATCGCACTACTGCACTCCAGCCTGGGGGCGACAGAGCGAGACTCCGTCTCAAAAAAATACATATTATTTATTGAGGTGAAATGTATATAACATCAGCTTAATCACTTTAAAGTGGGAGTTCGGGGGCATTCCATACATTTACAATCTTGCGCCACTGCCACCTCTGTTTAATTTCATGGCCTTCTCATTTCTCCAAAAGAAAACCCCATGCCCATTAAGCCGCTTCTCTCCACTATCCCCTTCTCCCAGCCCCTGGCAGCTGTCAGTCTGATTTCTGTCTCTGTGGGTTTTTCCCTATTTTGCAGGGTGTTTCATATAAATGGAATCATACGATAATAGGTGACCTTCTCTGTCTGGCTTCTTTCACTTAGCGTAATGTTTTCAAGGTTCATCCATGGGTACCATACATCAGTGCCTCATTCATTTTAATGGTGAATAATAGTCTCCTTTTTTAAATAATTAAAATAGTGAATCACTGTCCCTCAGACCTTTCACTGATGCTTTCATCCTTCTTTTTTCACCATTAAAAGCCCCTGGCTATGAAATGGAAAAGTCACAGCTTGCTAAATAGTTTCTTGTCTTCCACATGTGTCAGATATTCAGGGTGAATGTTTCATGCTGGGACAGAGTATGAGCCAGAAGCCAGAGCGATGGCCCTTTGCAGAGTTACGAAGGCCGCCCCTCCTTGCCTGAGCGCACAGTCCAGTGAAGAAACTGGAAATAGATTCACGTCAAGAGTCATAGACCAACGTCCTACTCAGTTTTCTCATTCTTCTCAGGTTTTATCTGAGGACTAGAGAGGTTCCGTTGTACTCAGCTGAGTGACATTTTGTCATCTGCATCTCGATCTCAGCCGGATGAAATGGGATAAAGGTGAATTAGCACATCACGTGGGCAGGCTGGTTTAGAGTAAACTGGTGTGTGAAATGAGCAAGTCTTTGGACGGAATAGGAAAGGATGGTGTGTGGGAACTGCTTCTGATTTACTCAGAGAAATGGAGAAAGAGCTCTTTCCAGGGAATGACCCTGGCCCTGGTGGGATGTGCCAGGTGGGAGTCTCATGGAAAGCTCTAGCTAGATGTTGGATGCTTTGGAGGAACTAATGTGCTGAGGAGATGTCAGGCCCGCGGGTCACCTTAGGGAGGGGCACGGGCCCAGTTGGTGGGGGTATTGCCAGAGCGTGGATTCTGCACTGAGCGGGGCTGTAGGGGACCTGGTGAGCTTCCTGGTAAGCCTTGGCCCTGGGTACTCTGGGAAGAAGGGGAGAAGTGCCTGGGGGAGGGCCAGTGAGGATAAAATGGAAGAAAGTGGACTCTCAGAGAAAGTACTTAGGGTGGGGCAAATTGTTGCAGGGCAGGTCAAGTGGGGGAAAGAAAAGGATGGGCTGGGACTCCTGGTGGAGGAGCATGTGAGATACAGGAAGACAGGCTTCCGCTTAGAAGTAAAAGATAAAACTCCAGGAATCCGACTCGGGAAAGAAACAGGGCTCATCTAAATGAGGGAAACTCAGACCTCCGCGATACGTAGAAGAAGCCCGTAACTGGCGGGATGACAGTTTGTGATGATAACCCCCAGAGAGGCAGAGCAGACGTCAACAGAGAAGGAGGGAAACAGACCTTCAGCTGGTTCCTAAGAAGCCCCTGAAAAATAACTGAACTAGACCTAAGGAAACCTCATGTCAGAGAATTTGGTCTCAACTCCAGCATTTCGTTCAGCGTTGTGCTCAGTCCCTCAGCCTGAAGCAGCTTTGGTGGGGCTTCTAGTGTTCCTTTTCCTGCCTCAGAGGTTGTCTTTTGGGTCTTTCTGTCTGATGTGGCAGGGCAGTCATCCAGCTGAAGAGATTGCGTGGAGACGGGTGACGGAGGTCAGCGTTTCTCTGCTTTATTGCATAGCCAGTGGCTCAGAACCCCTGAAATAAAGGGCAAGCTTCCAGTCTTTTTTCTTTTTCTTTTTCTTTTTTTTTGAGATGGAGTCTTGCTCTGTCACCCAGGCTGGAGTGCAGTGGCACGATCTTGGCTCACTGCAACCTCTGCCTCCTGGGTTCAAGCTATTCTCCTGCCTCAGCCTCCCAAGTAGCTGGGACTACAGGCATGTGCCACCACACCCAGCTAATTTTTGTATTTTCAATAGAGACAGGGTTTCACTGTGTTGGCCAGGTTGATCTCGATCCCTTGACCTTGTGATCCCCCCATCCTTGGCCTCCCAAAGTGCTGGGATTACAGATGTGAGCCACCTCACTCGGCTAAGCTTCCAGTCTTAACAGCCACGTATGATACCTGGTTACAGTTTCTCAGAAATCCACTCTATTTGTAATGCTTGTATCATTTTAGCGCAAAACCACTTTCCTGTGGCATCAGGGTATCAGCATAGTAGATGAAGCCTGGGAAGGCAGTATTCTCTTAAGAATATAACCCCAAGCTTTCTAGAGCCATCCTTGCTGTATGTACAGTTTCTTTAGGAAGGAGTCGACAGGTTCTGCTGAGCTTCCTGACGGAAGACCTTGTGGGCTTCTATCTGATCAGAGTGTTGGGTAATTAGATTGTAAGTACCTGGAGAGGGGCTGTGTAACCCTGAGCTATGTTCCTACAGATTGGGTTGAATTTTAAGCCTCAGCACTGTTATTAGTGTCTTGTAGGTCTGACTTAATGATTTCTGTTTTTGAAGGCTCACTGGAGGATTTGGAGTCAATTTCGATAGTGATGTAATAGATGTGACTCTTACGTCGACTTTTGTATGTTATATTCATCATTCTAAACCCCCTGTTAGGAATTGTTGATCAGATAAGCCTTTTGGCCCTAAAAGTTGAAAAGAAACAAAGTTTTTAAAATAGCAAATTATCTGGCTGGGCATGGTGGCTCATGCCTGTAATCCCAGCACTTTGGGAGGCCGAGGCAGGTGGATCACTTGAGCTAAGGAGTTCGAGACCAGCCTCGGCAACATGGCGAAACCCCATCTCTAGCAAAAAATTAAAAAATTAGCTGGGCATAGTGGCACACACCTGTAGTCCCAGGTACTTGGGAAGCTAAGGTAGGAGGATCATTGAGGATCATCTGAGTCTGGGAGGTTGAGGCTGCAGTGAACCGTGATCATACCACTGCACTCCTGCCTGGGCAGCAGTAAGACCCTGTCTCCAAAAAAAAAGGAATAAAGTACTCACAATGTGCTATAACGTGGATGAACCTTGAAAGCATTATGCTAAGTGGAAGTAACCAGATACAAAAGACCGCATATTGTAGATTCCATTTATATAAAATATCCAGATAGGCCAATTCATAAACACATGGAGCAGATGAGTGGTTTCCAGGGCTTGGGAAGGGAAGAGGAAATGGAGAGTGACTGCCTGTGGGTATGAGGTTTCCTTTTGGAATGATGGAATGTTCTGGAACTAGATAGTAATGATAGTTGCCCAACATTGTGAATGTGCTTAATGCCACAAGATTACGTACGTTTAAATGGTCAAATTTTATGTTATTTATAATAACAAGCAAATACCAATTCAGGTTCATAGCTGCTTATTTTCATATTGTAGGTATTTTGCAAATGAGCCATTTGCGGACTTCCACCGAGTGGAAGGATTGCAAGGAGTCTACATTGCTACTCTGATTAATGGTTCTATGAATGAGGAGAACATGAGATCGGTCATCACCTTTGACAAAGGGGGAACCTGGGAATTTCTTCAGGCTCCAGCCTTCACGGGATACGGAGAGAAAATCAATTGTGAGGTATTGATGTTTTAATCTTGTTTTGCTTTTTAACATAAGGGAAAGAGCCCTACTCTGTGGTAGTTTCCTATGTCTAGTATTTATTGAAAAAAATACAGTATCACATAGTATTCTATTCATATCACATGGAGCAGACTTTTTTCTGTGTTGCTACATTTGGAGTTCCCAAACTCTGCTCCAAGGTCTCACTACCACTTCTGGGCAGAAGCAACTCAGGAAAAAAAAAAAAAAAGGTAGTATTCACTTTTAGTACTACTTGTTTAGTGAGACCATTACTTGGTCTTTTGGATTTTTGAATTTTGTTTGTCCATGGTGGGCTATGTGGACACCCCCCTGTATGATATATCTGTGGTCCTTGGGAACATTTCTTTGAATTTACTTCTTGGTTTTTCTTCTCTATTTAGCAATGGGTCTTGGCTTACCACATCAAATCTAATTTTGGAAAGAGGCAGCCTATAAATAGATACAGACAAATATCTGGGTGCTTCCTCCTCCCTTAGTAGTGTCTTCTACAGCATCTTGGTGAGATCCTGGGGTGGTTGGAACTTGGGTGTTTTTCAGTGTGCTATGGGGGTCAGGCTTTAGTTAAATCGAATTAATGGTATCACTCAAATTCAGCTTTTTGTTTCCCTGACTGAGCAGTTTATTTATGAACTACACGACAGTTCATCAGCTTTCAGTTTCTTCTCCTGAGTTTAGGTGGTGGAAGGGATGCATAGGAAATGGATCAGTCTATTACCTGAGGATAACAGGACCTCCTCAATGAATAGACTTCCTTGTAGGCAGAAAACCATGAGTCACAAAGAGGAGTAAGCAAATAAATCTTTCTTTGACACCCAGCCTAATTTGTTCCAGTTTTCAGTGGTCAAACTGAGACTCTGGCCAGACAGATACTTTGTGACAAAAATAAGTAGCAAATCATCCAGCAAACCTTGCTACCATTTTTACCTGCCCATAACCACGTAAGTACATAGTTCTCCTGTGCACAACCCTGGCTACATCTGAGTCACACTGAACAAGCTCTTTCTGACCAGGAGAACTGAGTGTGACCATATGGCAAAAGGCGTTGTCCTGATTGCTTGCAGAGCTACTAAAATCCGGACATGAGTGATGGAGGCCAGACTGAACACTTGAAGCCTTGCCCTGTATACGTACACCTTTGTGCAAATGTAAAATACATAGCAAAAAATTTAATGCCTATCCTTTGGTTTTTATATCGCATTGATACTGTACATCAGGGGAGCTTATCCGTGAGACTTATGCCTTCTGATTCTTGGTCTTTCTTATGACAGAATTGCTGGAATCATATTTGAAATACATCTCTGACTTAGGAAGTGTATATGGCAAAATCATTTCATTTCTCTTTAGTTCTGAGTCACTTGAGAGGATCTCTGAGTGATAGGATGAGATGATGACTTTCCCATTTACTTGAGATGACACTGATTTCTAATTGTTATTCCCTGAGAGTCTCAGAAGGCCTTTCTAAGTTGTGATTGTTCTCTTCTTCCACGGGACATTTATGTGGGTCCAGATGATCCTCTCTGTCTGGGGAGTGTGGGGACAGCCGGGCTGTGAGTCTGGTTTCCCCTGGGCCAGGCCTCCTTGCTCCGTGTCAGCTGCAGTGCCTTCACACAGGCCGCAGAGTTTACAGGGAGGGCTAGGCATGGTATCACGTGCTGACACTGCCTGAAACTTTGGTTGTATAGCTTTCCCAGGGCTGTTCCCTTCATCTGGCTCAGCGCCTCAGTCAGCTCCTGAACCTCCAGCTCCGGAGAATGCCCATCCTGTCCAAGGAGTCGGCTCCGGGCCTCATCATCGCCACTGGTAAGTGTGCCTTGCCTGTTCTCACAAGGGGTTCGGCTGTCTGGTGATAAGCAGCCAGATGCAGAGCGATCACTCACCACCTCCCCAGCAGTAACCGCTCTTCGTGGTTTGAAGGCATTCTTAGTTGCTAGATACTACTCAGAATTTCTGGCTGGGCAAGGTAATTATCTGACATACTCTTGAAATTAAAAATAATTATTTCTCTTGCATTTTAGGTTCAGTGGGAAAGAACTTGGCTAGCAAGACAAACGTGTACATCTCTAGCAGCGCTGGAGCCAGGTGGCGAGAGGTCAGCCCCCTCCCCCAGTCCCCTCCCCTCCACCCTGGTTCCCGTTTGTGTGAGAATGCAGACTGTGCCTTGGCATTTCAGGGACACAAATGGTCCATGGCAGAGACCAATAATGCCAGAGATGACTATAAAGTAAAGACAGGTACCTGAAGCCACTGATTTGTATCCACAGTTACTTTAAATTAAAAACAGACCTTTGCAAATGTGTGAATTTTACTAAACGTTCTAAGAATATGAGTTCTATGAGGGCAAAGACAATGTCTGTTTTACTGACTTCTTTATCCTTAGGACCTAAGAGTGCCTGGCATGGAGTGGGGGCTCAGGGCATATATGCTGCATGTATCAGCAAATTACAACGTAGTGGTATCAGCCCTGAAACCGGCTATTATTATTATTTTGTGTATTATTGACATTGAAATGAAGCCGGTCCTTGCTGGACTGTGTTGTATGGGCACTTTCATCTCATTCTGTGCTATGGAAGTAGACTCTGTTTTTGCCTTAAGGTTGTATAACTAATATCGATCCTGATTATACCAATTCCTATGGCAGGGCTAGTTCTCTAATTCCAAAATGCTAATTCATCTTCATCTTTGGGCATTAGAGAATTTCCAAACTTGTTAAAAAAAAAAAAAAAAAAAAAAGTTGTTTCCAGCCTCCCATCACCGATTAAGGCCAAGGACGTGTGTTTGGTCTCATTCTGTAGGGGTTGCTTTCAGGGGTGACCCTCTAATTATGCCAGGAGCCACTAGGGTGAAACCCAGTAGATCCCTTGACAGGATGAGCACCTTGTCTTTGAGCAGCCATGCAGGCTGGGCAGCCTAAGCAGCATGTCAGGAGTGCTGTGGAGTCCTCAGAAGAGCTAGCAGACATAGTTCCCATCCACATGGTGCTTTACTGGGAATGCACCGTGCTCACCTTGATATTTGAATAGGTAATATGTAAAGCAGTAATAAAAATACCAACATTCATTTGGCACCTCGCAGTTCGCGGAGGCCTGTCACAAGCCTTCTCTCACTGTGGCAGGGCTTACCATCCCTCCCGAGGAGAGAGATGAGGCTCAGACACCGTGTACTCTATGTGGCAAACACAAATACGTGTTCAGATGAGGCAGGTTGTTAGGGCCATTGTGGTCAGAGTGCAGTTTGAAGGAGAATTTTCGGGTTGTCCTTGTCCAGCTCCCAAGGGAAGATTAAGCAGCTGCCTCCCCTTTTCGTGGAGCTGGACGCTCCCTTTGAAATGGGGTATCCTCTTCTCTGCGCATAGGCCTGTGGTTTGTTTGTGCCTTCTGCTGTTGGTGTAATCTGGGATTTGCACATCTGCAAGTGATTTCCTTCTGGGTAGAAAGCAGTGTCTTGTTCCTCCTCCAGTGAAGTGGTGTCGTCTGGCGATTACTGGGGCAGCTGTCAGTGCCTCCCTCCACACACGCCTTGTGCCTGCCAAGAAGCAGCCAGTGCACAAGAGACCTTATTTTGGGACATAGCAGAAAACTAACTGGGGGATGAAAAGATTGTGAGTTTATCTGTGTGAGTGGGCATCCGAGTCCCCATGGGCAGCCTTCACTTTAGAGGGACAATCTGGGCTGTGTGCGGGAGCAGGTGGTGGCAGAGGAAGAGGCTCTAGCGGACAGGATGCTGCCTGGAGCACTGCTGATCGTAATTCTGCTTTTCTTTTCCTCCTAATTAGTTGTGCAAATTCTCTGATCCTCGGAATTCCTTTTTTGTGCTTTTTCCTTTTTAAAATAATTTTTGTTTCTTTTATTTTTAGCTTTTTTCTTTATCAACTTCATTGAAGCAGATGTAGGTACAGTACACGGCACATGTTTAAAGTGTACGGTTTGATCAGAATTAATTATGGTCACCACAATTAAGAAAACAGACATTTCCATCTGCAAATTCTCTGATCCTCAGAATCCCTTTTTTGTGCTTTTTTCTTTTTAAAATAATTTTTATTTCTTTTATTTTTAGCTTTTCTCTTTAACAACTTTACTGAAGCAGATAAGGGGATGGTACACTGCATGTATTTAAAGTGTGCAGTTTGATCAGAATTATGGTCACCACAGTTAACAAACATTTCCATCACCTTCCCCGCGGTATCTTTGTGCCCCTCGGCAATCTGTGCCACTCTCTACTCTCGTCCTTGTCTGCTTCTGTTGTTCATTGGCATTTTCTAGCATAGGTTATTCATTGGCATTTTCTAGAGTTTTGATACGTGGACTCACACAGTGTATACTCTTTTTGCCTGGCTTCTGTCACACATCACGATGATTTTGAGTTTCATCCGAGTTGTTTCGTGTATCAGTTGTTCTTTCCTTTGCTAGTCGTATCCCATTGTAGGGTTATATCATAATTTCTTTATTCATTCATCTGTTGATGAACATTCCAGCTTTGCTGATTACAAATATAGCTGTTATGAACATTCATGTGCATATTTTCTTCATTTCTCTAGGGTGAATACTTAGGAATGGAATAGCTAGGCAGCATGGTGGGTGTATATTTAACTTTTTAAAGAACTGCCAAATTATTGTCCCTTTTACATTTCCACCAAACAGTATGTGAGAATTTTAATTGCTTCACATCTTTGCCAACACTTGGTATGATTAGTCTTTTTAATTTTAGACATTTTAATAAGCATGTGACAATATCTCATTGTAGTTGTAATTGGCATTTGCATGATTATTAATGATTCTTTTCATGTGCTCATTGGCCATTTTAAAATATGGTTGTGAAGTATCTGCCAAACCTTTTGCCTTTTTGAAAAAATTGGGGGCCGGGCGCGGTGGCTCAGGCCTGTAATCCCAGCACTTTGGGAGGCCAAGACAGGCGGATCACGAGGTCAGGAGTTCAAGACCATCCTGGCTAACACGGTGAAACCCCGTCTCTACTAAAAAATACAAAAAAGCTAGCCGGGCGAGGTGGCTGGCGCCTGTAGTCCCAGCTACTCGGGAGGCTGAGGCAGGAGAATGGTGTAAACCCCGGGGGCGGAGCTTGCAGTGAGCTGAGATCCGGCCACTGCACTCCAGCCCGGGCGACAGAGCGAGACTCTGTCTCAAAAAAAAAAAAAAAAAGAAAGAAAAAATTGGGTTGGTCCAGCACAGTGGCTCTGCCTATAATCCCAGCACTTTGGAAGGCTGAGGTAAGAGGATTGCTGGAGCCATGGGCAACATAGGGAGAGCTTGTCTTTACAAAAAATAAAAATAGCCAGGCATGGCGGTGCATGCCTGTAGTCCCAGCTACTCAGGAGGCTGAGATCAGAGGGTCACATGAGCCCTGGTGGTTGAAGATGTAGTGAGCTGTAATTGTGCTGCATTCCAGCCTGGGCGGCAATGGAATGAGAGCCTGTCTCAATAAATATATAAATAAATTTTAAAAACTAATTTTAATAATTGAGTTGTCTATCTTCTTTGAGTTGTAAGAGTGTTTTAAAAAATATGTTTTGGATTTAAGTCTTTTGTATGATGGTAGATACTCATTTTTTCCATATGGAGATCTAATTGATTTAGCACCATTTGTTGAAAACACTTCTCTCTCCCCCATTGAATTGCCTTGGTACCTGTTTGAAAATCAATTGGCCACATATGGGCCAATTTTAGGCCAATTGGGTCTATTTCCGGACTTTATTCTGTTCCATTAATCTGTCTATCTTTTCACTAATACTAAATTCTCTTAATTTCCAAAGCCTTATAGTAAATGTTGAGATCAGGTAGGGTAAGTCCTTCAACTTTGATCATTTTACAAATCATTTTCACTATTGTAGGTCCTTTGTATTTCCTGATACATTTTAGGATCACTTGTCAATTTCTATGAAATCTGCTGGGATTTTTATTATAATTGCCTTAAATTTATGGGATCAATTTTGAGGAGAATTGATGTGTTAATACTATTGAGTCTTCTGATCCATAAATACAGTATCTTTTTCCATTTCTTCTTTAATTTCTCTTAGTATTTTATAGTTTCCAGTGAGAGGTCCTGTACATCTTTTATTAGCTTTATTCCTAGATATTTTTATTTTTATTTTTGGTATTACTGTAAATGGAATGTTATTTTCTAATTTTTGCTCTAGTATGTAAGAATACAATTGATTTTTTGTATATTAATCTTGTATTCTGTGACCTTGCCAAGGTAATTCATTAGTTCTAGTAGGTTTTTAGATTCTTTGTAAGCAATCATACCATTTGCAAAGAGTGGCAGTTTTATTTCTTCCTTTTTGATCTTAATGTCTTTTATTTCTTCTCTCATTCTTCCCTTCTTTCTTGTCCTTCTTTTTCTCTTCTTTCTTGTCCTTCTTTCTTCTTCTCTTTCCCTCCTTTCCTCCATTTTCTCCCTTCTGATTTCTTTCATTCTTCTTATCACAATGGCTAGGACCTCTATACAGTGTTGAATATGCTGAGACCAGCTTGGTCGGGGAGACCCTAACCCAGCAGTGCTAGAGGAATTAAAGACACACACGCAGAAATACAGAGGTGTGAAGTGGGAAATCAGGGGGTCTCACAGCCTTCAAAGCTGAAAGCCTGAAACAGAGAGTTACCCACGTATTTATTAACAGCAAGCCAGTCATTAGCATTGTTTCTATAGATACTAGATTAACTAGAAATATCCCTTATGGGAAACGAAGGGATGGGCTGAAATAAAGGGATGGGTTTGGCTAGTTATCTGCAGCAGGAGCCTGTCCTTAAGGCACAGATCGCTCATGCTATTGTTTGTGGCTTAAGAACACCTTTAAGTGGTTTTCCGCCCTGGGTGGGCCAGGTGTTCCTTACCCTCATTCCTGTAAACCCACAACCTTCCAGCGTGGGCGTAGGACCATTATGAATATGTCACAGTGCTGCAGAGATTTTGTTTAAGGCCAGTTTTGGGGCCAGGATATGGCCAGATTTTGGGGGGCCTGTTACCAACGGAATAGAAGCAGTGAAAGTGGGCATTCTTGTCTTGTTCTCTGTCTCTGGGGGAAACAATTCAGCCTTTTTACCATTAACTATGATGTTAGCAGATTTGTTTATCAACATTTGGTAAGTTCCCTATTATTACTAGTTGTTGAGATGTTTTTTAATCATAATCAGATACTGGATTTCGTCAAATGCTATTTTTACATTTATTAAAATGATTTTTTTCTAATACTATGATGTATTAAATATTACATTAATCAATTCTTGAATATTAAAGCAACCTGGAATTTCTAGGACAAACTCTACTTGGTCGTAATGCATTATCCTTTTTATGTGCAGATCGGTTTGATTTGCTAATATTTTGTTAAAGATTTTTGCATTATTTGTGAGAGATACCTGTCTGTAATTTGTTTTTTTGTAAAACCTTAAAGTTTTGGTATGAGGGTTTGGCTAGTATCACAAAACAAGCAGAGTTGTAAACCCCTCTTCCTCTTTTTTAGGACAAAGTTTGGTGTTATTTTTTCTTGAGTCATTCCCTAATGAAACTGTCCAGACATTGAGTTTTTTTTCTGGGAATATTTTTTGATAAGAGATTTAATTTCTCTGGTTGATATAAGACTATTCAGATTTTCTTCTTCTTGTTTCAATTTTGATGAGTTGTGTGTTTCAAGAAATTTGTCTCTTCACATAAGTTGTGACATTCCTTGGCCTTAGTTATTAATGATATATTCTCTTTATCTTTTTATGTCTGTAGGATCTTTGGTGATGATTTCATTCCTGATATTGGTGATTTGTGTATTTTCTCTATTTTTGCTTAGTTTAGATGTTTCAATACTGTTGATCTTTCCAAAGAATCTGCATTATCTCTGTTGATTTTCTATTGTCTGCTTTCTGTTTTGTTGGTTTTTTTCTTATTATTTTTTCCCTTGTTTTGTTGTTCTTTTTGTAGCTTATTAAGATATAACCTTGGGTTATTGATTTTATATCTTCTTTTCTAATGTAAGCATCTAAAACTGTAAGTTTTCCTTTAAATACTAATTTAGCTATATGCCACATATTCAGATATATTGTATTTTTAGTGTTTCTAAGTTCAGAGTATATTTAATGTCCCCTTTTAAAACTGAGATATAGGCTGGGCACAGTGGCTGATGCCTGTAATCGCAGCACTTAGGGAGACCAAGGCAGGAGGATCACTTGAGGCCAGGAGTTCAAGACCTGCCCAGGAATCATAGTGAAACCTTATCTCTACAAAAAATAAAAAAATTAGCTGGGCATGCCTGCGATCCCAGCTACTCCAGAAGCTGAGGTGGGAGGCTCACTTGAGCCCAGGAGGTCAAGGCTGCAGTGAGCTGTGATTGTGTCAGTTCACTCCAGCCTGGGTGACAGAGCAAGACCGGGTCTCAAAAAAATAAAAAACAGATAAAACTGAGATATAATTCACATACTATAAAGTTCACCATTTTAAAGTGTACAGTTCAAATGTTTTTAGTATTATTCAGTCATCACCATTGTCTAATTCCAGAACATTTTCATCAGTCCATAATATCTCCTGATTTTTATCTTTGAATGATAAGTTATTTAGCAAAGTGTTATTTAATTTGCGGGTATTTGGGGGTTTCATAGATATCTTGTTATTGATTTCCAATTTAATTTCCTATAGTCAGAGAAGACACTTTATGATTTCAGTCCCTTTAGATTTATTGAGATTTGTTTTGAGATCCAGCATGTGGTCTATATTGTTGAAGATATCACGTGCACTGGGAAGGAATATGTATTAAGCAGTTGTTTGAGGTAGTATTCTATAGATATTATTTATATGAAGGTGGTTGATAATGTTGTTCAGATCTTTTGTGTTCATATTGATTTTTGGGGGGTCTAGTTCTCTAAATTCCTAACAGAGGAATGGTAAGGTCTCCTATTATGATTCTGAAATTGTCTGTTTCTCCTTTAAATTCTGTCAATTTTTGCTTTATTTTGGTATACATTTTGAGTCTTTGTTGTTAAGGGTATTCACATTTATAATAATATTTTCTCATGAATTGTCCCTTTTATCATTATGAACTATCTCTCTTTATCTATTGTAATGCCCTTTGTCTTAAAGTCTATTTTATCTGATATTAAAATGGTTACTGTAGCCTTCTTCTGTTTACTATTTGGATAGTACATCTTTTTTTGAGTTGGTGTCTCACTCTGTCACCCAGGCTGGAGTGCAGTGGTATGATCTCAGCTCACTGCAACCTCGGCCTCCTGGGTTCAAGCAATTCTCCTGCCTTAGCCTCCTGAGTAGTTGGGATTTCAGGCGTTCATCACCACACCCAGCAAATTTTTGTATTTCTAATAGAGATGGGGTTTCACCATGTTGGTTAAGCTGGTCTCGAACTCCTGACCTCAAGTGATCCGCCTGCCTTGGCCTCCCAAAGTGCTGGGGTTACAGGTGTGAGACACCACGCCCAACCCTGGATAGTACATCTTTTAACTTCCATTCACTTTCAACCTATCTGTGTCTTTGTATTTAAAGTGTTTTTTTTTTTTTCTCTTTTTTGAAGTTAGGTCTTGTGTGTTGTCCAGACTGGTCTTGAGCTCCTGGGTTCAAGTGATCCTGCCAAGTAGTTGCAATTAAAGGCACATGCCGCCATGTGCAGTTCTTTGAAGTTTTTCTTCTAGACAACATATAGTAGGGTCTTGCTTTTTTTTACTCATTCTGCCAAGCTCTGCTTAACTGAAATGCTTAGGCCATTAACATTTAATATAATTATTGATATATTTGAATTTAGGTCTAATATTTCATTTATTTTCTTTTCTTTTCTCCTATTTATTATTCCTCTGTTCCTTCTGTCCTCTCTCCTTTTGTATTATCTAGATACATTAAGTATTCTACTTTTATTTCGATTTTTTGGGAGGCTTCTCTGTGTATTTCTAGTGGTTTCTCTAAGAATTACAACATACATATCTAATCTTTTATAGTCTTCTTTGAGTTGATATTGCACTTAACATAAAATTTAGAACCCTTTCAACCATGTAAGTCCCTTTTCTCCTCCCCCACCTATATGATATTTTCATATTTATCACATCAACACACATTACAAAACCCACAAAGCAGTGTTTGGTTTTGCTTTAAATTGTCATATGAATTTCAAAGAACTTAAATATTTACCCAGATATTTACCATTTCTCTTGCTTGCTCTTCGTTCTGGAAAAATCTCTGTTTCCCCATGGGAAATTTCCCTGCAACCTAAAGAAATTCCTATAGCATTTCCTGTAGCAAGATCTGTTGGCTGTGAATTCTCTTGTTTATCCCTCGTTTGAAAATCTATCTCTATTTTAACTTCATTCTTGAAGGATATGTTTATTGGATAGCGAATTCTGGGTTGACAGTAATTTTCTTCCAGTACTTTAAAGATGTCTGCTGTTTTCTTGTTTCCGTGGGTTCTGATGAGAAACCTGTCTTCACTTTAGCTATCATTCCCCTGTGTGTAACATGCCATTTTTCTCTAGATACTTTGAAGACTTTTTTTTCATTGGTTTTCAGCAGTTTTGTTATCATGTGTCTAGGAGGACTTTGAGTTTATTCTCTAAGTAGATGCTGATTTTGAATCTATATTTATGTCTTTCACCAAATTTGTGAAATTTTCAGCCATTATTTCTTCAAAAATTTTTTCTGTCCCCGTCCCTTTCTCCTGTTCTTCTCGGACTCCAGTTACATATTAGACCTACTGTTATTATTCTCTGTGTCCTTGGCAATCTTTTTTTCTTTGAAATCTTTTTTTTCCCCTGTATGTTCTTTAGAACATGCAGATAGATCTGTAATTTCTACAGATCTATATTTATTTTGAAGTTCACTAATTCCTCTGTCATTGCTTTTCTGATGTTGAGCCCATCAGTAAATTTCTTGTTTCAGACTTTATATTTTTCTGTTATAAAATTTGTTTGGTTTCTTTTTAAAAATTGTTTCCACTTCTCTGGAATTCTTTTCTCTCATTCATTTCACGTGTGTTTTTCTTTCCCTTATTGGACATGGTTATAATAGCTATTTTAAAATTCCAGCCACGTATGGTGGCTCATGCCTGTAATCTCAGCACTTTGGGAGGCTGAGGCAGGTGGATCACTTGAGGTCAGGAGTTTGAGACCAGCCTGACCAACATGGTGAAACCCTGTCTCTACTAAAAACATAAAAATGAGCTGGGCGTGGTGGTGCATGCATGTAATCCCAGCTACTTGGGAGGTTAAAGCAGGAGATTGCTTGAACTCAGGAGGCAGAGGTTGCAGTGAACTGAGATTGCACCACTGCACTCCAACCTGGGCAACAGAGTGAGACTGTGTCTCAAAAAATTAAAAAAAAAAATTCTAATATATGGGTCACTTGGGATTGGCACCTTTTGACTATCTTTTCCCTTGAGAATTGGACACATTTTATGGATATGTTTGTATGCTGTATGTTAAGTAATTTTGGTTTGTATTCTGCACATGTGAATGAAATTCATGCAATCAAGACTTCTGAAGGATATCGATGTCTTTGTTTCAGCATGTAATCAGCCTGTTTAGGTTCTGACCCTGAGTTCTGTTGTGCTTTCTGTAGGTGGTAGGTTAACTCTCAGTTCAGTATGCTAAGCCTTTGTTATACTGGTTTGTATGTTTCATGCACATACACTTCAGGGTTTAGGCTGTGACTTACATAAGTTCATACACAAAATTAGAAGATTTACTTTTTTGACATTCCCTGCTATGGGATTCCATCCACACTTTCCCTACCCTACAGAGGCTCCTTTCTCTGGTTCCTTTGGGAGAAATAGTGTCTGTTGAAGTTTTAGCTGTGACTGAGACTGAGGTGTACCCCATGTCTGAGACTTCCCTTTGGGCAAAGCTTTACCAGCAAAGCTTTACCAGCAAATTCATGACTTGTGTGTGTAGCTTCTCTAGGTTTTAAATCTCCACAAGCTGCTTGCTTTTGTTTACTTTTTCGGCATCCACTGGTAGTTGTTTTTTGTTCAGAGTTTTCAGCTGTAATTAGCAGGAAGGATGGGCTATAGAGGGCTAATACTGTCATAGTAGAACTGGAAGCTCACTTACTTTTTAATCAAGGGTTGGTGGGAGTCATAGATTTGGATTTGAGTCCTACCTCTGCTGTTCACAGTTTGCCATTTTAATATTAAGCCCGTGTTTCTTCATTTGGGAAAAAAATTGAAGTACTAGAACTTGCTCTGCCTGTCCCTAGGATTGTGTGAAACAGATGAGATAATGGATGTCAATGTCTTCTGTGAACAGAAAAGTTGTTTTAAAGTGGTTGTCATTGCTGTTATGTCTGTGCGCACATGTGTGCATGCCTGTAGTTATGTACACATGGTTTCTGCACAGTTACCTTCACAGCAGTGGTGTCACCATGAATTTTTCTTCCTCAGGCACTTCCTGGACCTCACTACTACACGTGGGGAGATCACGGCGGAATCATCATGGCCATTGCCCAGGGCATGGAGACCAGTGAGCTAAAGTAAGTGTCTCTGATGAGGCCTTTTAACATCAAACTCTTCTCCCAGAAATTTACATCTATGGTTCTAAGTGGATTATCTCTCTACAGCACTAGGTTGTTGACAGCACAATTTGTGATCTCTGGATATGACTTAAACTATTTTTATTTTTTTTTTGAGATGGAGTCTCACTCTGTCCCCCAGGCTGGAATGCAATGGTGCGATCTCAGCTCACTGCAACCTCCATCTCCTGGGTTCAAGCAATTCTCCTGCCCCAGCCTCCTAAGTAGCTGGGATTACAGGTGCCTGCCACCATGTCTGGGTAATTTTTGCATTTTTAGTAGAGACAGAGTTTTACCATGTTGATCAGGCTAGTCTCAAACTCCTGACCTCAGGTGATCCACCTGCCTCGGCCTCCCAAAGTGCTGGGATTACAGGTGTGAGCCACCATGCCTGCCCTGACTTAAACTCTTTATCTCTAAAATGGGAATAATAAGAACCTGTCCTTTCTATCAGAAAAGGAGATTGTGAGGAATAGGGCAATTAATTTTATGGATTTGGAAAAGTATAACACTGTAGAAAGAATTAATAATGGCCAAGTAATTAAGTGGAGGCTCTTTAATTTGTTCTCCTTTGCTTTGTCTCTTTATTACATAGAATGACTAAAAATAAATAGCAATAATAATAATACATGAGTAACAATTACAGAATGCATACACCTTGATAGCCATTGACTTCTGGTGCATTAGGTTGGTGGGGGGGTCTCATAGAGCTGGAAGCGATGTTTAGGGTTAACTGCATCATTTCACAGATGAGAGAACAGGCTCAGCAAGGCAAAGTAACTTGCCCAGGGTCATTCCTTTTGTTAGTGACATAGGCAGGATTAGCACTTGGGTTTTTAGATTGCATCCTACATTCTTTGCAATATATTGTTCTGAAAAGCAAAACTGTCAGGAGTTTGTAACCTCTACACCCTTATGTTCTGATTTTATCAGATATATACAGATCTGTATATATATACTGGTTCTTTTGGCTCATTATTGAATGGTTCATGTTAGGTCAAGTTCATGCCAGACCACACTTCTTCCTGTTTTTGAGCTGAACCCATTAGGTGGACTGGTGAAGGATCTGGAGAGGGCTTCTGTAACTATCTTGTTTATCGCAAGGACAAAGCTTTCTTTTTCTTTGCTCCTTTTAGAAACAGGGCCAGCTGGCCGGGCACGGTGGCTCACACCTATAATCCCAGCACTTTGGGAGGCCAAGGTGGGCAAATCACGAGGTCAGGAGATCGAGACCATCCTGGCTAACACGGTGAAACCCGTCTCTACTAAAAATACAAAAAACTAGCCGGGCATGATGGTGGGCGCCTGTAGTCCCGGTTACTCGGGAGGCTGAGGCAGGAGAATGGTGTGAACCTGGGAGGCAGAGCTTGCCGTGAGCCGAGATCGCGCCACTGCACTCCAGCCTGGGGGACAGAGCCAGACTCCGTCTCAAAAAAAAAAAAAGAAAGAAACAGGGCCAGCAGCAAGTGAGAGGTGGGTGGTTTGGAAAAAGAGATCTTAGCAGCTGGTTTTTTCCCTGTGGTTAATTTGACATGTGCTGAGCAACCTGGCCTCAGAGAAGGAGAGAGAAGCAAAGTACTGGTATTTGTCATTCCACTTGGCTGTTCTCTGTTCTGTGTAGCACTGGTTAGCTGTTTCTTTAGAGGCAGTACTCTGAAGAGGTCCTGTTTGTATGCAGCACTCTGTATTCATATTCAGATAGGTATTTGCTCAGACAACGACCATCACAGAACACAGTACTTCCCACATTTGTGCTATCATTTATATACCCATTAATTTAATTTTCATTTCACATGTTTAGCAAACACCGATTGTGCCAGGTACTGTGTATCTATAGATGAATAGGATGCATGCCACCCTGTAGTCATAAGGTGGGCGAGGAAACAATTGTAGTGTTTGGTATACTGCTGTGTGTGTAATACTCACGTAGGGTACATAGTTTGGCTTCCTAGGAATACATTTCATTCTTTGTATGGCTTTCAGATTTCAGAGTCAGTTCTCGATTTGCCTTGTTTAACTTCTCTGAAAATTAAATTTGCATTCCAAACTGGCTCCTCTGAAGGAGTTAGTGTGATTCTAGTCCTCTTACACCATCTGTCGGTGCATATGTGCTCAGGGAACGCAGCGTCATTCTGCACTAGCTGGAGCAAAACATGATGAGGAAAATAAACTCGCTGCCAGAAAATCATAAAGCCTTCCGCAGACATTTGGAAATGACTTGGGGGTTGTAGACTTTGGGGGATTATGGACACTGTAGCATTCCTCTAGTTGTATAGGTTTCATTTGGAGGTGTCTGTTTGAATAGTTCAAATAAAGCATTTGGAAATACGAGAATACATACAAGCTTCCTATTGACAGGTGCATGTGTCCCACATAACAACCTGAGCTTGGCCTAAATCTGTGTAGCCACCTGGCATTTACTGAGTGTGTTGTTCACAGAGGTATTTTGCTTCTTCTCCTGCTGCTCTGAAAAGCAAGAAATAATATTCAAGTTAGTTCATATTCTCAAACTACAGTGGTGATTTACTGTGATGCCCATGCACGAGGAGAGGTTGCTTCTGACAAGACCGGATATCCGTTGCTGGGCTAGGGCTTCAGGCCCCTTCTAAGTTTGGCCTCCGCAACCACAGAGATCTCTTTTCCTTTATGACTCACAGCGTGTATAGGCTGTCCCATTAATTTGGCATTGATCATACTCTGCTTCTTATGTTAGTTACCTTTACATGATGTGCCTGAATTCTGCAGCTCGTTAGTAAGGTCTTTGTAGGTAAATACTTCTGCTCGATACAGGTTAGCAGGCACTTAGCAAATATTTGATTGAAATAGGTCATGCATACTTAATCATCCAAGATTGCTTATATATATATATATATATTTTTTTTTTTTTTTTTAACTGATTTATAAAACTAGAGGAGACCTAGCTGGCGTGCCAATTGCACAGCTCCAGAGGACCACTGCCATTGTGCTCCGTGTCGATGACAACCCCGGGAGCACAGATGTGAGTGGAGGCTCCCTGGATGTGTGCAACCTGGTGGTACCCAAGAGACACCAGAGATGACCTAATCCACTTTCCTTAGTTTTCACATGAGGGAATAAGAGATTCGTCAGGAGTTAATGCCCACACTGGAACTTGAGCATATTTCTGTTAGGAATCATTTCAGGTCAATTACACAGACAGCTGTCGAACATCTACAATGAAGCAGATGCTGTGCTAGATACCAAGGATGCAAAGGCAAGTGGGGCACTGATCAGGAGCTGCCTGTGCCCACTGTTGCTCTGTGATGTTTCTGAGCCAGATGCAGAGAGAGAGGCAGGGAGGAGGGGGTTGTTTGAAAGAGGGCTTTCTGCTCTGATTTCACCTGTCTTTAGGGAGGAAAGCTAAGTAAAGTAGCATTAGTAACTCAAATAGGTGATAGTGGGGACAGAAATTGAAGCGTTGCTCAACGTAAACATTAGTGGTTTTGTTGTTGTTGTTGTTGATGTTCTTTTAAGTTATGCATGTCTTTCTCTCCCTGATTAGCACAGATATCTAGGAGTTGACTGTTTTTTGTTTCAGCTTCTGCCTTGAGTCTCCTCTGAGACTGTTACCTTTGTTATTGTTAATTGAAATTGAGAGCAAGAAGTGGAACACTTTGTTTTGCTCTTCTGTCTACATGTCTGAAATGGGTAAATAAGAACCTGCACTGGAGATTCACTTATTCATTCATTCAGCATGCTGCTCCTGTGAACATGCTCACAGGAGGCGCAGGAGCAGTGGCTTTTTCTTTGGAGAAGGGGCTGTTGCATTTTTGCACCCCGACTGAAGAAGATTCAAACACGTTTGTCAGCTTTATCACAGAAGATAAGATCAATTTCTGTTTCTTCACTGCGGTTTGCTTGTCAGTGTGATGATATTATTCGCTTGTCAGTGTGATGATATTATTCGTAGTCAGTAATAAGATTTTGAACTTGCCCCAAAGCATCTTTTTTTCTAAGATATCCAATTTCACAGGGACTTCTCTCTGGAAATCCCGAAAAGCCCCTGCAAAGACTCCACGCAGCAGAGCAGCTGTCTTTTCTGGACCTGGGCTCTGGAATCAGACCCACAGTTCCAGAATGTGGGAGGCAGCGGTTAATGTCTTCACTTGCTTGCAGCACCTCTCAATGGCACAGTTGCCAGGAGAGCCACCTCTACTTTATCCTGACCGCTGTGGTTTTTCTGCCCCTTGAGCTATAGAGGAGCAGGTGTTCTTATCATGGTTTGATTTTTTTTTTCTGGAGTGCCGTGGTGCAATCTTGGCACATTGCAACCTCCTCTTCCCAGGCTCAGGCAGTCCTCCCATCTCAGCCTCCCGGTAGCTGGGAACACAGGCGTGAGCCACCATGCCTGGCTAATTTTTATATCTTTTTTTTTCTTTCTGGTAGACACGGGTTTGGCCATATTGCCCAGGCTGTTTTCATTTGAACTCCTGAGTTCAAAGTGATCCGCCCGCCTCAGCCTCCTAAGTGTTGAGATTACAGGTGTGAGCCACCAAGCTTGGTCCTTATCACCTTTTAACTGTTAAGAAACTGAGACATGGGGTTAAAAAAATGCAGTGGAGTTTCTTTAACTTCCTTCAGCAAGCGTTTATGAATAATACCCTTTCTGTGTGCTAGGAAAGATTCAAGGTGCCAGGGGAAGAAAAGTAAGAGGTCTTATTCCTGATGAACGGCAATCTAGTAGAAAACACTCGCAAAATCAAGTCACTGAAATATAGTGAGGTATGAGATTATGGAGAGCCCTGGGCGCAGTGGGAACCAGAATGAGGGCCAGGTGGTGCTATCTGGGGGACAGGGGAGGGCTTCTGGGAGAGGAAACCCCAGCTGAACATAAAAGGATATAAAGCAAGGTCGGAATGCTTTTCTAGGGCTAGAGAGAACTTGAGCAAGGGCAAAAGCATGATCATTGGGGAATGTGCACAGCTCCTGAGTATTAATAGAATGCAAATTTCCAGGTGGGAAGTGGTGAGAAACGAGGCTGGAGGAAGGTGTGTATATAGAGGCCAGGTCCTGGGGGACCTTACCTGTGCCTTACTAAAGAGATTAAAGTTTGCTTTGAGGTAATAGGGTCCCTTTGAGGGATTTTAGTAGGGGAATGACATGGCTAGACTTGCACTATGGAACGATGGATCTGGCAGAATGGAGAGGATGGATTCAGTGGAGAGAGACCGGAAGTGAGAGCTGATGCGGGGGTGTGTTTGAGGACTAAGTCTGCAGGGCGTGGCTTCTGATTTACCTGAGATGATGGGAGAAGTGATTATACCACTCATAGAAAGACAGAGGTGAAGGAGTAGGCTTGCAGGGCTGTATATTAAATGCAGACATGGACAGGTTGAATTGAAGCCTCTGTGGTGTGTCCAAGGGGAGATGTCCAGCAGGAGTCTGGATATATTACAACATCCGGTTAAGCCTTCTGCCACCCTTTGCAAGAATTTTCTCCATGCCATCTGTGATAGACAGTCTTTTGTTCTATACTTGAACATTTCTCTTGGTGGGGAATTTGCCATATTAAAAGGTGCTCCAATTTACTTTGGGACAGTTTGCTGTTCATTTGTTCACTCATTCATTTGTGAATGAAAGTTCTCTGGTGAGGGAGAGCCCAAATTCTCCTCCCTCCAGCTTCTATTCCTGGACTTAGTTCTGCTCCGTGGAGATGCACAGTAGATATTTCCTTTGGCATGAAAGCCTTTCAAGTATTTAAGGAGTCTGTCATGTTCTCCTCAGTGTCTGCCATTTCATGATGAATATCCCCAGTTCCTTTCCTCATATTCTATAGATCCTGAATCTCCATCTTCTAGGTTCTGCCTTAGGTCTGCCTCACGATGTCAGTGCCTTAAAATGTGGTACTTGGATCTGGCCCCAGTAGTCTGAAACATGCAGAAGACATTGAGATTTTGCCTTCACGATTCTGAACACTCTATATCTATTAATAAAAACCTCTGACGGTATTTACATTTTTAACAGCCATCTGAAACTGGTGGCTCCTATTAATTTCTTTTTTGAGTGGAGGTATCATTTGCATACCACAGGATGCCCAGATATTGACTACACCAGTTAATCAGTTCCGAAGGGTGCATGTCAAGATGTAGAGTATTTCCATCAGTCCAGGAAATACTCACATGTCCCTTTCCAGTCAGTGCTCTCCACCCCCAAACCCCTGCCCCAATTACAGGCAACCAGTGGTATGTTTATCACTGTAGGTTAGTTCTGCCTATTCCAGAATTTCACTTGTTTGTATTTTGTATTTGGCTTCCTTTACTCAGCGTAATGATTTTGAGATTTATCCATCTTTTAACTGGTATTGGTAGGCTGAGTTCACTTTAACTAAAATACCTGAGATCCTTCTTTCTTATGGATCTTATTAAAGACCAGATGTTCCCCATTCTGTATTTGAGCAGATAGGTTTTTGAAACTACGTGTGGAGCTTTATTTTTATTTTTGCTTATTTTTTTGGTTTGAATGCTATTTTTGGCATTTATTGTATTATTTATACATTTAGCCTTTTACCCTTTGCAAATTTGGCAGATTCGCTTTCCAGATCCCGATCCAGATCATTGACAGATGTGTTGAGCTCTGTGAGAATGAGAAGTCTTATCTTGGGGTGAGATCAAACCATATGTCAGCACTCTTGGGATGTGCTTATTTTACCACCAGTGAATTTTATCTGACTGCGTGGTCCACAAAGATCTTCATGAAAAAATGAATGTTCTGTGTCATTGTCCTGTTTTTCAAATCACGAATTACCACGAGGAAAGGAAATGGAGTTAGTCTGTTGTGACTTGTGTGTGGAACCATTTGGGTTCTTAGCCTTGACCTCCTTTTCGTCTGATTGCTCTCAAATAACCTATTTCATAATCCATTCTTGAAACCACCTTTTCTTCATTAAGGAAATAAAAGTTTTTTCCCTATTATAGTTTTTGAGATCTTTGTTCTTCATAATTCTTCTAGAGATTTTTGAAAAGGATGCTATAATCATTGTATCTTTAAGTCTTTCAGTCCTTAGACTATATTTTGTACTCATTTTCCTTTAACTTACCTAGTTTTTCTTGTCATGTCCAATTTGAAGATTATTTTCCTTGATAAAGAGAAACATAGAAATTATTTTTTTCTGTTTTTTTTTAGACCCAGCTTTACTACTATGTTGTTACTCAAAGATTTTTTTTTTCTTACGGAGTCTTTATTTCTTTTATTCTCAGTTTTCCAATCAGTCAGAAAACATAAAATATTTTCAATTCAAAGTTCTAGTAAAGATAGGCAGACCTGGGTGATGGTTTTCATAAATGAATGAATGGATGCACTAATGGATGAATGTATATCAAGTGCTCTGTTTTTTGAATTGATACATATGATTATGTCTGCAATTATTTATTCTGTTGGCCATCAGAACAATGATCCTGTTCCTTTCTAATTCTTTATAGAACTGATCAGATAAACCATCCACTGACCCACCAGTCTGCCAATTATTTTGGTAATTTGAAGCATAAACCGTGATTCATTTTGAACTTATCTTGCTACTATTCCAACAGACTATTGGCTGTGAGAATTACAGCTAGAATTACCTAGCAGTAACTGAATTTTTTGCTCTTGGTTATATGACTTTTTCCCATCTTGAATATGTTCTTTAGAAACCCGAACTCATCAGGAACCTTTCTGTGTAGCTGCCTGCTAGAGTCCTAAGTTGGTTATCTACCACACTTCTTCCTTTTAGAGTATCTGTGGTTATATTAAGTTTTATTATTATATTATACGACCTTCCCATCTTCTTGAAAGTTTTTGTCCCTGGGATTATGTCTATATTTTTATCTGAGCAGTTTGAATTCTTCATTCCTAAAGGCAAGTGCCCTATATCCTCTTTCATAACTTAAGAATGCAAAGATGGGCTAGGTGCGGTGGCTCACGCCTATAATCCCAGCACTCTGGGAGGCCAAGGTGGGTGAATCATTTGATGCCAGGAGTATGAGACCAGCCTGGCCAACAAGGTGAAATCCCATCTCTACTAAAAGTACAAAAAAAGAATGCAAAGATGACTTTGTTTCTTCACAAGGTTCTTGTCACTTCTACCAACACAAGTTCTCCTTTAGGGGTCAGAATTCAGTCCAAAATACGTGTTCTCTTAACTGTCGCTGTTGATAAGGCAAGAGCCTTTTCCCCAGAATTCTGAAGAGCACCATTTTCTAAATGAGTAGTGTATTTTCAGATACAAGCTATGCTTGGTCATGCACCTGCTTGTTATTTCATTAATGAGTTATTGTCAGAGTCCTCTGGGAACCCTCAAGAAATGAGGTGATTCATTTCCTGAGGTTATGTGGGGTTCGAGGAGCTCTTAAAGAGAATTAACTTGGCAATGTATAAATAGGTGGACTTTAGCATTACCACTGAGTGGGCAGATGGCTACCATGATGTCTGGGTAATAGGCTGACTCTGCTGGTTCATTTTGCTATAAAAGTAATATAAACCTTTAGCTTATGACACTGGTTATAAGAAGGAGACTGAATGAGTTAATTTATCCAAATATCTGTTTCAAAATTTTCTTAAACCAAAAGTGTATCTGCCAGGTGAGATTTCTCCCCTTGTGAGAGATTTGTAGTGGGAGATTACTTAGTCTCCCATTGACATTTATTATTCTGCCTTGTAACCCTACCAGATGGTTTAACCCCTAGCCTTTTTGTGGCAGTATCTTTTTTTTTTTTTAAGCAGGGTCTCGTTCTGTCACCCAGACGGGACTGCAGTGGTGCAGTCATGGCACACTGCAGCCTCACACTCTTGGACTCAAGCATTTCTCACACCTCAGCCTCCAGAGGAGGAGCTGGGACCACAGGGGGCACCACCACACGTGACTAATTAAAAAAAATATACTTTTCTGTAGAGAAGGAGGTCTTATCATGTTTCTCAGGCTGGTCTCAAACTCCTGACCTCAAAAGATCCTTCTGCCTTGGCCTCCCAAAGTACTGGGATTACAGGCATGTGCCACCATGCCTGGCCAAATCAAGTTTAATAATCTCAATATGAGATGCAGTGTTTGGATTGAGTGATGTCTTGAAAAGATTTATGTCAAGTATTAGAATCCCAAGGTGTAAAACTAAAATCTCAAAAACATGAGAAAGCTGAAAGAAAAAGTTTTGCATATAATTTGGATTTAAGAAGGGCCCAGAAGCTCTGTGATTCTAAAGAGGCTTGAATTGAGTGATTTCTCATGTCCAGCATCTCACCTGCTCACTGGGTGATAAAACAAATGTTGGGCAGATTTTCTTCCTTGCCTCCCTCTCCCTCCCTCTTTTCCTTCTCCTTCTTCAATACCAAAGATAATGTAAAATCAGTGCAGTTACTCAAACGCTGCTTAGTTTTTCAAAGACTTGCTTCCTTGTTCTGTTATAGCCTGTCTTGGAGACTTTCCTCAGTATATACTGTCCTTCAACTTTTTTGCTTTTTAATTTCTAAGACCACGGTAAAGTTGGAAAAACTGTATAAAGAACACCCATGAAACTTTCGCCTAGAGTCACAGATTGTTAGTATTTGCCAATTTGCTCTACTTCTATCATTGGTCTATTTATCTATCCTGTGTATCCATCTATTATTTTTCAGCTGAATCATTTTAAAGAAAGTTACAGACATCATGCTCCCTCACAGCTACTTAAACATGTATCTCCAATAAATGAGGGCATTTTCCTATATAATCACAATGCCATTCTCACGCCTAAGAAAATTAACATGAACTCGGTATGACTTATAGACTATATTTTCTCAGTTGTCTCAAATTATTTATGGCCGCTTTTCCCCTTTGATCTGGGATTTAGTCAGTCCTGAGCTAAACCCTGGATTGGATTTATGCATTGCGAATTTGTTTACTCATTGCATTTGGCTATTATACTCCTTTAGTCTTTTTAAATCTGTAACACATTATTGTTTGGATGAACGGAGGCAAGATGGCACATTTCCGGGTTCTTCATCACCGGCTTTTACCCGTGTGTGCGAAAATGCAGCTGACGCCCGGGAAGGTGCAGATTAATCAGGCATGCACCAGGTGATGTCAATCCGAAGAGACCAAGATTTACCTGGTGGCACCTGCGGAGCGCCCCCCCCTCCCCCGACATGCCCGTGCCCTGCCTATTGCCCTTCCACTCCTAGAAAAGTCGCTCCCAGCAGATGCGCCTGGGGCGGGCTTTCTCAGCCCCCACTCTTGTCGGGACTGTATTAGAAACTCCGCCCCCCCCCACCCCCAGCTCCGGTCCCTGAAGCTAGATGACCAAAGAATAAATTTGCAGTTTTGCTTTTAGCCTTGCCTGCTCGCTGGTTCTTTTGTGCCCACTCTGGTGGTCTTAGAAAAACAAATCAATTATCTGCCTTTTTTGTTTATTTATTTGGTTTTGTGGCCTTGATTTTTTTGAAGAATCTGGAGCAGTTGTGTAGAATATCCCACATTTTGGATTTGTCCAGTTGTATAGAATAGCGCACAGAGGATGTGTTATTCTCAATGCTTTATTCAGGAGGCACCTAATACCAAGTTGTCCTGCTTTTGCTGATGTCTAGTTAGGATTGTGACTCTCTGATCATTCATTGTGAGATTATGTTTTGTAAAATTTTATTTCCCCATTTGTAGTGAATGATTTGTCTGTTGGTTGATGTCAGACAATCTGAACATCCTGGCCCCAACACTTTCACCCGGTGGTTTTAGCATCCAGTGATGATCTTTGTGTGATTTAGTTATTGCAGTGGGGATTACAGAATGGTAATTTTTCTGTCATTTCTATTGTATTGTTTCCAACCTTTATTAAGTGTCATTCTAATATAAGAAAAAAATTGGGGGCTGGGCGCAGTGGCTCACGCCTGTAATCCCAGCATTTTGGGAGGCCGAGGCGGGCGGATCACGAGGTCGGGAGATCGAGATAATCTTGGCTAACATGGTGAAACCCAGGGTCTACTAAAAATACAAAAAAAAAAAAAAAAAAAAAAAATTAGCTGGGCGTTGTGGCGGGCGCCTGTAGTCCCAGCTATTCGGGAGGCTGAGGCAGGAGAATGGCATGAACCCGGGAGGCGGAGCTTGTAGTGAGCCGAGATCGCGCCACTGCACTCCAGGCTGGGCGACAGAGCGAGACTCCGTCTCCAAGAAAAAAAAGAAAAAAATTTCTCTTTTGCTCCTCTTAGAGACCCATTTCCTATTTTCATTCAATGTGTAATCTGTTACCATCATTTTTCTTTTTTGATGTTTGAATTCTCCTAAATTCAGCCACTTGGAGCCCCATCAGGCTGGCTCCTGTGTTCTTTGGAGATGACTGCATTTATCTCTGAGCATTTCCTTAAACTTTCCCTGCCTTAGCCCGGGATCAGCCATTTCTCCAAGGAGCCCTGGTTCCTGCTCCTGATGAATGTGATATGGAAACCAAGCCTTTGCCTTAGATACTTTAACTGCAAGGATTCTCTTACTTGCATTTGGGCAGATACAGTACCAATGAAGGGGAGACCTGGAAAACATTCATCTTCTCTGAGAAGCCAGTGTTTGTGTATGGCCTCCTCACAGAACCTGGGGAGAAGAGCACTGTCTTCACCATCTTTGGCTCGAACAAAGAGAATGTCCACAGCTGGCTGATCTTCCAGGTCAATGCCACAGATGCCTTGGGTAAGCTGCTGCCTCCTTGGACCTTTTCACATGGATATGCGTGGACTTCCTGTTATATGCAAAGCACCAGCTTAGATACTGTGTACTCAGAGGAGCTTGAGATTCATTGGGGGAGATGGGCCCATAAGAGTTAGCAAAGTGCATAGGGAGGTAATTGAGGGCTTGCTCAATTCTTCTTAGTAAGACTGGGTGTTATTCTTTGTATCTTAGTTTCCTCATGCAGTTCCTGGCACATAGGAGGTTTAAATATATGTCTGCTGAATATATAGATAAATGCACGAATGAAAAACATAGTTCCATATCAGCAGTGCCAATTGGACGTATTCAGTGAGTGTGCCTGACTCTCCGTAAGTCAGTGTGCCGAGCAATGCAAGGTCCTCTCAAAGCCATCTAGGATCTAGTCGTGATCTGCTAGTCTGGGTACAGAATGTGTAAGTATGCAGGCAGAAGTGAAACTCTTCAGCCTCCTCTCCCTGCGTCCCCACGTTATCTTACCCTTTCCTACCTCTCAGCCTTGGCTAACCTGATTCTAGCTGCCCGGAATGCCCTGTTTCTTCTCACCTCCACCCATCCAGCCTCCCCTACTCGAAATCCTTTTCATATCTCAGGATCCAACACACTTGTTGCTGATATCCTAACCAGAAGACGTCTCCCTTCTCTATGTCCAGAACATAAGTGGACTCACAACTTTGTGTCTGTCACTCGGTGTGTTTCACCTTCCATTGGCTAGATTATAAAGCCCTTAAAAATAAGAACTTGCCCTGTGCATATTTGTATTCCACCTAATGGAAGGCTCGATAGCCTTACAGTCAGTAGGAGTTTAATAAGTTTACTGTGTTGCATGGCATTGAATCAAAAGTTGTGTATTGACTTCGGGTAGTATCTAATCTGACTGAGGACACATATGTAAGAGTCAAAAAGTGCCAACATAGACATAGGCATACTTTGGAATGCTTGTAAAAAGCACCCTACTTACATTTCGATGAACGTGGCCGATGGAGTGACGGTGCAAGGTATCTTAGCATTTTCCAGCCTCTTTCCATGGAGATCCTGTACTTTCAAGTCGGGCCAGCGAGCCCTCCATTGCCCTCGGGCCCCACTACCAGATGTGCCCTCACTGCCCGAGGAAGCAGGCTGGGAACATTAACCCCCAGTGGTATTGCTCATCAAGGAATCAGCCGTTCCCCAGTTCTCTAGGAGAGAAACACTTCTGGGTACTTGTTTCTACAGTAATGTCTTCTGTAATGTTTCAGAAGTTTGGATAGAGGCCTAAAGGTGGCTTGCTTCTTCCCAACTTTTCCAGGCAAATGTCTGCATTTCAGGTATCCTTTTCATTGGCACAGGGCTGCCCAGCTTCAAAGCAAGCCGTTTGGAGGGTCTGTGTGCTTGTGGGACGGCAACAGACAGACAGGAAGTGGGGGTTGAGGCCGGGCACCTTGAGGCACAGCAGGGAACCCCATATGAGCCTGCCTGTAATGTGTCGTGCTGTGTTCCTTTTTCCTTAGGAGTTCCCTGCACAGAGAATGACTACAAGCTGTGGTCACCATCTGATGAGCGGGGGAATGAGTGTTTACTGGGACACAAGACTGTTTTCAAACGGAGGACCCCCCATGCCACATGCTTCAATGGAGAGGACTTTGACAGGCCAGTGGTCGTGTCCAACTGCTCCTGCACCCGGGAGGACTATGAATGGTTAGTTCTTCTTTGATGACTGGGGACTGAGTGGTGCTTTATTCACTCAGCAATGTCGGGGAAAGAGACTAGGCATGGTCCTTTTCCCTGAGCAAAGGAAGGGAATAGAAGGAAACAGTTATTTAGGAAGCATCTTTTATGTGCCAGGAGCTGTGCTAGGCATGTTTCATGTAAGTTGTTTTCTTTAGTTCTTACAGCTAGGTAAAGTGGTAGAGGTGTCTAGGACAGCTGCAGCCATGTCTTCAGGAATAGATAGCTCTGGGATTTATTTCTATTAGGGCAACCCAAAAATATGCTGAAGGTTCCATTGTTGGTAATCCTTCTCCTTAGGACCCTATTCTAGAGGAGATTTATTTCTTTATCTGAAACAAGGGGATGTTAGTGTGTGTATATGTGTGTGTGTGTGTGTGTTTGCATCATTTATTATTTCTTGAGCAAAATATCCAAGGCACTGCTGCGAATGCTAAAAGTAGGAGAAGTGACTTGTGCATAGCTAATTGGCCCAGGAGGTGGAAGAGAGCAGGTGCCTCAGAGCAGGAACCGGTACTTTTATTGTGACTATTGAAAGGAAGGAGAGGGCTGTGGATTGCTGTTGGAGAATCAGGAAATTTTTGGAAGAAGTGCTGTTTGAGCTGGGCTCTCAGGGAGCATCTATATTTGCAGACAGCAGTGTTTTGAGACCATGTAGCTGCAACAGGCAGGTGTAGAGGCAGCAGGGTGTGGTTGGGAGTTGAATTGGGATGCCTTGTTGGGTGTATGACATGGGGATGATGATTGGAGATGAGGCTGAAAAGATAGAATACAGTAGGGTAGAGAGACCTTAGAGGGAATGAACCTTATTCTATAATTAGGAGGAAGCCTTCAGGGGCTTTTGAGGAGAGTTGATGATCAAAACAGAGCTTAGCTGTAGGAATTTTGAGGAGAGTTGATGATTGGAACAGAACTTAGCTGTAGGAAGAGGATTCTAGTGGCAGAATACGCAGGATCTCAGAGCTCCTGGACAGTTACTTTAGTCTATAATTCAGCATGAAATCATTGTAGTTTATTCAGGAGCACCAAGAGAGCCATGGCTATTTAATATAAATACACAACTCATATTTCAGTGGTTGCCGAGGCACAGAGGAACTAGATTTTGCTTTGGGCAGCTGTACTTGTCTTGACTAAAGCCAGAAACCTCTGATGTGTTCTAGACCAGAGGTTGGAACATGGTCATACAGTAAATGTTCTAGACTTTGTAGGCCATGTGGTTTCTATGATCTGCATTACAACTCCTCACTCTGCCCATGGCAGTGCCCATGGGTGAATGAAAGCAGCTCTAGATGAATGAATGTGGCTGTGATCCAGTAAATCTCTATTTACGAAAATGGCCGACCAGGTTTGGCCACTTCTGTTCTAGACCAGTGCTTCTGAAACTTTAAGGTGCGTATGAATCATGTGCAGATTCTGCCTCAGGAGTTCTGGGGGTCTGCATTTCCATCGAGCTCCCAGGAGATGTGGATGCTGCTTATCTGCACATTCACCCTTTGAGCAGCAAGGCTTAGAACACAGAAGACAGTCATTTCCTTAGAAAGGTGTGTGCTCCCAAGGTAACGACACAGACTCTTTAACAGCAAAAGCACAGAGCTGGCTGATGTTCCCAGTGACGTCAGTTCCATGCTGTGTGCCTTCTGCTCTTCCTTAGACACTTTTTCATTATAGTCTAATCTAATCTAAGAGCTTTGTTGGCCTCAGGTAGTCCTCCTCAGACTGGCTTGAGACTGGAGATGTCCTAATCCCTGAAAAGATCATAGTGACCTCTCTCTGCCCTCTTCCTATCCCCAACATGTGCTTCAAAATAAAATTAAGACTAAGTAAAAAATAGGTAAGAAAGTCTAACAAATTTTTGTTTTGTTTTGTTTTTCTCATGGCATTTAGGCTTAAAAATAAATAACATTAAAATTTTCTCTCTTGCCCTACATTTCCCCAACCCCCACCAAAAAAAAAAAAAAAAAAAAAAAAAAAATCACAAAAAAAAGCAAAAAAGAAATGGAGCTTGGTGTGTTCTCCTGGGTAAACTGGCCTGCATCCTGCTGGTCTGCCATGCCCACCCCATCTGCCTTGCTGGAACCTGCTGGATGCTCACCCTGGTTGTATGCGGAGTCTTTTTATTATAGACCAGTCAAACCACTTCCTCTGCCCCTCATGGGGTTGGGTTGCAGGCCAAATGAGATCGTGGGATGATGACCCTCTGAAATGCTAAGGGGTATATGGATGTCAGCTGTTGCCCACTCCACCCGCCATTGTTTCTCTGCTTGCTGTAGCTGCTGGAAGGCAGCCAGCCCAACTGCGTGGCTCTTGGAGATGTTTGATGGCATTGGACTATGGCAGTGAGAAGGAAAACGGTCCCAAGATGGATGTCAGGAAATGAGATGAGATTATAGTATCTTTCCATTAGTTCAGGTACTGGTCGACCACTGTGTTTGAACACCAGGTTTTTTCTGATAGTCCTTTCAGACCACACAGGGAAGCCCAGCTATTGGCCCCTGTTCCCTGATTTCAGTGGTAGATTCTTTTATATCCTTATATTTCTTGACATTGCCAAGTCATACAGCTTTCACATTCTTGACTGCAACCCCTAGTAAATAATACATTTTCTATGATGACCTTGTACCTACATATGTTTATGTAGATACATACACACATGTAACTAAAACACAAGTTTTAGGAGACAACTTTGACTTTTAAATGTATGATGGGGCCTTTTGCAATCTTTTGCTCTTTTTTGGGAGGGAAAGAATCTGGTCTTGGGCCTCCCAGGTACTTTCAGAGTCCACTAGGTCATGACCTGTGGTCAAAGAAAGCTGCCCAGGAAGAGTGCTTTGCTATTGGAGGCAAATAAGTAATTAGCTAATGCTTTATCTGGTTCCTAAAAAGATTTAAAGTGGCCGTTCAGTAATAACGAACTGAGGTAATGAAAGAGGCATGTTTGATCCAGTGGCAAAGCTGCTGCCTTTCGATTCTTTACAAATTATTAAATGTGGATTATGATATAATGCACACAGGCCACTCTGCTCTGTATCTGTTAATACTTTTTGTGTCAGAAATGTTTAATAAATATTTGGGGTTTTTCTTTCTGTTTTTTGTTTTTCTGAGACAGAGTCTCACTCTGTCACCCAGGCTGGAGTGCAGTGGTGCAATCTCGGCTCACTGCAACCTCCACCTCCCGAGTTCAAGCCATTCTCTTGCCTCAGCCTCCAGAGTAGCTGGGACTACAGGTGCGTGCCACTACGCCCAGCTAATTTTTGTGTTTTTAGTAGAGATGGGGTTTTGCCATGTTGCCCAGGTTGGTCTAGAACTCCTGACCTCAAGTGATCCACCTGCCTCAGCCTCCCAAAGTGCTGGGATTACAGGTGTGAGCCACCATGCCAGGCCTAAATATTTGTTGAATTGAATAGAGCAAATAAATGAGTTCTGGTAGAGCACATGAATGTGGAATATATGTTCTGTTCTATAATTCTTTGAATATGTTCTATAATTCATTGAATAATAGAATTTACAGCTTGGGCAGGGCCTTAGAACATTCATAGTACAGTCATCTCGTTTTAGAATCGTCTTTGACTGACGCCTCCTGCTTCCTGCTCCAGGATGCTGTCCATCAAGCTGGGAGGTTTGACAGATGTGACCCCAAATCACAGGAGGTCTCATGAACCTAACTACTGTGTCTCAAAGGATAGGATGATTTTAGCTAGTATGTGGACATAGTCTTAAATAACATTGAACCCTTAGTCAAAATTTTTCTTTTCTTCTGAGACAGGGTCTTGCTCTGTTGCCCAGGCTGGAGTGCAGTGGCGCAATCACGGCTCACTACAGCCTTGACCTCCTGGGCTCAAATGATTCTCCCCACTCAGCCTCCCGAGTAGCTGGGATCACAGGTGTGCAGCACCATGCCTAGCTATTTTTTTGGTTCTTTTTTGTAGAGACAGGGTCTTACCATGTCGCCCGCGTTGGTCTTGAACTCCTGGGCTTAAATAATATGTCCGCCTTGGCCTCCCATAGTGTTGGGATTACAGGCATGAACCACCATGCCTGGCCCCAAATAATTTTTTAAAAAGGTTATTCTTTTAAAATTTCTCTTTTACCTATTCAGAGTCTGTCAAACAGAAAGTCTCATTGGTTACTAGTAATTCTGTAACATTTGCCTAATCCCTTTTAACGGAGAGGGCAGGTCCAGGTTCTTAGAGTAGGGAACTGGATCTGGCTAAAATTTAATATTGTTTTGATTTGGCATGATGATTTGTATTGTTTTTTTGGTCTATTTATGACATATGATTGTGTTTTTCCAACTGTGGTTCTGATATAAATCTTCTTTTGAAGATATATTTTATATAAAAAGTAAATATTTTTAAAGGGACAAGTTAAGTAACTTAAAAGTGAAAAGGAGTAAGGTAAAGTCAGCACAATTGGTACAGAAATGCCTGAAATGTATAAAACAGTGGCCTTAACAAAGCCCTCTTGCCTTTTTAGTGACTTCGGTTTCAAGATGAGTGAAGATTTGTCATTAGAGGTTTGTGTTCCAGATCCGGAATTTTCTGGAAAGTCATACTCCCTTCCTGTGCCTTGCCCTGTAGGTTCTACTTACAGGAGAACAAGAGGGTATGTATCACAGAGGTTTCCCTGTCAGGTTCTCAGGGGTCTGTACATGGAACGAGAGAGCATAGAGGGCCATCTGGATTGCTCTATACTCTAAATTCTACAATTCTAAGTTAACAGCCTGTAAGTAGTTTGGGCCACATTTTAAGTTATGGTATTTGTGAACTCTCCTACCTCCAGTGAGAAAAACATTGCAAGTCTGTAAGCATCCCTGAAACTCTAGGAATATCTTAAGTCATCAACTTCAGCAAGGAAACATCTTCAGAGGAATGTATTCAAGAGATATATTTAAAAATCTTGGCCAGGACAGTGCCCTAAATTGTCTGGGCTTGCCTAGTCTAGTTATAAGCAGAACTGACTCAGAACTACTGAACATCCTCTTTCTAGTTCTAAAGGGGAATGAGTGGATGGGCTGTATTGACTGTGGATAGTAAATATATTCCCAGCTGGGATGCCTTTGTGACTGTTCTTCCCTGTTTCTGACCTCTTGCTCTTGGGGTGGGGTGACAGTTACCGGAAGATTTCTGGGGACACTTGTAGCGGAGGAGATGTTGAAGCACGACTGGAAGGAGAGCTGGTCCCCTGTCCCCTGGCAGGTAAGGGAGGTGGTTTCTTCCCTTTCATTTCTTGAGATGTGGTAGCAGCAGTGTCATGATCTCACCCAAGTCCTGGCTTGTGGCTCCTGTAATTGAGTGGAGAAAAACAACGGCCATCACAAGATCACAGGGCTTCCCCTTTTCCCTAAGGTTGGTGTCCACACTCAACTTACGCATAGCCATACCCTTTTTTAGGAATGGAAAGTATTTGGTGTCAGCTCAGTTTCTTTGAGGGAAATCCCTTTGTTAATTGAAAAATATTGATTCGGCATCCACTGGGGTAGAAAGGTGCCCACGGGCTTTTGTGTGTTCCTCAATCTGTTTGTCCAAGTTGAGTATAAAGAGGCGTGTGGCTTCTTAGGAAGTAGCTGAGTAGTCTATGTTAATTTTATAATAAAAATAACTATACAATTTTAATGGAATTTTATAGATTTCAGTGTACTTTTTTATGTGTTGCCAGTTTCACCCTTTTAACAACTCAGGGAAGCAGATATTATCGATTTTGTGTTTTACTTTTTCATGAGGAAGCATGTTCAGAGGAGGTTAAATGGCTTAAGGTCACACATCTAGTAAGTGACAAAGTTGAAATTCAGACTCTAAGCCCCATGCTCTTCATTGGACATTGCCCAAATGGCAAATAAATGTCATTCTCACTATTTTAGATAATCATTATGCATGCTAATTAAGAAAAACTTCTCTGAAATGATTCATATGCTATAAAGGTATAGTGTGTTCTCAAACACATTTCTGCTCGGTTTAGTGGTGATGTAACATGGGATCTTTACAATAGAGACATGAAATTATGATACTTTGGGGAAATAATCTCTTAGCTGCTTATTTTTCTTCACTCTGTTTCCAGTTCTTATTCATTTAAAGCTTCTTTATGCCCTCCGTGCCCTCTTTCCTGCCCATACCTCTTGGTGAAGGCAAACGGCTGGAGTTAACTTCCATCTGCGGTGGGTGGTGGTGTCTACGTGGACAGCCATAAGCACCGAATGAATCATGAAAGAAGCGTGTGGTCTCCGCAGGCAGGGCAGGGCAGCCCTCTCTTTTGCTTACTGCTGCCAGCTTGCCCTGGTGTTTTTCATGCTAAGCTCGTTAGTCCCTTAATTTAATCTTTCATCATTACCAGAGTAATTAACATACCTCACTATGGAGACTTAAAAAGAACCACCACTTCAGCAAATTCCAACAAATGAGCAGATAATATTCAAATATTTCCCTCACAAGAGCTGTTATTGATGAGGGCGTGGGTTAGTGGGGTTTGAGTGATTGCTCTTAAGGGGCTGGAGTGCCTACTTTTGTAATAAATATTTCTGAAGATAATTCAACAAGGGACAAAACAGCTTGTTTAAAGCCATCTAAACTGGCAGGAAAGCTGTTTTCTCTTCTACCAGAAGATAGAACAGGGAAAGAAGTGGAGAAATCTCATTCCATTGTGGGCCACCTCCTATGTAAAAGAGAGAGAGAAAAAAAAGGTATGGAATAGGGGACAGGGATATACCAGGAAAGAAAAAGATGCTTTCACAGGACTAATGGAGCCGTAATATCTTTGCAAAGATGAGGTAATCTGGGCATCTGGAAGGATTTTTTAAATGCAAGAATTTTTCTTCCTTTACAATTACTACAAAAACACGCATTCCTAGGCTGTGCTCATGTATGGCCAGGACCAGCCAACAATTCCATTCCTTTTCTAGGTTAAGCATTGCCCACTGGAACGCTGCATGCTGCTCTGAACATAAGCCTAAAACAAGTATTTCTGGATTCAGGTTCTACTTTATGGGTATTGGTTTCTTAAAGGGGAAAAAAAAAATAACCCAAAGTGACAGAATGAGGTTTATAGATGCTGGAGAGAGATGTGGGGCAAAAAGCTCACTGCTGCAAAGGTAGCTTTCATGTCCCTATACCTTAGCTGGCCCCCTCCCTGGGAATGACAGTGGGAAGGTTTTCTTGACAACCAAAAGGGGAGGTAGGTTACCATGTGATGGTAGCATAGATACTTCTAAAGTGACCTGAAACCAAAGGAAAAGAAGGAAAACTAACCTTATTAAAAATTATAGATAAATTTATTTTTTGATGCATTATCTGTATTGCAGCTTTTATAAAGAAGGTGATAGGTACATGTTAAGTCACTGAGTGTATGGAATCAGGAAGTGGGCAGGAATGGCTAACCCAGGCATGCAACAGAAGAATTCAGATTTGCATCTTGGTTCCATATGCGACACACTGTCAAGATGCACACTTTAGACACAGATGCTGTTGTGCTGCTTGTGTCCACTCCTGGGGAAGAATCTGGATGTTTCCCAGGCTGTTCCCTAAGTGGAAAAGAGAGTGTACTGAGTCTTCCTATTTCCAGTTGTCTGACATTAGGTAAGTGTCTTTAGCACTCAGGACCTTCATTTCTACATCTGAAAAAATCATCCACACCCGTGTCTGTATCATAAGAGACAGCACAGTGTAGTAGTTAAAGCATAGACTGTGGATCCAGAGTGCCTGGGTTCTGATCTCGGTTCTGCCACTTGCTAGTTGTGTGAGTTACTTAACCTCTCTGGTCTCAGTTTTCTCATTATAAAATTTGGCTAACAATAGTTCTACCATCGGGCAGTTGTTATGGGTCTTAAACAATGCCCAATACTTAGTAAGCACATTGTACACAATATGTACACAATTTGTATTTGTTGAGTAGAAACAGATTTTTTTTGTGATGATGATGTTGTGCACCATTTTCTAAAGAGCCAAGAACAAATGCATTATTATTATTTTGAAGATCTAAGAGGTTGATGTAATTGCCATATAGTGTTGCAAACAATATGAATAAGTGAACACATTGATTAGAGAGCTTAGTTACAAGGCTTCAGTGACTAATGGTCTCTCGTCAACAACGTGACGGTGCTGTGGTGATAGCAGTCACGTGAGGAGGGGGAACAGGGCGAATGGTGTAATTCGGTTGGCAAGTGTGACTTGAAGACACAGGTCCAAAAGTATGGTTGTTGCTTAGTCCAGAAGTATGGTTGTTGGAGCATGCATATTGGGAGATTCAGATTAAAGAAAAACGTAACAAGTAAAAACACTTGCAGACGAAGAAACAGATTCACTGAAGTTTAAGTCACTTGCCTGAGGTGGAAATGTGATTCCATTATGCACCTCCTGAGTCTTGATTTCTGTGCTCTTCACTGGGTCCACACCACATGCCAATGGATTTGCGGTTTGTGTGTGAGACACAAATGGGTCAGATGTGCTAGGACCTCTTCAGCATCCCCTGGGTCCAACCTCCCACGTGTCTTGTGTGTCTGGCAGAGGAGAACGAGTTCATCCTGTATGCTGTGCGGAAATCCATCTTTCGCTATGACCTGGCCTCGGGAGCCACAGAGCAGCTGCCTCTCAGCGGGCTACGGGCAGCAGTGGCCCTGGACTTTGACTATGAGCACAACTGTTTGTATTGGTCTGACCTGGCCTTGGACATCATCCAGGTGAGTCAGCGCTTGGCCTCAGTGTGGGGGCTGTGCATTGTGACTGTCCTGTCCTGATAAGCTTCATGCAGAATGGCCTGTGGAAATGGGCAGTTAGAGGTTTGTAAGTGTCGCTCATCTCAGGGCCGACAGATAAAACTTTCCAGTCTTCTGTGTTAGTATTTTTCTTTCTCTGTCTTCATCTGTTCATATAGGAAGGATAAAGAAGGCCCTAAATCCACAGACCTGCTTGGAAGTGAGGGCTCGCTTTGCCTGCTGGGAAGGTGTTGGGACTAGTAATGTAGGATGATTAGTTGCCCCCTATTGTGCCAACTGCCTCTTGAGCATCTTTCTTCCCAAGCCAAGATACAGTAATGCTTGACTTACCCATAGCTCACGTAATTATCCACTTCAGCTGTTCTGAACACAGATAAGAACCAGGAAGCAAGCATTAAAGAGCCCTGGACAGGCCAGGGAGACAGCCATACACTCAAACCCATGCATTTAAAGGAAAGCTATTTGATCTTTATTTATTGTCTGCTTAATCCTTTTAGAAAAAGCAATTCCAACAAATTTGTATCTAGATTCCCAACCCAACAGAAATTTTACAGTGCCTGGGTATTTGAGGGGGTTGGGGTGGGGGATGGCGATGATGCTGAATGGAGCTGTCCAACAATAGCACTTGATGGCTAAGAGCCTCACAGGGAAGAAAGAGTATAAAAGCAGACACAAGAACTTAAATATAACAGCAGTCTGGTTTCACTTCTTTTAAAAGCAAACAGACTCATACATCTCAATAATCTCTGACTTTATTGTTGCGATACAGCATAATTTAGTAACCAGTGTTCATAATGATAATGCAGAGTAATGTATATGATTAAATTCTCTTTGTCCTGATTCAGAAACAAAAATGTCGCACAATGCTTTCATGAAAACCCGGCTTCATGGGTCTGGAAAGTTTACTAACATAAAACATCTCATCCCTTGCCAGTCCTGCCACTTGAATAAAGGGTTACCCTTCATAGGACTGACTTAGCAGGCGGTCATTCGAACAGTTCCTAGCATTTATTATGACTTTTCTCTCTTCAGCGCCTCTGTTTGAATGGAAGCACAGGGCAAGAGGTGATCATCAATTCTGGCCTGGAGACAGTAGAAGCTTTGGCTTTTGAACCCCTCAGCCAGCTGCTTTACTGGGTAGATGCGGGCTTCAAAAAGATTGAGGTATGTGTATTTTCGTGCTGTTCTTAATTAAGGGAGTAGGCGGGGCACCTGGGCTTTGAGCCAGATTTGACACAGAGGCACGGGCCAGTGTGTCAGATTACTCTGGAAATTTCCTGCGAGTTTCCAGAGAATGGACCAGCTGAGCCTCCGGAGAGGAGAGAAAAGGGGGTAAGTACCTGGGAGTTGACCTTTTGGCTAGCAGAAGCTTAGCTAGTAACAATAAATGGTAATATTGTTTTAATTTTATTTATATGTGTACTTATGTATTTTATTTATGTATTATTTTTGTTTTATTTTGCTACTTTGATTAAATATGATGGCAAAAACTATAATTACTTTTGCATCAACCTAATATGGTATTATTACAATGCTGTAACAATAATAGTCTAGTATTATTTTAGTCAATTAGAGTGATAGCAACAATATCATCATCGTCATCATCGTTGTTATTAATCCCCATTTCTCTGCAACGTAGCTATCTAGTAGCCTGTCCCGCCTTATATACCCAAGGCAAGGATAATGAATGACCTCTAAACTGCCAAATCATTGTCTTGAGGAATGTAGTATGCTCAGCTCACTGCATCAGCACCTCTTTATACTGCCTCTGCATGGAGAGATGGCATGTGGGTGAAGTGGGAAGTGCAGTAGAAGCAGGGAGATGCAGAGAACTAAGAGGAGTTGCAAGACGAAAGACACAGACTTGAGAGATAGACCCGGGTGTAGGCTTGACTCCACTAGCTCAGCAACACGGGCCAAGGTGCTTATGCTTTCTAAACTTCAGTTGCTTCACGCGTTAGATGGAGATTCATTTATTCACGCAACCATTTGACAGGGGTTCTCTGCATGATACATGTGGTTTAGGTTCTGATGATACAGCAGTGGGCCTGACTCACATGTTCCTGTTCCCATAGAGCTTAGATTTTAGTGGAGGAAGCAAAATAATAAATCAGTTCTGTTGGTGATACCTGCTGCAAAGACTCTGAAACAGTGCAGTGTGGTTGCACTTTTGGAGAGTGGGGCAATATTAGAATAGGCAGACAGAGCAGGTAACTTGAGGTTGATGTCTGAGCTGAGCCGAGGATGATCTTGTGTCCACCTCATGGGGATGCTGATAGAAGTGAACTGGCATCTACTGAATGCTGCCCTGGTGGTCGTGTTATTGCTCTTTCTCTCCTTTCTTTAGTTGCATGTGGTCAGCACTTGGCTAGGGGCCAGAAGAATGCAGGTGGTTCACAAGCACCTACCTTCTCACAGGCTGTGGGGTGACCACTGCACAACTCAAATACTGTTGGTGCAAAATGATGTCAAATGAGCCAAGGTGCAGAGCTACTGATGCTTATAGGTCCAAGTGGGTGAGAGAGTTAGGAAAAGAGGCAGGCCTGGCAGTGAGGTTTGAAGGAGAGTTATGCCTTGATTAGAGTAAGCAGTGGGGCAGGTAGGTCCAGGATGGGATGTGGCAAGAGCAGACAGGAGTGAGTCTGCATCAGGCTTGGAGAAGCGTGAGATGATCAGCCCGGCTGATGGAGAGGAGCAAGAATATGAGTCCCACCTGTGGACTCTTCATTGCAAGGCTGTGACATTGAGAATCTGTTTTATGGGCAGTGTGGAGCCATTGATTGCCTTGAAACGTGGACTGACATGGGATGGTGAAATAAGTCAATGCTTGTTTGCTTATTTACTTATTTGAGTAATTTACTTATTGATATTGCTTTGTCCAGATCATCATGCCCTGGAAACTGGTGCATACATGGTTCTAGCTCCTCTTTCAGACCACTTGAAAAACATCCCATGAGTCAGAGGAAGGAACAGTGCATTGTGACTAGAAGTTGGGGCAGGTTTCCCAGATGGGTCGGGTCAGGGAAACAGGCAGGCATGGAGGGGTCATGTCTGCAGGCAGAAGCTGAGTAGCCACCTTTGGCAATGGGGGTCTTTAAGGAGCTCAGATCCGTCTCAGCCTCTTTCCCCCTGTTTTTGTCAGGTAGCTAATCCAGATGGCGACTTCCGACTCACAATCGTCAATTCCTCTGTGCTCGATCATCCCAGGGCTCTGGTCCTCGTGCCCCAAGAGGGGTAAGTGTTGCCCCAAAAAGAAATCAGTCTTGCATCCAGTGCTGCAATAATAGATTCTCATGGAAACACAGACTGTGGGACAAAAACTCTGTTTCTCATGATGGTGGTTGAAATGATCTATGAACTGAAAAGTTAATAGAGACCACAGCTTAGTCACCATGGTCAGGTAACTCCATTCGCTTTTTGTTAGCCAGTGTCAGAATCTCTTTAGGCATCCAGATGTCTTGCATCTGTAGGTTGTTTCTCTAGAAAAGTTGATGTTAAAAGAGAGCCTCTGTAGACCTAGACAGGCCTGCTTGGATATTGTGAGGACTTTCTCTTGAGTTTTATGCATGGTACAAACATTGAATTCATTCCATCTTTCCCCTGCCTTCCTAGCATGTGTAGGTTTTCTTACTTACAATCAGTGTACACTTGGGGAAGGCAAAGGTGCTTTTTATTAACTCATTAACTGAAGGAAACATAACTAAGAGGGAAATCCCTGATGTGACATTCGGGCTTTTCCTCTCTCGTAGCATTTGTGATAGAGAATTGGCACAATTTTTTCAAAGAAAATTCTAAGAGTAATGTATGTACTTGGTTGACAGTATTTAGAGAGAACAGAAGTTGATGAAAAAATTTTGCTTCCTTCCTTTTCATTCTTAACCCTTCACCCTCACACTTCCTGGTGGTAATTATTGTTCATAATGTCTTGTGTATCTTTCGTGATTGCTTTTACTTATGTACAAGTAATGTCTTTGAAACACACACACATACACACATATACAAGCCAAATAGAATTGTAGTAGAGTTACTATTCTGTACTTTTTTAAACAAACTTAATATGTATTGAAGATAGTTTTGTGTGAGTACGTATAGATTTTTTAGGTTTCACAGTATTCTATTATATGTACCATAATGTATCACTTCCTCTGCTGATTAACATTTAGTTTAATATACATACATATACATTTCTTTATATATTATCTTTGCATAATTTGATTTTATCTGTAAATTCTAATAAAGGGATTTGCAGGTCAAGGAATTTAAGTGGTTTCAGATATTATCATTATATATTGTTATAATAATGCTGAAATAACCAGCCGGATCATTCGAAAGGGGTTTCTGACTTTTTTTGGAGTAGTGTTTGAGCTCCCATTTCTCTAGTACTGGTTAGATATGTATTCTGTCCCCATTTTCGCCAGGGTGATGTTCTGGACAGACTGGGGAGACCTGAAGCCTGGGATTTATCGGAGCAATATGGATGGTTCTGCTGTCTATCGCCTGGTATCAGAGGATGTGAAGTGGCCCAATGGCATCTCTGTGGATGACCAGTGGATTTACTGGACGGATGCCTACCTGAACTGCATAGAGCGGATCACGTTCAGTGGCCAGCAGCGCTCCGTCATCCTGGACAACCTCCCGCACCCCTATGCCATTGCTGTCTTTAAGGTGAGTCCATTTGTTGCCGCCGTTGGACTGTCTGCTCGAGCGGGTGAGGAGCATATGAGGTCAGGAGCCTGCCGTCCCTGGACTTTGCAGAGAAGCTGGTTAACTTCTTAAAGATTGTCTTTTTTCCAAATTTGAGATAACTTATTTTCAGTCCTATGGAGGGATGCCAGGCAGAGGCGCCAGGGGACCAGGCTTCCCTGCTGTTCACATTTTAAAAGGTTAAAAGTGAAGGGTTTTCCCATGAACATTCCCAGTTTGTCCCTCAGTGTCAGGGGTGGTGTCGTCATTTCTTGTGCGCTTTGCTCACTTTATTCCCTGATGACTTCCGGCGAGCTCTGTACCACCTACAGTGCCTTGCAGTTTCTTTTTCAACTCTGGAGAGCAACATGGCTCTTCCCAACTCTGGGAAGCAGACTTCAGACTGAGGGGGTTGGGTTCGTGTGATCAACTTGAATGCTTATCAGATAGTTTCTTTTGGGCAGTTTCTTCTGTGGGGTTATACAGTGAGGTTTGGATAAAATCGCTGTCCTTTGCATTTAAGTAGAAGCTTGATCAGGCCAGTCATTCAGCCAATAAATGTTAGTTGTCTCCTGCCTGAGGGAGCTCTTACCCTTAGAGAGGGATCGGAATAAAGAACTAAAGAGCTGGGCTAATGGGCGAAGGTTTTCTTTTTAGAATGAAATCTACTGGGATGACTGGTCACAGCTCAGCATATTCCGAGCTTCCAAATCCAGTGGGTCTCAGATGGAGATTCTGGCGCATCAGCTCACGGGGCTCATGGACATGAAGATTTTCTACAAGGGGAAGAACACCGGTAAGGCAGAGTCTCTTCCGTTGTCTCTGTAGAGTTGATCTCAGGAAAGGGGCTGCGTGTGGCCAATCTGCTCAGAGCAGGAGCTGGCAGCCTGCGTCTTTGTTGTCACGACAACATGCACATTATTTAATTTCTTCCTAATGACATCTTAATTTCTTTTCTAACGATACACAAACAGCTGGAAGACAGCATGTTTTTGCCTGCCTAGAGTGTTGGTGCTTGGTGGGTAATTACACCCTCCTCCTGCCCTTGGCCCCTGACTGATTGGTGGCGTGGCTTCTGTTGCAGCTGGGAGAGTCCCAACATGTGCTTAATCCCTGTTTGGCACACTTGCAGGAAGAGACGCTGGGCTGGGTGCTCAGATCGTTGTTGCTTCCCGCCAGGGCCTCTTGCTTGTTCTCTGGTTGCCCAGATGACCTATTGCTCATTGACCATACCTACCTCTGCTGGAATGGCGCTGTGTAGTTAGGTGTTGTTTTAATTAATTTTTCCCACCGTGAAACTCTAAACCCCATGAAGAAAGAGATTGTCTTTTGTATTTCCCGATGGTTTCACCAGTGGCTAGCACTTTGTAGGTGCTCAATTCATATTTGTTGAAAGAACAAGAGATGAAAAGGGAGGGGAAGAATTGCAGTGAATGCAGACAGTAGCTGTTTTAGAGATCTATCGGGTGAGGCTTCAAGAACTGCTATGAGGCTTTGACCTGCTAGTCCTGGAGTCTGAGACTATTCAATGGAAAGCCTGTATCATTTCATGACTGCTCTTTAATTTTGCTTATCTCCCAGCCTTACTGTTGATTCTAGAGGAGAAAGATCAGAGGATTACCAAGAAGAATAGTCCCTTTAAGAACTTCCCTCTTTATCTCAGCAGGATTAAATGGCATCCCGGGTTTGCTGATTCTCCTTTATTGACAAACTGCTAAGTTTTCTGTTCTTAGCTGGAATGTTGATATTGTTTTATGGTTCTTGGCTGACCCTATACTAAGAGAAAATTGACAGGGGAAATAATACAGTTATAGATACCATTGTTATCCTCTTGGGATTGTGAAGATAGCATGAGAACACCCTGGGAAAACTATAAAGTGTCTTACAAATGTAAGGCGATATTATTTATTATGTCTTCACCACTGACCTGTGAGGTAGGGAAGGCTGGTGTTATGATCCATGGCTTATAGATTAGGGAATTAAATCTCAGATATGAATTAGCTTTCCCAAAGTATCCTCACTAGTTTAGGAGCTGGCCTTTTGTTGCAATTCTGCCATTAAATGGAGAAGTCACATTCTTTCTTAGAGGAGGCACCTGTAGGAGAGTTGAAGGAATCTTGCTTCTCAGCTCCAGTGACTGAAATCTTCAGGCCTTTGTTTGATGGAGGACATCCACTCCTATGGATCTGACCTGCTAGCTAGCAGAGTGGATTTCTAGCATTTCTCCAAGTGGATTTTTAGCATTTCTCCACATTACCCCTTAGTCCAGTGGGTCTTCATTTTCACAAGTGCTTGTAAGCATGTGTTTGATGTGCACACAGGAGCTTCTGAAACACTGTGTGCAGATGAACCCAGTGGTTACCCGGTCACAACTTACTTCCCAGTCTTGACTGTCCATTTCATCCCAATAACTTGAGCACAGCTGACATAGGCAGTCACACCCGTGACTGGGGAGCAGTGGCGGATGAGGGAGTTTGTGGTCTCAGCACGTGCAAACATGGTATCTTGGTGCCAGACAGACAGGCCTACAATCCTCACCTTAGGTGTAATTTCCCTTTCGTACCTCAAAGAGTTATCTTCATTTAAGCTAGCCAGAGTCATTTTGGGGCCCAGAGTGAGGTCTGGATAGATGACAGGCTGGTTTAAAAGGGAGATATGTATTAGCAAGGCATAGTGGCGCACATCTGTAGTCTCAGCTACTCGGGAGGTGGAGGTGTGAGGGTCACCTGAGCTTGGGAGGTTGAGGTTGCAGTTTAGCTGAGATCGTGCTGCTGCACTCCATCCTGGGTGACAGAGTGAGACCCTGTCTCAGGGAAAAAAAAAAAAAAAAAAGGTTTTGGGGGAGATCTATGTTGGTGAGTAGAACACAGACCTGGACCTGTGCAGAGGCGGCTGTGACTGTCCCTTTGCCATGGCCAGTTTTTGCCTCTCTGCTCCTTTCTCTGTTTGCCTTTGGGGTTCTCTCTTATTCTCCTTTGGTTGTGAGCAGAATACTTCCAGAAGACCTCCTGCCTCCTAACACAGGGCTGGAGAAAGATGTTTTTTGTCTTTCTCTGCAGCCCAGTTTGGGTCAAATCAAAACTTCTGCAGTGGTGTCTGGCTGTCAGCACTGTCTATGAGCACTCCACACCTCTTGGCCTTGAACTTTGCTCTAGCCTGCTTGCTTTTCTGGACATTGAGAGGATACTTGCTTTTTTGGACACTGTATTGCAGATCCATGGTGTGTGTTGGCAACTCCTGTCTATCTTTATTATTTTTGTTGTCTCCTCCTAATACATTCAGGACTTTCTATAGTAGTCTCCTGCTTATTTGCCATTTTGCTTTCTGTGATTTTAGCTACCTGCAGTCAACCACTGTCCAAAAATATATATGGAAAATTCCAGAAATAAACAATGCATAAGATTTCATTTGCTTGCTGTTCTGAATAGTATGATGAAATCTTACACTGTCCCCTCCCTGTCCCACCTGGGATGTGAATCCTCCCTTTGTCCAGCGTCTCATGCTGTTGATGCTGCCGGCTCATTAGTCCCTTTAGGAGCTGGCTGGGTTATCAGGGTGTCAAGGTATTGCAGTGCTTATATGTGAGGAACCCTTATTTTACTTCGTGATGACCCTATACCTCAAGAGTAGTGATTCTAGTAATTTGGATATGCCAAAGAGAGGTCCTAAAGTGCTTCCTTTAGGGAAAGGGTGAAAGTTCTAGACGTAATAAGGGAGGAAAAAAATCTTACACTGAGTTTGCTAAGGTCTGCTGTAAGAACGAACCTTCTGTCTCTGAAATTGTAAAGAAGGAAAAGTAAATTCATGCACAGTAGTTATAGGGTTTGGTCCTATCTGCAGTTTTAGGCGTCACCCAGGGGTCTTGGAATTGGGGGTTTTGGAGTAAGTGGGGACTACTATATTAACCGAGTGTTAAATAATGATAATTGATAGTAACTACATTTATTGAGGGGTTGCTGTGTTGTAAGTACCACAGTAATGTGCTTTGTGGGCTTGTCTAACCTCACTTCGTCTTTCCAAAGATTTCCATATGTACTGTTAATATTTCCACTTTATAGATGACAACATGAAAGTCTGGTTTAGTAACTTGTGTAGGTCACACTTTAAGTAAGTGGTAAGAATTTGCACTGTGGCTCAGTTGACTTCAAAGCTTGAACTTTGATAAAACCACCAGGCTCTGCTCCCTCTGTCATGTGTTGCTGGAGTAGCAGTGCCCTGGTAGTGTGACAGCAGGTCAGAAGTACTGTTCTAGATTTTGACTGATGATGGTTCATGATAAAAATGTTGTTCAGTTGCAACATTTATCAATTTGAAATATTTGGTTATAAACGGATAACAAAAAATGCATTTTTCCTTTATAGCTAGCTAGTTTTTATTTTTTATTTTTATGTATTTAGTTTTTTTGGAGGCAGAGTCTCACTCTGTTGCCCCGGCTGAAGTGCAGTGGCGTGATCTCGGCTCACTGCAACCTCTGCCTCCTGGGTTCAAGCAATTCTTGTGCCTCAGCTTCCTAAGTAGCTGGCACTAAAGGCACGTGTCACCATGCCTGGCTAATTTTTTGTATTTTAGTAGAGACTGGGTTTCACCATATTGCCCAGGCTGGTCTCGAACTCCTGAGCTCAGGCAGTCTGCCCACCCTGGCCTCCTAAAGTGCTAGGATTTACAGGTGTGAGCCACTGTGCCTGACCACTAGCTGGTTTTTAAATGGTATTACTGGAATTTATTCTTTGTAAAGTGTGTTTTTTCTTTAAAGAGGTTACTTTACAAGATTGTTGATGTATTCAGTTGCTCCTGCAATGGCTCTTGGAGATTTAGAATTCTTTTGAAGTTTTGGAATTCTCCTTTAGAGCCTGCAGTAAGTACGTGCTTTTAAATATCTGTAATGAGGGTACATATTTATTATTTGAGGTAGATTTGATTTTGATAATTGTGAAGTATATAGATACTTGAGATGATGACATTTTTGGCTCCTAAAGTATTCCTGGAGGAATTTTCCAAAGAGGAAATGTGAAAATGTTCTGAACACGCCCAGTGAAGACATCACGGGACTACGTGTTTGATCTTCTAAGGGAATGTCTTTGAAGATGATTGCTCTCACATGTCCGCTCTTCACATTGAGATCACGGTTTTCATATTGCCTGGTCCACTCAAGACAATTGGCATCCTGTATAAAGGGTCTGTGGCTGTGGTGGATTTGCCATCATAGGAGTTCCATCTTCTTCCAGGTTCTCTCTGATGCAGCTCTCCCATTTTCCATTCTCTGGCTTCCTACCAGCCTAGACATTCCTGCCCTGCCTGCCTCTCATGATCAGTGACTTGGTTGGCTTGGTTTGGAATTTGCCCCTGGTTACTGCCTCAGAGTACAGTTTCATACATCTCTGCCTAGATCAGCCTCCTGAAATATGATATGCCATTTTGAGTTCTCTGCTCTTAGCTCTTGCTTGTTTGGATAGGAGTATTTGCTCTGCACATGAAAATGTTAGTTACGTTATTTTACAAACACGAACCCTGTGGAAAAAATCATCCTGTAATAGAGTAGTTTTTTAATTTGTTTGTTTTTGAGACAGGCTGTGGCTCTGTTGCCCAGGCTGGAGTGCGGTGGTGCTATCTCAGCTAACTGCAGCCTCTGCCTCCTGGGCTTAAGCGATCCTTCCACTTCAGCCTCTGGAGTGGCTGGGATCACAGATGTGTACCCAGCTAGTTGTGTTTATTTTTTTTGTAGAGTATTCACTGTGTTGCTCCGGGTGGTCTCGAACTCCTGGGATCCAGTGATCCTCCCACCTCGGCCTCCCAAAGGGCTGGGATTACAGGTGTGAGCCACTGCACCCAGCCAATAATAGAGTATTTTAAGATAACATGATATTCTGTTATTGTTCAGGATCTTGGAACATTGAGTGATATATTGTCCTTTGAATACAAAACACGTGTTCCCACATCCTTGTTTGAGTTGTTTCTCATGAGTGGTGGCTCTGTGTCAATTCTGCATTCCCTCTGGTAGCCAGTGGCCTCTACCTTTGAACTAAAGGAGCAGTCTATGCCCACTAATAGATCAGAGTGAAGGGATGTCTGGGGCTTCTGCTGTAGTCACCTGGTTAGTCTGCTGTGCTGCTATGGTAATTAAGCTGTTATGATTGATTATTTACTGAACCTTTTGGAATGTTTCATCATATGGACTTCCCTTCCTCTGAACGTGTATGTTTTCTCTCTTTGGTAATACCTCTTCCTCTTTTCCTTGGCATCATAATAACGTTGTTGCCATAGCATTGTGATTTTTATTTTTATTCATAATGTAAATTAACCAATGAGGTGCCCACACACCTAAAGCTACTGAGTTGACACTGATTGTCATTAATGAACTTCGTCTAACTTGTAGGCTAGGATAGGCCTGACTTAGATGAATGCTTGGCTGGATGGCAACAGATGATTTGGATATGGTGCTGATGTGTGGGAGGGTGTCTCTGTCCGTGACATAGCACAAATGAAGAATTAGCAGTTGAGTTTTATCTAAGTTTTTGTGTTCATTTTCCCCATTTTCATGATTAATAATTGCAGTCAAAAGAAAAAACATGATTTCACAGTTTCTGTGACCCCATAGTTGTATCATGTTTCGGATTATTATAAATGGTTTATATATCCTCTTACCTGCCATCCCCGGAACAAGGTAGGGGATGGGATGGCACTTTTGCCACCTTTGTTCATCCACAAAGGCTCCTTCTCAAGAGTCCAGTGATGGATTTTACCAACTCTCTCTGGTGCTGTCTTTGATAAGCTGAACCAGAGAAAAGATTGGCAGGAGTGGGCTAGATCATCATGCACTAGTCCTTATATGAACCCATTGCACAGCAGTGACGGGTGAGTACTGTGGTTGGCTCCTCATTTAGCTCTTGAGCTGCACTCTGGCACAAAGGAATTGAGAAGGGGAGGCCTGGATTTTTGTCCTGGGCTCACCATTAATCAGGTATATGTTTTAATTATGGCCTTTGGGGCCCTGAGGAGCAGAAACCCACCTAAGCTAGCTCAAGTGAATGGTTTTATGGAATGAATAAAGGAGCCCAAAGATGGAAGTCTAGGAGAGCCTCATGGGGACTGCAGCTGTTCTTTTTCTTTCCCTCTCGTTAGGCCTCTTCTCTCCATAAGTCTCTTTCTTTTTAAAAAACCAATTTATTCAGAATTTTCAAGGCAGTGTTCAACTATACTATAGCCACCAGTGTTGTGATTGAGAAATCCAAAGACATTCTGATTCTTTTTTAAATTAAAAAAAAAAAAATTTTAAGGGATAGGATCCTCCTATATTGCCCAGGCTGGATTCGAGCTCCCAGGCTTGAGCGATCCTCCTGCCTCAGCCTCCTGAGTACCTGGGGCTACAGGTGCATGCTGCCGTGCCTGGCACCTCCGTAAGTCTCTTTGAGTCTCCTGACCGTCTGCAGACTGAGCTTATCTGCATACCCAGAGTTACGACTTCCACACAGTTTTGGCTTGCCATGTGCCACTTCAACACCCACACTCTATGACCCTTTCCCTGGCTCCAGTTCCTTGGTTGCTTTCTTGTCTTTCAGTAACCCAATTCCAAATTCCCAGGAGGAACACTGCTGCCTGGCTTGGCTCTGGGGCAGTCTGATCTGGCTGAAGACAGGATGCAAGTCACTGGTTATACTGAGCAGAAGTTTTCAGCACAGTAGGCTCCCCAAAGCTTGCCACTTGACCCTTTAGAGCTTCCCGCTGTCCTTTCCGTAAGATGAGGAGGTTACAGTGGGTCTCCTTCATGTATTCGGTACCTTCCTCATGGTGTGTATTAACCTGCCTGCTGCTGTTTGTCTGCCCTCCAGGAAGCAATGCCTGTGTGCCCAGGCCATGCAGCCTGCTGTGCCTGCCCAAGGCCAACAACAGTAGAAGCTGCAGGTGTCCAGAGGGTGTGTCCAGCAGTGTGCTTCCGTCAGGGGACCTGATGTGTGACTGCCCTCAGGGCTATCAGCTCAAGAACAATACCTGTGTCAAAGAAGGTACTTCCCTTTTTCTTTTTTGTCTGTCATCCTCCTTCCTTTGTTTCCTGCTCCCCCGCCAGGGGTGGGAGGGATAGCTCTCCGTTTCCTAACCTTTTCGGGTTATTGGAAAAAGTCCAAGGTAAAAATCAAACCTACCAGATACTTACAAGAATCCTGGTTTGGGTTCTAAGGCCTGGTAAGGGTCAAAGAGACCCTTCAGGCCTCATTCAGAACAGGCCTACGCTGTACCTTTCTAAGGAGTAGCTGTGGTTTTTGGTTTCATGTCAGATGGCACAGGCTTTCTTTAGGGTCTCTTTTTATTCTTTTGCTTCTTCCTCTCCTCACCTATCCCTCACATCTAGGTTTCTTACCTTCTCCTGTTTTGCATAAGTTGGACTAGCCTGACTGGGAAAAATAACCAGGGTGACTCCTTCCGTGTTGACTTACTGTCACCTAACGGTTGTCCATCCTCTCACCATAGCCTAGCCCAGCGTGTCCTGAACTTTCAGACCAATGTTTGCAAAGTGCTTTGAGTCTAGACTTTCATGCCGTGACCAAGTGGCGATAGCAGCCTTACGCCCACTCCCCCTCTGAATTTGAATATCGAGATTTAAAATTTCTCTCCTCCGAAATTTAAAAATTTTTCCTTCCTGTGTAATTTTTACCCTCACCACTTCCCTACCTTTCAGCTTCATGTTTCTGTGAGTGAGGTGAAGCCCTGCAAGGGCACCTTGCCGTGAAGTACATGGATTGATGGCCAGAATTTCTGCTTTTCCTTATCTGTGATTCTATTTCCCTTTTTTTTTTTTTTTTTTTTTTTAACATTTTAAAGAGACAGGAAAGAGACAGGGTCTTGCTGTATTGCCCAGGCTGGCACATTCACGGCTCACTGCAGCCTCAACTCAAACTCCTGGGCTTACGGGATCCTCCTGTCTCAGCTTCCCATGAAGCTAGGACTACCGGCACAAGTCCAGCTAATTTCTTTTACAGGGATGAGGTCTCACTTTGTTGCCCAGTCCGGTCTTGAACGTCTAGGCTCAAGGGATCCTCCCTCCTCTGCCTCTCAAGGAGCTGGGATCACAGGCGTGAGCCACTGTGCCTACTCTATTTGCTTTGTAATCCTAACCCTGCTTCTCATAGCAGCCCAAGTCCAAGGCAGTGAAACACACAATACAAGCCTTTTAGTCAATCTTCCTTAAGAAATATAAACAGAAAAAAGATGAGCCTTTCTTTCTTAGAAACAAGAGACTTTCTTTCAGGCTGTGGGTACAATCTTAAAACTGTTTGGAAAGAAATAAAATCAACACTAAATTCCAAGAGAAGGGGAAGAAAGCTACTCCATATTTCCCATTAGAATGCCTTTGATTATCCAGATAAGAGACCAGTCATCACATGTCCTCGATGCAGTTTGCCAAACAATACATTTTTTTCTGTAAGGAATTTTAATTGCTTGCTTTAAAGTAGTCATGGGACAGAAAAAAGTCTCAGAGTATTGAGAAAATCTTCGTAACTCATTTGCTTGATAGATAGAATGGATATATATAACTATAAATATATAAACATACCTGTAGATATGTTGAATCTGTATGTTTTAATACTGTGTAGACACAGTCCATTAAGGAGTTCTGCGTGTAATTAGTATTTTATAATGTTGATGTACTCTATTCACTACCCAATAGACTCAATTGGTGTCGCGGTTATCCTTCCTAAGCATTTCTTCCAGCAAGCCTTCTCTGCTTTGATTTTAACAAAAAGAGGAAAGCAAGAGGCTAGTATGGGACATTTCCTTCCCTGCATACATGCGTGCTTGGCGTTCCTCCTCCCCCTTTACCATCATGTTACTAAAGAAAGGGAAACTCCAGAGAGAAAGTCCTGTGGTCCAGCAGTGAGAATAATATTGGTTTCATTTCCTCCCCTGCCGCACTCTGACGGGTAGAGAACACCTGTCTCCGCAACCAGTATCGCTGCAGCAACGGGAACTGTATCAACAGCATCTGGTGGTGTGACTTCGACAACGACTGTGGAGACATGAGCGATGAGAGAAACTGCCGTGAGTCTTTGGGCTTGGACATTAAGCGTTTGCCATTACTCAGAAGCCTGGTTGGCTCTTCCCAGGCTGAGGGCCTAAGGTCTAGGGTGAGGACTACCCATGATTGGTGATGCCCATCTAAGTGGATGGGGCTTGGATGACAGAGAAAACGTATTTCCACATACAGGTAGATCTTAGATATCTTAGATATATAGGATTAATATTATATACATAATATGTTTTTAACCACCCCAGAAGTACCACTCATTACAAGAGGTTTGTAGATAAACATCACATGGCTGAAACTGAACTGATTTGGCAGTCTGGGCTCTAGTCTTGGCTGTGGCTCTGTAATAAAACTGGTGACTTGGGTGAGTAAACACGTGATATTCTTTGATTTGGAAATTCAATATTCAGCCTTTTTAGGGATGGGAAATGAGTATTTACTCCAGTCAGTCGACGCTGGCTACCTACCAGGCTCAAGAGAGATTGTTTTTGTTGGTCAGTAATGCATAGCTTGGCCTACAGTGTGGGGCCATTGGTGTACCTGCCATGTAAATGTCATCTTTGAGCTGTATAATTTTTAAGGTCTAACTTCTAAAGTACGAGACTGTGGTTAGCAGAAGTTAAAGAAAACCAAACAACCACAAATAGCAGATAGTTTATGAACCACAAATTTTCACTATCTTTTCTTCACGTAATTTCTAATAACTTCAGACATTATCTTATAAGGAGATGATTTGCCCTTTTGTTAGTCATACTTTCACTCAACGAGCAGTTGCTATACACCCTGTGTTCCAGGCTGTGTACTGGGCCTGCATATATATTGCTGATGAAGGTGGAAACGGAGTTCACAGTCTGAAGTAGGAGTCAGAAGAATAGGCAGTTGTAGCAGAGCGATGGGCACTGCGATGGGGAAGTGCCATGTGCATGTAGGATGGGCATCCAAAGCAAGCTTGGGCAGGCCCTAGCAAAGAGCTCTGCAGAGTGTCTGGGGTGAGCCAAGCAGAGGTGGAGGGAATCAATTCACAGGCAAGAGAGCAGCATGTGGGGAAGCTGGCGTGGCCGGCAAACTGGTTTGAGTTATGGGGAATGGGCATGGGCACAGGGGCCAAGGTGAAGCTGGATGAATGGGGGGGGCCCAGGGCAGCAAGGGCTTTGTGGACTTTATGGGAGAAGCAGTTGGGAACCACTGATGTGATGTGATAAAAGTTCATCTTTGGAAGGATAAAGAGTGACTCGGCAGAATGCGTTTGATGGAGAGAGACCAGAAGCAGGAACCAAGTCAGAAGCTTCTCTTTTAAATATTTTACCTTCGGCAACCCAGGGGCTCATTTACCCATTTGTACTGTAAGAACAGATTAATGGGCAGCTCTAGATACTCATTTAGCCAGTCATCCATGGGGCCTGGGCCTGGCTCCCCTGCCACTTCACCCAGAAAGCAACTTGAGAAATATCCAGCTCATTAAACACATCTGGGCCCTGCAGTCCTATAGACTCCCCCTTTTGACTGATAGAGGGTTATTTACAAAGCCTTTCCTTAATCGTTTTCCCTTGGCTTCAGAGGATGCCTTTCACACCGAGGGAGAAGAGCTTATTTGCTGAATGGCAGATTTGGGAAAGCACTAGCCTCTCTCTGTCTTTTCTGCAAAAAATAAGGCCTATAAAGCTTTCTCTGTCTACCAGAGTTGCAGGAAGGTGTGATATTTGTGAGGGAATAGCCAAAGCTCTTTAAAAACATTAATGCTTATTAACAGCATTGAAGCAGATAACGGAAAGGAGTTTATTACATATCTGGGTGGGATAGAAGATGCTTCTTAGAATTAACAAGTTGCAAGGAAATTGCCCAGACATAATTAGGCATAGTGGAAGCAGTGAGATACAAACCAGATGACCTCATATCCAAGTGAGGGATGCAGGCGGCACAGCATTCCTCCTTGTGCCCTTGGGCTTGGTTTCTACTAAATGGACAGGCTGAATCTTGTATTGGCTCTGAGTTTTGAGAGGAATGAAGACCTGCATCTTTTGGGAGGCACCTGCTGCCCCCAGTGGCTTCCTCCCACCCAGCCCCTGAACTCTGTTGCAAACTGCACAGTTACACATGAAGTATGGAGCTGGCCCTGCTCTCTTCCCAGTTTGGTGTGAATGTCAACTGGGATTCACTTTCCAGAGACCCCGAGACCTGCTTTCTGTTCTGTCATCTCCCTAGTTCACCTGGCTCAGATCTACACACGTCAGATGGAGCTGAGGTGTGGAGAGGAGGAACCAGAAGGATTTAAAACTCAGAGCCTGGGAATGGAGAGAGGGGCTTATCTGTGCCTGCACACGTGTCTCCCTCATCAAGGAGGTGGCCTGTGGAGGAGAGAGGTTCCCTGTTTCCAAGCAGGGCTGCAGAAGAGGGACCGCCGTGACTGAGTACTGCCATGTGGGGAGTTGAGTGAGGCACCCCGCCAGCTGCCAGGGAGCAGTGGAGGAGGGGGGCACAGGGATGCAGGGGGGTGTTGTCAGTGGGTTTCCCTCCCTCTTACACAGATTCCTCCAGCTGGGTGGCTGTCAGGCACTCAGGGTTTTGACGTGAATCCCTGCAGTCTTGTCATTTTGCATTCATCCCCTGCCTCCCACTACGAGCTCAATTACAGAGAAGAAATGGAGCCTCAAATAAGAGCTGCCAGGATGTCTAACGGCAGCATTGCTATTTGGCATTTCGCGCACGACAACCCCTCCCCCGTGCCAGGATTCTGTTCTGCCACATTTTACCTCCTGGGTCAGCCTTTCACTGCTCCTGAGAGCAGCCTGCCTTCCCCTCGCCTTTCCTGGAGGGTGTTTCACGGGGTGCCTGGGATTGTGCTTGAGCACAGGAAATACCTACTTAGGAGAGGAAGAAAAATCTAATTCTATATCCATTCTAATGCCAGAAGGACATGAGGAATGATGAGGAAGAGAAGTGACATTTGTTTAGAGCCCATTATATTTACATCCTATTTAATAGGCTCTGGGTCCAAACTTGTTCCCCGATTTGTCTTCATAATAATACTACCAGGTAAAGGTAGATTAAGTAAGTTGTAGGTAGCAGATTCAATTCAAATCTAGTCTTTCTGGCTGGGCCCGGTGGCTCACGCCTGTAATCCCAGCACTTTGGGAGGCCGATGCAGGCAGATCACTTGAGGCCAGGAGTTCGAGACCAGCCTGACCAATGTGATGAAACCCCGTCTGCACTAAAAATACAAAAATTAACTGGGGCTGGTGGTGGGTGCCTGTAATCCCAGCTACTTGGGAGGCTGAGGCAGGAGAAATCACTTGAACCTGGGAGGTGGAGGTTGTAGTGAGCCGAGATTGCACCACTGTACTCCTGCCTGGGCAACAGAGTAAGACTCCATCTCAAAAAACAAAAAAACAAATCTGGTCTCTCTGACTGTGATCTCAAACACTTGGACATGTTATCTTACCCAATGTTACTGTTGCAAAAACTGAGCCATAGGGAGATTAAAATTAATTTCCCCAGGAAGAGGTAGAGCCAGGATTTGATGCCCAGTCTTGACTGACTGCAGACAGAGCCTGTGTTCCTACGGTGGAATTCTACCTCCATGCTGCCTTTACCATCTGTCCAGTGAAGTGCTAACTTTTTGGGTGAAATTGAGCTCTAAAGGTAGTTTTGTAGATAAAGGTATTTCTGCCACTTATTTAGGAAGACACTTTTCGCGTCTGAAGGGATCTTAGGAGGTAATCTAGCCTGTCACTCTCTCTCCGCAACAGATGACAGCTTCTCACTTTTCCCCGTCCTATTCCAATCTGGAAGCTGTCCACAGAAAGATATGCCCTTATCTCTCTTGGTTGTAAATTTCAGGCTCTCATGCAATTTATTTCAATTTATTTCTTCTGTAAGTCTAGGTTTAATTTGTGTTGCTACAATTAATAGCTGCTTTCTTCTATTTTTTAATTGGTTTTCCAATAGGATGTTTACATTTGTGGGAAGTTAATTGTACCTAAGGCGTATGTCATCTTTCTCTCCCATTTTAGCTACCACCATCTGTGACCTGGACACCCAGTTTCGTTGCCAGGAGTCTGGGACTTGTATCCCACTCTCCTATAAATGTGACCTGGAGGACGACTGTGGAGACAACAGTGATGAAAGTCATTGTGGTAAGGGGACACCACATCCTGAAACCCTGCTCTGGAGAGGGGTTCATCGTGCTCCCTCACAGGGCTGTACTGGTGTGTACTGGTTTTCTGATCGCCATCTCAGGATTTATGATATTCTAGCTGAATGGCTTTCTCCATCCACATGATGGGGTTGAGTCATTTCTCTCTTCCATTCTTAAAGAGTTTGTTTTCTGCTTTTCATGAGGATTCAGTTCTGCTGGAGACACTGGATCCAAAGTGAATGGGAATCTAGGGTCTCTGGATCAAGCGTCTCCAGCAGAACCAAACCCTCATGATTCATGGTCAGAAAAGATGGAGCCAAGACTCACTCCTGTCACTTACTCATAGATTAGCCTTTGTTTTCTAATCTGAAAAATGGAGAAATGGACCCTGCTTTGCCTTGGAGAGATGCTACAAGGACAAAAGGTGATGATAAGGAAGTAAATTTCTGAATGAATTCAGGGAGTTATTAACAGCTCTACAGGCTTGGGCCACATGTCTGAGTGTGTGTGAGATTAGCCCGCTAAAGACACAAATCTGCACCTCTGTGAACTGTTCTTTTTTTTTTAACCAATTTAATTCATTCAACTCTGTTATTATTAGAAGTCAGCAGATGGTATAGGCATTGAGTGAGCATCTGTTTTCTGAATGGACATTTTTATATTTAGAAAAACAGTGGGTTACAATTCCAAGGAATGATAGAGATTCTCTGGTCCAATCCTTTTAATTTCTACTTTCTAAAGTGACTGAGGTCTGTCGAGGTCAGGGGGCTTATTCAAGGTAACACAATTAGTTTGTGTCAGAATGGGGAACTGGAATCCATGTCTCCTGTTTTCTAATCCTACACTATTTCTGTTGCACAGTACCTCCGTGTCAGTTTCATGAGACCCATCTTAGTTAACAGTCCTTGGTCCCAGACTCATAGTTGCTGACCACCAAAGGAGACATGATGCAATCAGCATGGTGTTCCAGATTGAGGCATGAGAGGGAAGTGAGAGCGGAGGCCAGACGCTGACCCAGACGTGGTGATGAGTTGGCCAGGCCCTACTCGGCCCTCTCTCCCTGTCCACGGGGGCAGGTCCAGCCACGCTGTGCCTGTGCACATGAACACAGCCTGCTTGATTATGAGCAGGTGGTTTGACCCACAGCGGCTGAAATGAGGGGAGCTAGGGCAGCTTGTAACTCATCTCAACACAATTTAACCAGTAGAGCACAGCCTAGGCCACTTCCACATAGATAATACCCCTAGCCTGGCTCTTGGAAGGTTTTTTAAAAAATTCCCAGTTTTCCTTCTTCAAGTGCCTGAAAACATGTCCTTGGAATGTGCAACTATTTTCCCTTCATCCCTGCCATTCCTTTCCCAGCGCTCTTAGAAGGTTGAAATGTGCGGCTAGTTTTGCCCTAGTAAGAAGGAAACTCCACGTGGTTCCCTCTTTCTGGTATCATCGAGCTCAAGTACGGGGCACATGTTTGACTGTGAAACAGTTTCAGCCCCCTGGATCCTCTGTTCATGTCCCGTTCTTACTAGTTTGTCCTGAATTCATCCCAGCGTCCCAGTTAGCCCCATCCTCTGATGCAGGTCCTCTTCGTAAGTTTCCAAACTCTTCCTCATAAATATCTGATTTACCAGCTTTGCCATCAACAAGCCTCTTCGGGAGAATGACTGAGATGGCTGCCTTGGGCCCCACGCTTGGCTGCTCCTGTTTTCTGAGGCTCTGTAAACTCCATGTGAAAGTTCTATGCCATAGTCTGTTTTTGGCTACGATAACAAAATACTTAGTGTAGGTAATTTATAAACAGTAGTATTTTGTTTCTCACAGTACTGGAGACTGGGAGGTCCAAGATTGAGGTGCCAGCAGACTTTTTGTCTAGTGAGGGCCTGTTCCTCATAGATGGTACCTTTACTGCGTCGTCAGATGGCACCTCTGCTTCTGGAAGGACTGCAGGGAGATGCTTCTCTCTATACACAAGCGTGGCAGGAGGAGTGAACAGCTCCCTCCCACCTCTTTCATAAGGACACTAAACCCTTCATGAGGGCTCCCCCTCCGTGACTTAATTACCTCACAAAGGCCCCATCTCTTAGTAATAGCACATTGGTGATTAAATTTCAACATAACGAATTTGAAGTTCCAACATATGAAGTATAAACATTTGAATTTTCCTAGCCTCCAGAACCGAGAGAAAGAAATTGCTATTGTTTATAGGCTCAGTCTACAGCATTCTGTCTTCATGATCTCCCCAGGAGCTTTGAAGGCTGTTGCCAGGGCAGCCTCCTTCCCCTTCTTGGTCAAGCTCTAGTGGTTGGTTCGTACCAGGCCCCCAACCTTCTAGAGACAGCGCATCCACCCATGTCCCTGGAGCTCTGCCCACAGAAAGTCCCGAGTTACGTTTCCTCCGTTTTGGGAGCTCGGCACTGATTTTACTCTCTCTGACTGAGCATCTCACGGTGATCAGCGCATGCAGACCTCTTGGTGCTCCTTTTCTCAAACCACAGGCTGTGTCTGTAGGAGTCCTCTGTTTCTTGAAAGTTCTACTCCCTGGCCTCCTCTGTCACTGCTTCCTAACCTCTTTCCATCATAGCAAGCATAGACAATCATATATGTGGAGAGCACTGGGATGAATGGACGAGGATGCTGCTGTCAAGAGGCAAAAGCAGCTCTAAGGGTCTGAGGATCTCAGAATCTCAGCCACTCGCGGCACCCTGTAACCCATTTGCGGCACACTGACTGAAAGCTGCTAAATGACCTTATGTCCCTGGTAAAAGTCTCTTCGTTCATGGTCTCTGTGGATCATTGGTGATCATGGGTCCCTCTCCGTCCTTTATGAGAGCTTTCACACCAGAGACAAAATTCTGAACACGCTTTTGTCCTCACCTCTCTGTGGTCTCACCTGCAGATATGCACCAGTGCCGGAGTGACGAGTACAATTGCAGTTCTGGCATGTGCATCCGCTCCTCCTGGGTGTGTGATGGGGACAACGACTGCAGGGACTGGTCTGACGAAGCCAACTGTACTGGTCAGTACTTCCTGGACTCAGTTGACAGCACTGGTCTGTTCATGCAGTGGTTAACATTATAGCTTTAAACGATCGGAAGATCTAGGCTCTGAGAATTAGCTTGGACCTTAGAAATCAACGAGTTTCATGCTTCTCAAAGAGCTGGTCTGTGATGAGATAAGGAGCCTGTGCCAGAATGTAAATCAACACCCTGCTTGCAACTGACTAAACAGTGTTCTGAGTGATATCGTTGATTTCATGTTCTTGCTCAAGCTTCTTATTTATTCAGGACCAGTGTTAAACAGTTTTCAGACCAGCCCCTCGGCTGGGGTACATACTTTGAGTAAGCACTGAACTAGTTCATGTTTTTTAAATGGAGCATCAGGGAGTTCCCCAGACAATGAAAATGTAAACCGTGTTTATACCCATTTTGGCTAAGATTTTATTAAAGGGAAAGATGGAAACAACATGAATACAAGGCAAGTGCTAGGTGCTATAAGGTAGGGGTAATGTTCTATTTCTTTTGTTGGGTTCACTTACGTTCGTTACATTATTTTTATGATGAGTGGATGAATGGTGGCCATATACATTATGACGGGGCAGGGCAGACTGGGGGTGACGGGCAGTAGGTAGTGCAAGGAGTTGGGAAGTTTGTGGAGAAATGAAGACAAATTCCATTTTATAATCATCACTTTGTACCCCATTATAATTTGTCAAATAAAACAAAAATTAAGGAATAAAAAACAGGTTTGATGACTCATTGAGTAAATTTGCTCTACGGCCTCCTCGAGAAGCTGTTATTCAGTTCTGTCTTGAACTCCTCTAGTGATTTTGGACTAGGGAAATAAAGATGTTTCATTTAAACATTTTATGGTAAGGACAGATCTGTTTTTACACTCGGATAATTCAGACATCATTGTGCAATTCATTGTTGAGTCAGCTTCTCAATTATCTGAAGCCAGTCATTAATCTTGTGAGTTACTGGACTTTTAAATCTCATGCCTTAACCTCCTCTGCCCCCAGAGTATCCCAGCACTTCCTACACTGCCTGGCATCTGGCGTCTCAAAGCACGCCTATTAATTGGTAAAAGCAAATACAAAGAAGGTACCTCTGTTATATCTCAAACCTAAGGATAAATAAACTGTGCATGATGCCTGGCTTAGACTTGCTTCCCCAAGGAGAGAGATGACCTCTTCTGTTACTCTTCTGTATTCTCTGCAGTGCCCAGCACATAATAGAGTATGTGCTGAGAGAACCTCTGTGGATTGAGTAATTTTGCACAACTGCTTCCCTCCATTCGTTTTAGTTTAGAGGTGACCTCCTAATGGCCCTAAGGAAGTGAATGGATCTCTTCAAATGCCTTATACATCACACGGGATATTCTGTGATATTACCAAATCCTGTTCGCTTGTGAAGTCCACCCATATTCTTTCTGGTGCAGCCTCTGTGTCTTCACCTCTGCTTCTGAAAAGACTGCAGGAAAATGCTTCTCCCTGTATATAAGCCTGCAGAAGGAGGAAGAACCGAGGCCCATAAGGGAGCTGCCATTGGCACGGGAAACACATGAATGCGGTTTGGAAGCTTTGGGTTTGGATGGATAATTAGTTAATAGATTAGGAGGGTGCACTTGGACGTTGCAGTTTGTAAATTGCAGTATGATTGAACATCTTGTTAACACAACTGCCTTACTCGAATTTGTGTTTCAGCAGCGTGTGCCGGCCTTACAGAATGAATTGATAGCGTCATTTCTGTAGGCAAGCTTGTATAAACTCCTGGTTTTTTCCTCTGATTTTCTTCCGGCAAGGCAAACCGGAGAAAACTTAAGAGTCCTTGCTGCTCAACTGCAGCCTTGTTCCAAGGGCTGTTCTTCCAAACCTTTCAAGGATGATCCACCTTCTCTGTCATCTCGAAATAGTTGGAGGTCAGATGTGAGCTCATGGTGATGTGTGGCATGACACCTCATTCTCAGACCTACTAAATTAAGCTGGTACAGTGCCAAAAGAAATAGGTCAGGGTCACTGACCTCCTGTTGGCATCGGCTTGGATGTATACTCTGCTGGGTGTCCTCTTTGCTTTGCTTTTCCCCACTTTTACTTTCCATGGGGCTGTTTTCTTTATTCACCTCAACCCACCGCTATTGTTTTTAAATGTATACATCTGATTTCTGTGTGTTTCTTTTTTTAAGGACAATTACCTGTAGTCATTTTATGTATATTCTTAACATCTTTCTTCTCTCCTAGATATATGGGGACTTTAGAATTTGATCCAAATCTCTGCCTACAGTTCCAGTACTAAAATACCTAGTATTTTAAACACTAAATATTTAGTATTTTAGTTTTATATTGAAAAATCCTAAACTTCATTGTTACTTTTTTTTAATAACCACTCTTCTGCATAGGCACTCAGCTATTACCAGCTACCTGTGTGTCTTGTTGCTAATGTCTCCCACCAATGCACATCCTTCAGGCGTTTTGCAGCAGGAGTCTATGAGTGGCACACTCTTTTAAGGTTTTGTTAGTATAGACATATCTTTAATCCTCAATCTTGAATTCAGATGGGTCTGGGTTTCTAGGTTTTTAGTAATTTTCCGTATTTTCACAGAAGTCTTCCATTTCTTCCTGGCTTCTTTTGTGTTGATTTGATTCTGCTCTTAGTCGTCTGTTCAAACAGTAACAGACATTCTTTTCTTTCTAATTACCTTTAGGTTATATTGCTCTTAGTTTCATCTACCTAGGTGTGGAATTATTTTTACTTATCCTGCTTGAGACTTTGTTTAAGATCTGAGAAGTTTTCAAAAGACAACTCTGGGAAGTTACAGCTACTAACTCTTCAACTATACCTGTTGGCTACTTTCTCTGGTCTTGTCTTCAGCAGTTACTCTAAGCCATTCGTTGAACTACCTCATTCTGTTATTCTCTTCCCTCCTGTTTTTATATTTGCTGTTGCTTTATGACTATGTACAATCTGAGCAACTTTGCTAGATTTATCTTCCAGTTCAGCAATTCTCTTTACAGCTAACTCTGATCTGCTGTTTCACATATACATTGAGCTATTTTTTTTTTATTTCCGTGAGTATATGTTTTGTATCTAGAATTTCTGTTTGGTTCTTTTTCAAATCTGCCCTTTATTTTTCAGTGTTCTTTTTTTATACTTTATGCTTTTTCTTCTCTGTCAATCATTCAAATTGTGATGATAGTCATTTTTTTCCTTATGCACTTACTTTTTATTTTATTTATTTATTTTTTGAGACAGGGTTTTGTTCTGTCTCCCAGGCTGGAGGATGGTGGCACCATGACAGCTCACTGTAGCCTTGACCTCCTGGGCTCAATCCATCTTCCCGCCTTAGCCTCTTGAGTAGCTGGGACTACAGGCATGTGCCATTGTGCCTGGCTAATTTTTGTGTGTTTTGTAGAGATGGGGTTTTGCCATATTGCCCAGGCTGGTCTTGAACTCCTGGGTGCAAGTGATCCTCTTATCTCGTCCTCTCAAAGTGCTGGGATTACAGGGATGAGCTACTGCACCTGGTCCCCTTCTCATACACTTTTTTTTTCTTTTTCTTTCTTTCTTTTTTTTTTTTTTTGAGACAGGGTCTCATTCTGTCGCGCAGGCTAGAGTGCAGTGGTGCGATCTTGGCTCACTGCGTCCTCTGTCTCCCAGGTTCAAGCGATTCTCCTGCCTCAACCTCCTGAGTAGCTGGGACTACAGGTGTGCACCAGCAGGCCTGGCTAATTTTTGTATTTTTTAGTAGAGATGGGGTTTTACCATGTTGGCCAAGCTGGTCTCTAACTCCTGACCTCAAATTGATCCACCCCTGCTTGGCCTCCCAAAGTGCTGGGATTACAGGTGTGAGCTACCGTGCCTGGCCCTCATTCTCTTCTTAATAATCAGTGCTTTGTAAGAAATAAGGCAGTACTTTCCCAGTTATAGTACTTACTTCATTCGTTCTACTCTGCCCATGTTTGGTTAATGCTTTTAATCAGGTGTCCCAGCAGGTCTTGATGAATCAGGAAAGTTCTGCTGAGTCAAAGATTAAGTTGTAGGATATTGACCTATATTAGAAACTGATATTAGATTTCCATGATTGTTTATCACATGAACCTCACCATTCTTATAGTCACAGTGAATCCTACTATGCAGAGGATTATTTTTCTTCCTTAAATTCTTTAGTCTGGATTAAAGTCCACGTCTTCCATTCTTGTAATTAAAAAAAAAATTATGTATTAAGCATGCAGTATTTACCGGGCACTCAAAATCAGAGCTAGTAAGTTACTAAGAAGACAGAAAAATCTAGAAAAAGATAATGTGTTATGCATTCCAGCCATACCTGGCCACTTGAATGAAATTGTACAAACTGATTACTCTTTCTGAGCTCAGCTTCTGTGATAGAATCAGGAGGTCTCAGCTATACCTCCCAGAATTGTCATTTGGAAACTTCATTAGCACTCTGAAATGGTTTTCAATAAAAAATGCAATGCAGAGGCTGAATAATAACTAGATTAGCATGGCAATCAGTTTAGGCAACTTTATGTTTTATGAATGTGAGCAAGGTGTTGGTGAGGGATTTTTTGAAAGGCTGTCAGACTTGTGACATGAATAAATCAAAAGTATTCCAGGCACGGCTGTTACTGGGGCAGAAACTCATGTAACATGCATGATACATTTATTCCTCTCATCAGAAATAAGTATAGTTTTTAAAGATGTTTAATGGATTCTGAGTGCCAAAGGTTGTAAATATTGAAACTTCTTATAGTTGTATATACATGCTGCCAAATACAGCCTTAGTCTTTGGAGAGATGGGAAGACATAGATAATGAGCCACCACTTGTTTTAAAGTGGCTTGAAAAATCAGGTTCTTTGGATTTCTGACCATTGCAAAAAATAGCTTCAAATGCAGTAAAATTCCCGAGGGCATCATAAACCAATTTCCCCAGTCCTTGGGCAGCTTACTGCCAACTGTCTCAGTTGAATAGAAAACTCTAGTTTGCTCTCAGCAACTCACTTTTGTGTGTTTTGTTTCTTTCTGTTGTGGAGTCATCCTGTCCACACAGTTAGACTAACAGAGAGCCCATCTATCTAGGTTCTGTTATTTTATGCTGGTTGTAAACAAGGCCAGTCCTGGCTTGCATTCAGCAATGAACAGACACAAACAGCTTTCTGTTTCAGAGGAGGAAGAGGAAATCAGATGGAGAGGACCGTTAGGAGTGTTGGTTGGGTTTGAGGCACATATTATGCATTTGAACTAGTGTTTGACTGAGATTTTGAGATGGTTCTAAATGACTTCCAGGCGGCCTCAGCCCACGTGTGCCGAGAGGGCTGTTCATTTTTAACAGTGATTCTCTGTTTCACTAGCTTCTTTTTTGCTTTTAGTGATTATAGTGGACACCACATATTATTGGCTGGTAGATGTTGCTCTTAACTCTGCAGAAAGACCATTTCAGGTTCTTGGGCCTGCTTTCTTTGTGATTTTGGATGACTCTTTTATATTCTTCCTTTGGCCTGAGGTTTTTCACATTTGAAATCGTTTTTTGTTTTTTTGTTTTTTAAAAAGAATTGTAACATATGGCCTTCCAGAACTTAGCAGGGCCCTTAGGTATCACTGTATGACTGGTGAATTTGAGGTCACCACACGGTGGCTGCACCAGGTCCAGGACTCTGTCTCCTGAGCACAGGCTGCCACTCCTTATTTCTCAGCATCTGGATGAGTAAGAGGATTTAGGTGAGAGGGTAAACTACCAGGGTAGAGTAGAAGAAGTACAGGCTGGGGCCTTGGACGGCCTTGGTGTTACTACTTAATGATCTCTAAGTTTTCTATTCTCTCTAAGCCTGTTTCTCATTTGTGAAAGGGGAATAATACTTACCTCACAGGTTGTCGTGAAGGGCGAGTGATTTTTTAACGTGTGCGTCTGTGTCTGGGCAATGGCCTGGGTCATGTTTATAAATCCATAGGCTCGAGCCCATTGAGGGAGCTGCCCTCCACTGCAGGGTCAGCCCCAGTGCCCAATTCCCAGCCGAGGAGAAACCCGGCTGCTCCCACAGTTCAGACCGTATTCCTACCTCGTGCAAACCTCTTTTCAGCCCACCCCCTTGGACAGTTGGCTGGGGATGGAGATGAGGGGTGTGCGACTGTGTCTCTCTTCTCTGTTACAGCCATCTATCACACGTGTGAGGCCTCCAACTTCCAGTGCCGAAACGGGCACTGCATCCCCCAGCGGTGGGCATGTGACGGGGATACGGACTGCCAGGATGGTTCCGATGAGGATCCAGTCAACTGTGGTAAATGCAAATTCCCCAGCTCCCTCCCTGAGCCTCCCCAGTGTCCGCTGTTCAGGCAGGGAGGCAACAGCGAGCCAGGGGATGAAATGCTGTTCTCCTATGCCCCTGTTTACACTCTGAAACCGAATAAGCCCACCTACTTTCTATGTTGTATTGCCATGTGATGTATCAGAGTATATTATATAGTCTTAGGAGTTGCAGGCAAGCAGTTTGCCCCCCACACAAACTATATAAAATACTGCCACGTAAACAAATTAAAATGCTTTTTGAAACCAAATATTTTTAAGGTTCTCTATCCTTTTGCCAAACGTTCCAAATTTGCAGAGGATGTTAGCTATCTACATGTTATACATTCTACTCCTCAAGTAAAGATGTTTATGCAACTCTATTTTTCTGTAGTAAGCATTTTCATGGAAGATGCATACTCACTTTATACGACCATAACCTAGTTTACCTGATTGCTTCCTGGTTGGGCGTTTGAGGTTTTTAGATTTATACTGTTATGCTAGTACCACTATTCATGTCCTTGGAAATGGCCTGATTTTTCCTTGAGATATTTTCTGAGAGGCGTTCTTCAGTATGGAGTTGTAAGGTGAAAGGTTCCGACCAGTTTTTGAGTCTCTCTGTTACCAGATTGGATTTCCAAGGGATTACATCAAATGTGTGTCTACTAGTGATACGTTGTATGTTTTCCCAAGTCTCTCTTGATACTAGATTTGTACCTTTTTAGTTGCTTCCACTAATGTAATGTGTGTGTTTGCCTCACGTAGTTTTGATTTATACCTCTTTTAAAATACTTTTTCTACCGAGTGACATGAACCATTTCTCCAAATAGTGGTGCCTGTTTACTGTTTCTGTTTGATATCCTTTGGCTAATTTCCCAGAAATGATTACTTTTTACAGGATTAAAACACATTTTCATGCTTATACCTAATCCTCAAGGAGCTATTCTACACAGAGCTCAGTTTGCAAAGGCTATCTACGCCTGCCCCATTAGAAGTGATTTTCTTTTTCTTTTCTTTCCTTTCCTTTCCTTTCCTTTCCTTTCCTTTCCTTTCCTTTCCT
>NC_045446.1:111602290-111610946 GCF_002776525.5 Piliocolobus tephrosceles
GGGGGGGGGGGAGAGAGAGAGAGAGAGAGAGAGAGAGAGAGAGAGAGAGAGAGAGAGAGAGAGAGAGAGAGAGAGAGAGAGAGAGAGAGAGAGAGAGAGAGAAAGAAAGAAAGAAAGAAAGAAAGAAAGAAAGAAAGAAAGAAAGAAAGAAAGAAAGAAAGAAAGAAAGAAAGAAAGAAAGAAAGAAAGAAAGAGAAAGAAAGAAAGAAAAGAAAGATTGATGGCAGGGATGTTCTTGTTCATATCTCCTGGTACAGGAGAGACAGTTTCTTTGGGGGTAGAATTAAAAGGTTGTGAGGAAATTCACCATCCAACTTCCAAGATAGTATTAACGTGTTTTGAAGGTAAAATACTCCCACCAGCTAAGCCTAAGAATTTCCTATGTTTCTCATCCTTTCACCTGTATTGTGAAACTTTATTATTTTTTCATTCTGAGAGTGTGTAAAAGTGTATCTCATTTAATTTAAATTTTCCTAATTATTAATGAGTTTGAGCATCTTTCATATACTTATTAACCATCTAGGTTTCCTTTTTTTCTTTCTTTTTTTTTTGTTCAGGCAATTCTCCTGCCTCAGCCTCCCAGGTAGCTGGGATTACAGGCGCCCACCAAGATGCCTGGCTAATTTTTGTATATTTAGTAGAGACGAGGTTTCACCATGTTGGCCAGGCTGGTCTCGAATTCCTGACCTCAGGTGATTCGCCTACTTCAGCCTCCCAAAGTGCTGGGATTACAGGTGTGAACCACTGCGCCTAGCCCTAGGTTTCCTTTCTTTTTAAAAAATGAACATTTTGATGATGTCTTTTGTGCATTTTTATTTCTTTTTCTTTTTAATCTCGTATTTTTAAAGTATCTTGTATAGGAATGCTATTATATTAATTTTGTCTATGAATTATGTTTCACATACCATGATGGTATATAATATGGTACCATGATGCTATAACATTCTTTAATACTTTTCCTTTCAAGAGGTGGAGCTTAATTCCCCTTCCCTTTGGTGTGGGATAGCCTTAGAGTCTGCCTTCTACTGTAAGAGTGATGTGTACCACTTCATAAACGAGGTCATAAAAGGCATTTTGGCTTCCTGCTTATTTGTACTTTCCCTTGAATCACTTGTTTGTGAGTAAGCTGGCTGCTATGTTGTGAGGACACTCAGGCAGCCCTGTGGAGAAGCCCATGTGGCAAAGAACTGAGGCCAACAGCCAGGGAGAAACTGAGGCCTCCTGCCAATAGCCATGTGAGTGCGCCATCTTGGATCTGAATCCTCCAGCCCTATCAAGACTTCAGATGCCTGTGGCCTTGGCCAACATCTTGGCTGCAGCCTCATGAGCGACCCTGAGCCAGACAACCCAGCTAAGCTGATCCTGGATTCCTACCCTCAGAAGCTGTGTAAAATGATAAATATTTCCTGTTTTAATCTGCTATCTTAGTCTGTTCAGGCTGCTATAACAGAATACCATAGATTGGGTGGATTATAAACAACAGAAATTTATTTCTCACAGTCTAGAGGCTGGGAAGTACAAGATCAAAAGCACTGGCAGATTCAGTGTTTAGTGAGGGCTCATTTCCTGGTTCATAGATGACACTTTCTCACTGTGTCCTCATATAGCGTGTGTGTGTTGGGGTGGGCAAGGCAGCTCCCTAAGGCCTCTATTATAAGGGCACTAATCTCATTCGTGAGGTCTCTGCTCTCATGACCTACTAACGACCTCATCTCCAAACATTATCACATTGGGGATTAAGTTTCAACATATGACTTTTGAGGGAACATAAATATTCAGTCTTTATAGAAGATGCTAAATTTTGGGACAATAGCTATCATGGATTTCAGTCGTCAATAGCTGCTAATATTAAATTTGGGGATAATTTGTTAAGCAGAAATAGATGTCTAATACCTGTACCTTACTGAATTACCTTATTGCTTGTATAGTTATTTTTCAACTGATTATCTCGCATTTCTTAGGATTGCAATATTGTCTACATATAATAATAATGGTCCTGATTTTATTAAAAAAATCATTTATTGTTTCTTCATCAAGCCTCCTGCTAGATTTAATAGAAATTTGTAAATTTTATTATAATGTTGAGGAAGACTTTTCATTTATCCCCATTTTATTAACAATTTTTTAAAAATCAAGAATGATGTTGAACTTTGTCAAGTGCCTTTTTGATACTTGAATTATAATTATCTTATGATTTTTCTTTTGAATTATTTTAACAGAGTTCCATTTTTGCATTGCTATTCATAAGGGAAAGTGATCTTATTTTGCTGTTGCTTGTGAAATATTCGCCAAGTCTGAAGTCTTTGCAACCTGTTTCATAATTTTCCTAACCTTTGTTAAACTGGTGCCATAAGAATAAATGAAAGCTTTTCTCATTTTCCCTATGTCCTAGAGCAGTAGAAATTAGGGTCAGTAAATTTTTTCTTTACAGGGCCAGATAGTAAATATTTCAGGTTTTGTGAGCGATATGGTCACTGTCTTTTTTTTTTTTTTTTTTTGAGACAGAGTTTCACTCTTGTCCCCCAGGCTGCAGTACAGTGGCACGATCTCGGCTCACTCCAACCACTGTCTCCCTGGTTCAAGCAATTCTCTCACCTCAGCCTCCTGAGTTGCTGGGATTACAGGCACCCACCATCATGCCCAGCTACTTTTTTGTATTTAATGGAGATGGGGTTTCACCATGTTGGCCACGCTGGTCTTGAACTCCTGACCTCAGGTGGTCTGCCCACCTTGGCCTCACAAAGTGCTGGTATTACAAGCGTGAGCCACCCTGCCCGGCCATGGTCACTGTCTTAACTACCCAACTCTATTGGTATGGTGGGAAGGCAGCCATAAACAGTATGCAAATAGATGAGTATTGACTGTGTTCCAATAAAACTTTATTTAAGAAGACAAGAGGTGAGCTAGATTTGACCTAGTTTGCCAAGCCCTGGTATAAATCAGCTCTCTCAAACTTTAATGTGCATACAATTACAATCTCCTAGAAATCTTGTTAAAACTAGATTTTCCTTTAGTTGGTTGATAGCGTAGTCCAGGACTCTCCATTTCTCACTAGCTTCCAGGTGCTGCCCACATGCTGGTCCTCAATCACTCTTTGAGTAGCAAAGATTTAAATGTCATTGAAATGGTCTGTTTGTTTGTTTTCAGGTTTTGTTGAATTCATTGGTGAAAACATCTAAGCCTAGTTGTTTTGAATTTTTCTGAATTTCTTTTATGGATATTGGTTGTTTGAAACCTTTGATCTCTTCTGAGGTTAGTTTTAGCAGCTTACAGTTTCTTAAAAAAAGCATCCATTTTAATTAAGTTCTCATATATATATGCAAAGAGTTGAGCAAAGTAGTTTTTAAAGATTCTTTCCTTTTCCATCTGTGGTTATTTTTCCATTCTTATTTCTTATTTTTTTATTTGTGCTGTAATTAGCTAATGTTTTATCTAATCTATGGTACCTTTTAAAGAACTACTTCTTACATATATTTATTTATTCTATCATTTTGGATTTTCTTATTATTTTCTGCTTTTTATCTTTATTCTGTTTTCTTTTGGATGACTTTTTCTCCTGACTTCTTGAGTTTCATACTTAATTCAATTATTTTAATCTTTCTGTTTATTTATATAAACAGTATTCAGAACCATAAATTTTCCACTGAGCTTTGCTTTTATTGTACCATCTAGAGTCCAATACTGTTTTCTACATGGGGACCAATTCTCTCTGATTTCCTCCTTGACCCAAGAATTATTTAAGAGTTTCTAAATTTCTAGATGATAGGTTATTTTTGTTTCTAGTTTTAGTTTTATTGCATTTTGATCAGAGAATGTTGCCTGTAATATCATCTTTTGATCTATCACTAGCTGAGAGAGGCCTAGTAAGTTCCTTTCTGCTGATAAGTTTTTTGTAATTTCTGGAGGCTTTGCTTCCTGAATTTTGAAGTTGATGTTTAGTCCACAGAAAGTCATGAGAGTTCGTCACTGTGGAGTGTAGCTTCTATCACTTTGGTTGGCTTTTCTTTGACTTGTTTACAGCTTTTTGAGCAACTGTCAATCTGTGATCATTTCCTCTGTCCTGACACTTCTCAGCTCTCCTTGACTATATCCATTACTGAGGAGGCCTACCTATAGGTTTTGGGCAATTCTGGCTTCTGAAAGAAGTTAATAATAGTCCTCAGCTCTGACAGATATTTGCCAGCTTGATCTAGTTCCTGGTGTGGCAAGGTAGGCAGAGCATTTCTTAATATTCACTCCCACTTCCCCACTCTAAGCATCACCACTGACTCAGATAATATAACTATCCTTCAGTCTTGATGTTCCATCATTTCCACCCTCAGCTCAAAGCTGGACCCTGCCTCAGTTCAAAGTTTGACCCACACTTGCTCGGTTAGAGCCCCTGCATCTTAACACCTTGCTTCATCAGCCTAGCCTGTTGGACTGACCTCTTGCAATGACAATCCTGCCAATAAAACTTTGAGACTTACCTTGATTTCTTCTTGAGCCAATATTGCCTTTTAAGATGGATTGCTCTTTCTCACTAGTGTGGTACTTATATGACCCGTGTTTAAGCTGTCCATTCCTTCTGAATACACTGGATCCACCAGTTGCTCTTTCTGGGACCAGCTGAGGCAGCCAAGTCAGCCTCACCAGGCTCTAGCTTTTACCTTCACCTTTCTTAGCAAATTACTGAAGCTTTGCACTTCATGATAACAGCTGCCTCATGGGGAAAATATAAGGGGCAGAGATGTCTAAGTGATTATCTTTTTCCTAGTTTATAATGGAAAACTCACAGATTCTTGCATCTGGCAAATATGTTTTGGATTATTTTTTCTTATAGTTTCCCACAGAGTTCGCCTATCACAATAAAATCTTTCCATGGGTCCTGTAGATGATTACTGCTATGAGCCTTAGTAAAAGGCCTTTTTAACTCCAACTAATTACAACCTTTAGTCCTATCTTATCTCTAACATTATTTCTCTGTTCTCAAACAGTCAATTGGAGACTAGCAAAAATGAATTTCCCTCCCCAAAATAATATGAACTACAACAGTGATAATAATAATACTTTTCAAGCACTCACTATGTGAAGTTTCTGCATATTTGATACATATTATCTCAGTTAATCCTCACTATAATTTTAGGTAAATACTATAATTGTTGTTATTATAATTATTATTGTCATAATCCCAATTTATAGATTAGGAAACTGAGACAAATTGCATAAGAAACGTAAGGTTATGAAAGTTTTAAGTGGTGGAACAGATAGGATCTCATGTCTAACTGCAAAGACTACATATACCCTTATCCATTATGCCGATTCTCCCTAAGGGCATGCAGATTATATACATTCCATTGATTAATAATTGTATGCTCTATCATGGATTCTATATCATAATTAGTATGGAAGCATACATTACTGGTCTAGTTCCCACAGTACACTTCAAGAATCAGCATATGACTAGCAACTCATCAATCATGGGGTACAGGTATTAAACAACTATTTTGTAAGTTTACTCTTGAATGTCTTCAAAAGTCTTTAGATAAGTATAATCTTATTAATTCATGATTAGAACATCCTAAAGACTTAACATTGTTTACTCTATTACCTTTGAACTACTTCCCTTAAAAGACAGTGAATTGGTTAGAGTAAGTTGTGGCAGTTGCTATAATAAACAACCCCTCAAGCCCCAATAAACAATCAAAAGGCTATTTTTGCTCATGTTCATTCTGTTACTGAAATGCCAGGGGTTACTGTTTATTCTGTTACTGAAATGCCAGTCTAGGTCATGTTGCTTGCAGCACAGAAAGCCAATCACCAAGACAATGAGTATCCCTAGGGAAGAAGCCTTTAATCGGGTGCTGCAGCCAAGAAGAACTGTAGATCAGTCTCAAATCCACCTCCCAACCAACTAAAACATTGATGGGTTTACATAGCAGGGAAGAAGGTAAAACAGGAATTAAGGAGGGGTAAGGAAGAAATCATGAGGAACAAGGGGTCTGGTGTCTCAGAGTCTGGTTGCTGTAATCTGGTAAGTTTCAGTCCCCTGCCTGAGGGTTAGTTTCCTAAGGGAGGAATTCAGATGAGACAAATGTAAATTTCAAGTTTCAAAACCAGAAGGGTCAACTTCTTTTTACTCAAAAAACCCATAAATATAATTTCTATGAGACAACTGGGCCGGTTTTAATTCACATCAGAATTCCTGCTCAGGCTAACTTCCAGTTGCAAATTTGGGAACTAGCACTAATTTCTTTAATGCCTCTACTCTTTTCTAGGTCCTTCGGTTTTCTCCAATTAATATTTCCACTCAGTAGATTAAAAAAGGGGGTGTGGAAGAAGTTTTTACAGGGAAGGCCTAGTACGGATCAATACCTTTTCTTTCCATATTGGCTAGAATTCACTCTTACGGTCTCTGTAAAGGAGGTGGGGAAATGAAGTCTATGTCTAGACGTAAAAAGGAATATGTTGATGAACACAGTGGTCTCACCCAGACAGTTCAAAATCTCACTAATTTCTTATTCAGAATGGATAACAGAGTTTGTTCAGATTGTATTATCTCCTTTTCATCTATGATTTTTCATAGCATGACCACCAATCTCTAATTGAATCCTTTCTTTCAATACATGTGATGGTTTTGAAAATATGTCTATGCCTTCTTTGATTCTCTTTTCCTCATGAGGTAGAAAATAATTCTCCTCCCCTTGAAGGTAGGCTGCACTCAGTGATTCACTTCTGGTGAGTAGAATAGAGTAGAAAGGATGTGATGTCACTTCCAATATACAGTTATAAAAAGATTATGGATTCTGTGTTGGGTGGACTCTTTTTCTTTTTTTTTTTTTGAGACAGAGTCTTGCTCTGTCACCCAGGTTGGAGTGCAGTGGTACAATCTCGGCTCACTGCAAACTCCACCTCCTAGGTTCAAGCGATTCTCCTGCCTCAGCCTCCTGAGTAGCTGGAATTACAGGCATGCACCACCATTCCTGGCTAATTTTTTTGTATTTTTAGTGGAAACGGGGTTTCACCATATTGGCCAGACTGGTCTAGAACTCCTGACCTTGTGATTCACCCACTTCAAGTGCTAGGATTACAGGTGTGAGCCACCGTGCCTGGCCCTCTCTGTGTCTTTTCAATCACTCTGAAAGGAGCCAGCTGCCCTGTCATAAGCAGCCCTGGGGAGAGGAGGACCAGTTGCTTTGGTGTAAGGACACTCAGGCATCCTATAGAGAGAAGAGCTACAAGGCCAGACAGAAAGCACTTGACTAATGTTATAAGACCCTTCCCTAGTTGAGTTTGGAGAACTGCAATCCCAGTCAATGGCTTTACTTCAACCTTGTAAGAAACCCTGAACCAAATGTTTCCAGCTAAACTGCCCTTAGATTTCTGAGCAACAAAACTGAGCTATTAAACTGAGCTATTAAAAATTTATTTGCTTTACTTGGTTTTAATTTGTTCTCATTTTGATGCATTTCTGCCAGGCTCAAATTGCCTCCTCTGACAAAATTTGACTTTTGTAGTGGCCATAGAGATATGCCACTCAGACCTTCCTGCAAGAGAACTGTATGGGCCTCTGAGTTTAGACTACTTTGTTACACAGCAGTAGATTACTAATATCATGCATTTTAAAAATTGTTATATTTTCATTGCTATGCTGTTACACAGGTCTCTGGGCATTCTTCTAGAGACAGCATAATGACTCTTAAACTTTCTTGTAGTATCTCTTGGCAAAACTCTCAGAGCTGATGTTCACTATTGACTGCTGGCTCCAGAAGAGCGTGATCTGTCCCTGGAACCACATGTTAGTGCAGCTGTCAGATGTACATGAAGAACATTTCTCTGCCTTCTGTGTACAAAGCCAACTTTCCCTTTTTGAGAGGTGTACTGTCCTGGAGGAAAGTGGCATTGATCTTCACCTTTGAACATATATATTCTCTGGGAGTTTATTGCACACCTACAAAACACCATTCACGTCTGCTTGGTTATGCCTGTGCCTCCCATGACCCTTTTAAGGGCCCAATTCTTTCATCCTTCTAAATTATAAAGAATGACACAGGGATGCTATAACCCATATTGATTCTGGCATTTGTGTATGGGAGCGAACTGCTGTTTTTTGATCACATTATATGTGCAGGCAACTTGTGTCAGTTATCACATTTAGATCATATATCAGCCACATGAGGCTCATATTTATTGACCCTATTTTATAGACAGGAAAAGATAGAGAGATATAAAGTAGAGGAAGCAGGATCACCTTGATCACAGGTGATGACCGCAAATCTCATGCTCTATTATAAATTCACCTAGAATTTGATGGGCATAAGCTCCATTTTCTCCTGGTGGTGAGAAGAAAAAGAATCTTTCCAATCAAAACTCAAATGGCCATATCTACACGTCAGAGAACAAACTTTAGTTAAGCCATCGATGAGGCTGAACAACTTGAACTTTGTGTTTTTTCACTCCTGCACAATCATCTTCTAAATGTTATTTATGAGTCTCTTGGAATTTTTGCCTTGCAAGAGACTTCAAAGATTATGACATATCCTCCCTTAATTTATAGATATGTTCATAACTTGGTGAACTTTGTAATTAAAAAGTCATCTGCTGGGCGCGGTGGCTCAAGCCTGTAATCCCAGCACTTTGGGAGGCCGAGACGGGCGGATCACGAGGTCAGGAGATC
>NC_045446.1:111611046-111618154 GCF_002776525.5 Piliocolobus tephrosceles
CACTCCAGCCTGGGTGACAGAGCGAGACTCCGTCTCAAAAAAAAAAAAAAAAAAAAAAAAAAAAGGCATCTTTTTCCCAACCCATGTAGCCCCGGGCTGTCCTCTTTCTCCTGAAAGGCAAACTGAGGGGCAGACACGGGCTGTTTAAGAAAGGCCAGATGGGACTGTCTGTAGAAATATATGCTGCAATTTAGTTTTTCAAGTCTTGCTTGCCTCAAAATGGCATTGTCCATATATTACTCTTACTTGTAGTTTACCAAAGTTCTTGCTCAATGCACATCTCAATTTCCATTGGCATTAGGAGGGCACATGACTACTCAGTCTGCAGGAAATTAGTCCATCAAGAGTTGTGCCAAGAGTCACATTAAGGCCCTGAATACAGTGCTCCTTGCATCTTAATTTTGTGAATGAAGCCTGAGCTTGGGCAAACACCTCATGCTTGGAAACAGGGCATTACTGCAATCTGAGCCTCAATGTGTTCATCATTTCTAAATACTCATTTGCATGCAGAATACACTTACAATGATTTTAAGCTGAGAATAAAAAGAACCAATACATATTTAATGAAGTTCAGTAACACTAAATATATTAGTGCTATATCGATCTTTGAGGAAAACATCGATTGACACAGATTTCCATTCCCTTGAACAGTATTGTCTGCCAACACCAGCAAGTTTCCTTGTCCTAGATAAAGACTAGTTCCAAAATCCTCAGTTCAGAATAAGACTCTAAAGCATTTCTTTTAAATGAGCATTCTGTTGAAGTCAGAGAGTGCTGGAAAAGTCCAAAGGAGGGAGAGAGAAAGAGAAGGCCTTCAGCTTTGAGTGGAGCTATCAGACCCAAGAGGTAATCTCTAGAGGACAGAGCCCTGAGCAGTAATTTCAACGCGCAGAAGTGAACACAGGGTCTCCTTGTGTTCAAGCAACAAGGTCCAGGATCAGCGCTAGACCATGGACTGTAGCTCCAGGGAATCTGCTGTGTGTGGGGTGCTGTGCTGGAATTCCATAAACAGCGTTTCGAAAAAGGACTGAAGGGAGGAGCGATGGTGTGATGGATTACCCTAGATGACCACAGAGATTGGGTGTGTGACCCAATAGCCTCTTCTCTTTTCTGGGGACGGTGAGATGAACCAAAAACAAATTCCTAACAAATCAGAATCCCTGCCATGTACCTAAGTCACCTGGGCCAATGCACAAATCCATTGCCCAGAGAGGTAAATTGGGAATAACCTCTGAGGTCTTTAGAAATTGGCTTATCATGTACTTTCATTCGCTTTACTTGGTTTTAATTTGCTCTCATTTTGACGCATTTCTGCCTGGCTCAGAATGCCTCCTCTGACAAAATTTGACTTTCATAGTTGCTATAGAGATATGCCGCTCAGACCTTCCTGCAAGAAAACTGCTGGGGGGATGTAGTTGGCTGACAACCTCCAGGTGCTGTCAACTCAGATCTGCCCATACTGAGACCACAGTCTCTCCAGGGTGCTCCAAGCCAATGGCTGATCATGGAAAGCACTAGAGCTGGTCTATTCCTGCCCATACCAGGACTTTGTTAACAAAGATGTACTCCCGGGCTCCCCATCAGGCTGGCTCAAACTTTCTCAGAACTCTGCTGCCACCTGAGGGTTTTCCTAGTGAGCCCTTCTTTCTCTTCTTTCTCCTTTCACAGGTGCCGGACCAGCACCGTGGTCTGTGGACCTTCCTCGCCTACTCTTGCTCCCCCTTCCCTTTATCCTTTGCAGGTGATTCCTTCACTCAGTGTCTTGCAAGTTTAACTCTGGTTGGTGTCTGCTTCTTGGAGGGCCCATTCTGGCACAACTCCTTTCTCTGGCCCCTGCCCTCTGTGTCCTTCCTCTGTTTTCTCAGGCACCTGATAAGCCTTACCTCTCAGTCACCCTTATGGCTAACCCTTTGTCAGGTTATCTTTTCCATTTCAGCTCCAAGCCTCTAGAACTCCACATTCAGGGGCAACATAGTCCATCCCCAGCAGGTCAAAGAAATAAATACCTAAGGAATTTGGCATACTAAAAATACTAACATCCTTTACTAATGCTAGTATCACCTGTATGGAAGCGTGAACCCAGAGTCATTTGCCAACACTCTCCTAGAAAGTTGTGTTTCAGAAGTTTTAAATTTTAGAAAGGTAACATATTTCATATATTGAATATTATGTAACACTCCTGGTGGGGTTTATGGTAGCAAAGGTAGTGATAATTCTGCAGCGCAGCTAAGTTGTATAAATGAAACTAAAAACAACTTCATTAAAGATAAGAAATACAAAGTTAGCCTCAGGCTTATTTTGTTTGGGTTTTGTGATTAAATAAATTATGTATCTTTTTGATCTTTAGAGCTTTTACATAGTCATGAATTGAAGAAGGATGATTGTGGATCTCTTGTAATAGAATTCCCATTTATTGAGCACTTGCTTTGTATCAAGCACTGCACTGAGCCTGACTACTCTACAAGAATAGTTTTATTTAATTTTCTCTCCAGTATCATAGGGAGACATATTAACACAGTTTTCTAGGTGAGGAAACTGAGTTTCAATTGAAAACATATCCAAGACCACACAACTCGCATGCACTGAAGCAAAGATTTGAACCCTAAGGCGATTTGATTAATTTTATCTCCCTCCAAAATTACTGTTCCCAACCACTATATCACATTGCTTGCCTGTGTAAGGGATCATCTAGCTCTGACTGCAGACAACATGATATAAAGGAACTAGTCAGGTCTAGAAGTTAGGAGGCCGGGGGTTAGCACAGATTCTATTCTCTTGTAGTTTGACCTCTTTTGACTTCCATATTCATCTATATAAGTGGGGATAGCAATGCCTAAATCATGGGGTAGTTTTAATAAGGATCAAAGTATAAATTCTCTGTGAAAACATTTTGTGATTGCACTGTAAAATGCCAAATAAGATGATATGATGATGGTGGTAGTGATGATGATATAAGCCCTTATTATTGCTTGTGCTACAGAAAACTCTTAGGGCTATAAGTAATTGCTTCCTTGGCAAAGAGCTGGGAGGATACTTCATCTTCTTTGAGCAGCTTTGCACTTGAGCACCAAGGAAGATCTGGGGCATTTAGATGATAGAGGAAAATGAGCCAATCTGCAGAAGCTGCAATACACCATTTGAACTTAGGAAGCAAGAGCTGTCAGTTCTGCATGGTAATTGCTTCTCTGAAGATTGTATTTCCCTGTTCAAATAAATAATTATGTGCTCTCTCTCTCTTTCTCTCTTTCACACACACACTCACCAGGAAGAAGAGATTTTGAAGACTTCAAAGTTGGGTGATTATGATCTTTGGAAATAAAGTCACTGCCTCTGGGAGAAAGTTGTTGACAACTCTTGGTCAATGTGGCTTTTCCTCAAAATATCTGGTTTCTGATTTCTCATTAACACTGCCATGTAGTCCTCTCATTAGTCTGTTTGTTTGGGCCAGTAAGGGGCACCTGAAGAATAAGAAGGTTAAGAAATGGTTCTGCAGTGGATATGGCGGATGGCACAGAATACAAGACAGAGGCTTTACTGCAGAGTGTAAGGCTCTGTAGAAAGAGAGGCAGTGTGATCCCATGAATACAGAATGTGAGGCTGAACTTACCATCTCTGACTTCAGGTCAAACTGGAAAGATAGGTAAAAAGCAGAGGCTAATTGAGGTAGGGCTGTTAGTAGACTGAAGTCAGTGTTGGGAGGTTCAAGATCACACTAAAAGGTACAGGCAATCTAAATCTATAAGCAGTGGATGGTGTCCAGGGTGGGAACCTAGCACAAAGAGGAGCGAAAGGCACAACAGAGCTATTGATGGGAAACGGTATCCCTGGGTCTTGCACAGAAAGCAAGGCCATCCTGCCCCAAATACTGATTTGTGAATGCTAAGCAAAGCATGGTGTTTGCTTGATCTAGTTTTGCAACTTAGCTTTGTCACTTAACTAGTTGTGCAACGTTGGATAAGTTACCCACCTAACACCATTTCAATGCATTCATCTGAAATATGCAAATAGTATTCCCGATATTACAGGGTTATTGTGAGATAAATAACACATTTGAAGATGTGCCTAGAACATGACACATGCTCCATAAATGTGGATGATGATAAAGAACTGTTATCCTAATCTCTAAAATCTGTGAAAGGGGCTGTCTGCCCTAGCTATCATCCCCACTGAGGGTAGGGTAGAATAGGGTGGCTATAGGATGATTCTCAGGGATAGGCATAGTTCATTGGGATGTGGCCTATGTTCTTGCATTGGCAGTGCTCTACTAAATCCAGAACTAATGAATTATTTTACATCTGAAGATGGTTTGGCTGGTTCAGTTGTTGGAAAGAAACACAACATAAACCTACACAATGCATGAAGAATCCTCTCAAAACCACATGAGAGAAGGATGCAGTTGAGTTTTTACTATTTTTCTCCTCACTGCCCAGAGTCTTTAAGAGAATATAAATGTAAGAGAATGGCAAGAAATAAATGACATTCAAATGTCATCTATTAATCTGTCTTTGGCCCATATTTGGGTGACCACATGTCAGATCACCACTTATCCCACCCCACTTTTCCCCATAGAATGTTCTGTTTAAGATAATTATGAGTCTTGGCTCTGGGGAAGTGCTTTGAGATGAGAAAGGCTATATTCCCATCTCAACCAAGCACTTTGTTAGATAAAAAGTAGAGAAAACACTTAGGGGCAGAAAGGACACGAGTCTGGGTGTGTCCAACATTTAGTGTGACCTACAGCGAGTCAGGCATCGAGGTATCTTTGTATGCATGACCCTGGTTTCTTCCATGCAGCAAAAACCTGCTTCTTCTCCTTGAGTTATCTGATATGGACTGCCTGTTCTGTTATTTACTTGCTGTGTAATCTTAGGGAAGCTCCTTTATTTCCATCCAAGTTTTTAGCTTCCTTATCCATAATATGGGATATTGATAAACACCTCATCACTTTTATTTATTTTGATAAGGATTAAATGAAACATATTAAATAAAGCAACTAGTATGGTGACTGGCACAAGATATACACTTCATATATGATAGCTGCCAGCAATCTGCTGGTAGCGACAGGAGCAGCAATAGTGGTGGTGGTGGTAGAAGAAACAGTACTGTTGGTAATGGTAGCATGATTAGTGGAAAGAGATTTGGAAACCAAATAAACCTCTTTGCATTTTTGAACAGGATGGTAGACAAATACATCTGTACTTAGGAAACTAAATTATCGTTATACTGATGACATTTCCTCAATAATTTCCTTTTATTCCTCTTTAGCATTTAATACAGTTCTATTTGAAAATTGGAAAGTATTCCAGCTGCTTCAAGAGGAGTAAAATAAAGGAAGCTGCGAGTTTCACTGGACTAGAGCCTAAAGTCTGAACAGTCAGTGTTAGACTTGAGCAGGGTGATGGCAGCAGGAGCCCGAAGAGAAAATAAAATTACATCTCCCTGTTATTGCTTGAACAATTGTTTCCCCTAAAAAGACAGGTTGAATTCCTAATACTCAGTACCTGAGAACGTGATCTTATTTGAAAATAGGGTCTTTGCAAACATAATCAAGCTAAGCTAAGGTTATTAAGGTGGTCCCTAAGCCATTATGACTGGTGAGAAGAGGAGAGACACAGAGACAGCAAGAGAAAATGTGACATCATGAAGAGACTGAGGTCGGTGGTATGGGCTGCTATAAACCAAGGAGTGCCTGGGGCTACCAGAACCTAGAATAGGCAAGGAAGAACCTGCCCTAGAGGATTCAACAAGAACGTGGCCCTTGGGAACTGTACTAACCTCCAAAGCTGTGCAAGAATGTTTCTCTTGTTTTAAGCCTTCCATTGATGGTACTTGCCTACCCTAGGAAACTAATCCACTTTCTAGTGAGGACGCTCCCATCTCAAACTCTTCGATACTCCCCAAAGACTACAGGATAAAACTTCTACTCCTAAGCATGGTGAGAACAAGCATCTTCACTATTCGGCCACGCCTACTGCTGTCGTTTTGGCTCTCAGTCTCCCTGCCTCTGTCTAGTTGGGACACCAGGCTGTTGAAGATCCTGATGCCTTTGTTCAGGCAGCATCTCAATCCCGCGTACCTGATGAATACCAACTTATCCTTCATTATGTGTCTCGTACCAACTAGTTTTGAACATTTTCTAAACTTACCTGTCCCCAGTGGTCCTGGCCATCTCCTTCTTGGTTTCAAATGTTGAATATTTCTATCATAGATCTGAAAAGTTTAATGCAATTATTGTCCCTTCCTATGAAATTCTTTGAAGTCAAGGACTATGTCTTACTGACATTTATATTCCTGCACAAATAATTTTCATAACTAATGCTTTACGAATGAATGAGGAATAGCAGGGATAAGTGAATAGATAGATGAATAAATGAATGAATAGTAAGTAAAGATACAAGTAAATAAACCCTAAAATACCCTGAAGAGAAACTGGTAGGTAGTCTCTCCATACACTCCTTACTCCAGCCCTTCACTGCTCAGAACTTGGAAGTTTCTGAAGATAAGAATTCCTGTTTTCTACTTCTCAGTGCTCACAGTTTTAATGTGAATTAAAGTTTTTCTGACACTGAAACACCCAATGAAGTGTATTCCCCTGCCATCCTTGAGTTCTCCCTAGACTGCTCAATCCATGGTTTTAAAAAAACAAAAACAATTAGGCTGGGCATGGTGGTTCACGCCTGTAATCGCAACACTTCAGGGGGCCAAGGCGGGCGGATCATGAGGTCAGGAGATCGAGACCACCCTGGCTAACACAGTCAAATCCTGTCTCTATTAAAAATACAAAAAGAAATTAGCTGGGCGTGGTGGCGGATGGCTGTAGTCCCAGCTACTCAGGAGGCTGAGGCAGGAGAATGGCATGAACCTGGGAGGCAGAGCTTGCAGTGAGCTGAGATCGTGCCACTGCACTCCAGCATGGGCAACAGAGACTCCATCTCAAACAAACAAACAATTCAGCAAGAGCTTTTCTCAAGATTTTTACGTATCTTATTCTTTCTATCTTGGAATCAGTTGCTGGTATGGGGAAATAGGTTATGTTTTGGGTTTTAGTCCTACTGATTCTGAGAGGCTAGGAGGACATCCATGTGAGAATGTCAAGAAGACAAATAGG
>NC_045446.1:111618164-111645045 GCF_002776525.5 Piliocolobus tephrosceles
ACCTTGGGGAATATGGGAGAAAACACAGCAAACAGGAAAAAGTCATAAACAAAGGAGCAGGATCCTTTGCCCTGGAAGCCAGAAGGAAGAGATTCTTAAGAAGCGAAGCCTTAGCAATGCCCACAGAAGGAAAGCAGTAGGATGAGGACTGGAAAGAGGCCATTGGATTCTGCAATTTAGTTAAGAGATTGTAGAGGAAGCTGTTACTTGGTGTCAATACATATGTGCATGTGATGGAAAAGTGAAGGAAAAAAATGTAGACCCCTTTTAAAACTGTCTTTCTTATGAAATAAAGGAGAAGAAATAGGATATCTGCATGGACCAGAAAAAGAAAAACCTGAGCTGAGGAAAAGCGGACAGGGAGGGATTGAGCTATGAAAAAGTGCAGATGTGTAATGCAATAGGGTCCTAAAAACTGTGGGGGGGGATCAATAGCACAGCAAGAGCGAGGAGAAGACAGTCTCTGTAAAGGAGCAAGAAGAAGAAAAAAAAAAAAGGATGAAGATATGGAGATCCTTCTAATCCATGGCTAATCAGTCCCATTATTTCAGAAACATTTTAAATGTACTAATTTTACTTACATTTAAAATTTACTAATTAGTGGCAGAGCTCAGCTACAGTCTTTTGGAAAAGGGGAGCTTCCTTGCATAGTCCCAAATTTAGATCAATTATTATGGAAAGGAAATAGTTACAACATTATGAAAGCTATTGTTCAAAAATATCAAACCAGCATTTTTGTTCATCAATTCAGATTTAAAATTTAATTTCATGGTACAATGAACCCATACATAGTTATATCTATTAAGGTCACCCACTCCCAGTCCATCAGCTTACACTGTGCGTTGATGACTATAAAACTCTTTAGGAGATAAGATTCACCGTTTCCTACTTCTCAGTGTTTAGTTTTAATGTGAGTTAAGGTTTTCCTGACTCTGAAATACCCAATGAAGTTTATTCCCCTGTTACCCCCGAGCTCTCCCTAGACTGCTCAGCCCATGGTTTTAACAAAACAAACAGAAAAAATTGGACGGGTTTCCAAAGTTCTGAGGCAAGGAGAGGTCAATAAGAAAACTTTTAATGAATTCTTTCATTATTTCAAAAGAAGACACATACATTTTGTTTGAATTACTTGCTTAGTTTCTCATTTCCTTTCTAAATCATCAATTTCTTCTTTTTGATACTCAAAACATGAAGGCCAGAATCCGTACAGCTTTTATGGTATTTCTTATTATTGTAATAATGTGTGGTTAATGCATTATTTTTTTTTTATCTTGCACACAGTAGGAATCTAGAATTCTCCTTTAGGGCAACATGGTAATTAGAAGGTTGGTTTTGAATTGACCTGATAATATATTCACATCCAAGGTTAAATGAACATAGACACACACACACACTATTACCTATATATGTGTGTGTGCATGTATACATATACTCTCACGTATATAAAATGTGTGTACATATGTGTGTGCATATATACATACATATGTATACACACATACACATACATGGTGTGTATAAATATAAATAAGCAGAGAGCATTTATATGTGAAAAGTGATGAAAAAACTGCCTGGTCTTTCCCATGCCTCCCCCCAGAAACTATACCTTCAGTTCAGTTATCTAAAATTCAGCACTTTCAGAGACTTAAATTGGGTTAGCAACAAGGTCTAGAGATGTAGGGGGAAAATAAATCCTGGAAAAATTACAAAAGCATAATTAACATGGAGCACAGCCGACTATGAAGCTGTGGAGGACTCACTGCCTCCCTTGTCTGGACTATCTCCACATTGTCTGAATACTCTGGATAATTGGCGGTCTCTCTTCTCCTTCTGCTTTCATTTCAGCAACAGTATTTTTTAATTACTAATTTGAAAAAATGCCAACTCTGCTATATTTTATTACACATGAAACTTGAATCCCTACTTCCCCAACCTAGAATATATATTTTCTCACTATAGATATAGTAAGGATATAGTAAATATCTACATAGTATAGATACAGTAATGATATGGTAATGACTATTAAACGTCACTCAGCCCTGCATGGATTTCACCATTTATTCAACCACTGAACAGTGACTGAAGGTCTCTTATCTGGCATTGAGACAGAAACAAAGACAAAGGAAGGCCTGTTTACTGCCCTCAAATAGGACAAAATCTATCGGAGGAGATTACTCTGAATATAAATAATGATACCATGAGACAAATGTGCGTGGAAATATGTGTACAGCCACATGGAAACACTGGAGATGAAGCATGTAATTGCACGGGGACCACAGAGCCTTCCAGCAGAATCTCGAAGGCACCTGGGTGGACTGAGGGGATCAAGGCATCCAGTGAGTGAGGACAGCATTTGCAAAGGAACCAAAACAGGTCATGTTTGGGGAATTACATGTGGTTTGGTATGGAGGGAGAGAGATTAAAATAAGTGAGGGTGAGGGAGAAAAAGCGAGTTATGACATGCCAAAAAATGTTTAATGTTTTCCTAATACGAAAGCAAGTAGGATTTCAAAATGACTTTTCTTATCAGCTAGAAATAAGATAGAAACATTGAAGTTGTCTGGTTCCAAAGAAAAGGACTGTCAGTGGAAAGTGTCGACGCCTGGGGGAAATGTTGGACTCTTTAGCTTTGAATCTTTCACTTTTTTGAAAGAAGTGTATCTTGTTCTGATGGCTGGACATTGTGGTTTAATTTGGTAGATTGCAATGTGGTGATGATAATGCAGGCTGTATTTGGAAAACGTTTTTATTGAGTCCAACAGAGAGAAGACGTCTGAGCTGAGACCTCACCGCACTGCAAAAGGATGAACACATTTTCTTCCTTTGAGGCACAGACTACAGGCAGTTTCCCTATTTGGGAAGGAAAATATGATTTCAAGTGCTTAAAGCATCAAGTGATTCTTTCAAACTGTATTTTGATGAAGTAAGTATGAATAAATGAGGAACGTATGGATTTCATTTTCCTGATGATCCATACAGATTTAAAATTAAGGAGCAAGGAGCTTGAGGCAAATCCTGCTTTGGACTTAATCCAAACACAAATGTTTGAGGAATCATTTGGAATTTTCATGAATCTGCATGGAAATCCAGTTATGCATCTTTCCATCATGTGCTTTGTGAATTTTACTCAGAATCTAGCTTTGTGTGAACACAGAGTCATCTGTGGAGAAATAGTCCAAACAGGCTTGAGGAAATTTAGTGACTATGTTAGATATACAGTGACCTCATGTGCGTCAATAAAAATGTCAGCTCCTGGCCCGGTGCGGTGGCTCACACCTGTAATCCCAGCACTTTGGGAGGCCGAAGAGAGTGGATCACAAGGTTAGGAGATCGAGACCATCCTGGCTAACATGGTGAAACCCTGTCTCTACAAAAAATACAAAAACAAAATTAGCCAGGCGTGGTGGTAGGCGCCTGTAGTCCCAGCTACTAGGGAGGCTGAGGCAGGAGAATGGCGTGAACCCAGGAGGCAGAGCTTGCAGTGAGCTGAGATCACACCACTGCACTCCAGTCTGGGTGACAGAGTAAGACTCTGTCTCCAAAAAAAAAAAAGTCAGCTCCTGAGACAAGCTCCCACAGACCATCCGAAAAGCAGGGGTGTCCCATCTTTTGGCTTCCTAGGGCCACAATGGAAGAAGAATGTCTTGGGCCACACATAAAATATACTAACACTAATGATAGTTGATGAGCTTTAAAAAATGCAAAAAAAATCTCACAATGTTTTAAGAAATGTTATGGACTTGTGTTAGGCTGCATTCAAAGCTGTCCACAAGTGGCAGGTTGGACAAGCTTGATCTAAAGAGTCCCCTTCTGTTCCTCACCTTAACATACAAACATACGCATTGTACTAACAGATTTCACTAGGTTATGCTGCTGCAATAACAAGCAGTCCCTATATCTTAGTGGCTTATAGCATTGAAGGGTTTGTTCCTCATTCTTGTCACACTCATAAAGGCTGCGGGGAGGCTGAGGTCTCCTCCATGTAGGTAGGAAGCAGGTAGAAAAAGCAACCTTGTCTGTGACACTCCATTTGTGAGGCAGAAGGAAAAAGGTGCTGGCAAAACCGCATAGTGGTTCCTCAAACTTTTGTCTAGACGAGGAAGCATAGATAACTTCCACTCTTGGTTTATTGGTCGAGGCAAGTCATATGTCTGAGCTTGATCATGGTGAGATAAGAATATGCTTCCCACAGGGAGGGGCAGCAGGGAGCTACGTTAGAGGGAATGAGACAGCAAATATTTTGAACAAATAACATAATCTACTATATCTATTCTCTTTCAGCATTATTAAATTTTGAAACTGGGTTTTCTTGCTTATTATCTGCCCCCCTCAAATTGCAAGCTGCATAAGGGAAAAGATCGTATCTTATGTTTATCACGTAGTAGGTGCAGGTATTTACAACGTACTCAATAGGTATTTGCTGGATAAATAAATGAAGTTTCTGCTTTTCCTTCTGAAAATGGGACATGTTGATATCTGTTCTTTATAGGAATGACAAGAAGATCCAATGAGAAAATCAACCTTCCTTCCTTATTCTTAGGGTGCAAGATTGCAGAAATTTTTTAGGACAAATCATGTGACTGCTTTCCAGACAGATGAGAAGAAGTTTGCACTCCAGAAAGGATACTGTTGCATGCAGTTCTCAGATTTTCTTCCAATATCCAACCTTTTCCCTGTGGCCCGCAGCATCAGTGAGCCTTATTGGCAGCAGGGATCCGTCTCTTCCTGTGTTTTCTCTCTGGGTGAACTTGTTCCAGAGAGATACAGGGGGACTTATCAAGGCTCTGGGCTTCTCTATTAACAGGATAAGGATAGTGTTTGCCTGAAGTCTTCAGATACTCAGGCCCCTGACAATAACTCATCTGTGTTACTTAGAAATACCTCTCTGGGAGCCTCCTCCAGTTCAAGTGGCTTGAGAACCCTGTTAGAACATCTGACTGGTTGCCGGAGACTCGAGAGTTTTGTTTTGTTTTAACAAATGTTTTCAGATAAGAGATCCAGGGGCAACTCATATTGTTTTCTCAGATTTCCCAGGGAAACACATATACTGTGGATTAGCCTTGAAGACAGCAAGTTGACAAAGATCCACAGTATAATAATCATGCTACTTTTTCCCTGCCTGGAGCTTTAAAATGATACTCATCACTAATTAATCATCTTATTTATCACTGAGTTAATTCAATACAATTAATAATTTGGAAGCTTAAGCTGCCTGTTATTCTTCTGGACACTATCATTACAATTACACATTTTTGTCTTGATTTTTTTTTTTTCTTGCCGGATACAGATCCACATACTGTTTCTCTAGTTCCCAAGTACAGAGTCTAGAGTTTTTTCTTAACCGATCAGCCTATTTGGGGCTCCTCACTGCATTGAAAGTTCTTTGGGAACCTGGACATTTCGTTCCAACCCCACTCCTGCTGCCTTGGTGATCCCCAGGGAACCTCTGTCTTAGGAGCACAGTTGCTTTTCTCTGAATGTCACTTAATGAGCAGTATCTTCCCTCCAAGATTATAGATGAGGATAGAAAAATCCATTCAGGAACTGTGGATGTGCCAAGATCCCACAACTTCTGCTTTGACTTTACTAGGACCCTGAATGACCTGGAGGAGAATAAGTTACGCTTTAATGGCAGTGGCCATGACATTCAGCTTTCTTGTTCTTTTCCTAACAATAGCAAAGAGCAATGTCCGGCTGCTGCCTGCCTGGGCAGACTGCACTATAGGAAGACAGCTCAGATGTGGGGAACAGAGGGCATGAGTGAATGCCACTTCCTTTGTGCCTTTAACGCTCCAAGTAGGAGAGACATTCTCAGAAATTACTCAGTGTTTTCTCCCTCATCCCTTAAGTGAATTCCTTTAAGCCCCCTTTTAACCTTCTTCTCCTTCTACCCAGGATCTCTGGACGGTCTTAGGATTCAGTTTGCCCCTGTATTCGGGTAACTTCAAAAGTTCAGTGCACATTTCCCTCTGATCTCCAGGCTTCTATGTCTGAGACTTGACGGACGTCTTCACCTGGAGGTCTTGTCCCTACTTCAAATAGAACATGCCCAAAATGACAGTGCTTATTGTTCTCCTCAAACCTGCTTTTCTCCCTCTGTGCCCTTTTCTGGAGAACTGAGTGCTACCTCTTCCCTTACCCTGGGCTAGCTTCCTCTTAGTGACTACCCTGTAGTTCAGCAACTCTCACTTTTTTGCCTGTCTCTTCTGACCACAAGCTCTTTGGAGACAGTTGTATTAACCATCTCCATGGCCCTCAATAATGGAGGCTAGAAAGTACGAGGCAGTACATGTTTATATAAAAATTACTGAATAAAGTGAGTGTTATCATAACTTATATGTAATCAAGCCTGACATGGTCAGCGTGAGCAGAGTGGAGAAGCCTGGGAAGGGTCTGGACATGGATCTAGACCAGTTAATTGCAGAGAATGGGAATCAAAAGAAGGTGCAGTTCAGTAGCCAGGACACAAAATGTGGGGAGTGTGGTGACAATAGGTCTCATTTCAGGCAAGTAGAGGGTGCCAGGGTGAGGTCTCATGTGACAGTGCAGTAGATAGAGCCTAGGGAGGAAACATTTAAGACCCAAGCACAGACAGTATCAGGAATACACCCTGGAAAGCAGCAAGAGCTGGGCAGGGCCGCTGGGAGCCCATAGAAAGGACAGGCAAAAAGCAAGGTCAAGGGAGTGAGTTATTTTCTAAGCCAGGAGGTAAGCACATAGTTCTCGCCTCAGGTACCCTGAGGGAGGCTTAAGGGGAGCACTCCTCCCATTGTGGATATCCAGTGTGCACTTGCTCAGCCCTCTGGGACCCAAGGGCTGGCTGGGTTGTCCATAAGGAAACTTGGGGCCAGGATATGGTACTGGGTCTGCTAAAGTTCCTCCTACACTGGTCAGCCTTATCCTAGAGCCAAAAAGGGATTAGACACTGAGTGGGCAGTAAGGAACCTGCTTGTGAGAAGAGATGCTGCTGCGAATTAGATGGGCCTAACACATTTTAAAAGTCTGTATTGCTCCTATTTAAAGCATTAGTCAGGCCAGGCATGGTGGTTCCTGCCTATAATCCCAGCACTTTGGGGGGCAAAGGTGGGTGGATCACTTGAGGTCAGGAGTTCAAGACCAGCCTGGCCAACATGGCAAAACCTTGTCTATACTAAAAATATAAAAATTAGCCAGGTGTGGTGGTGGACACCTGTAATCCCAGCTACTGGGGAGGCTGAGGCAGGAGAATTGCTTGAACCTGGGAGGTGGAGGTTGCAGTGACCCAAGAATGTACCACTGCACTCCAGCCTGGGTGACAGAGTAAGACTCCGTCTCAAAAAATAGTAGTAGTAATAATAATAATAATAAGAAAGCCTTAGTCAGCTTTATTAACATCTAAGTATGAAAACATCTTCTAGAAACTAGGTGAAGGGTATATGGAGACTCCCTGCACTATCTTTACAACTTTTCTATAAGTCTAAAATTATTCCAAAATAAAATCCTGATTTAAAAATATTTACTAAAAATAATCAATCCTTTATTTGTGATCTAACTCCTAACTGGATTTAGAATATTGAATTTAAGTTTGTGGGAGCCTTCCACTGAAAAGAAATCTAATGGGTGATACCTAATTCCTTACTGGTATCAGATGATGCCAACCTGGCTAGGTGTGGTGTAGATCACAGAAAGACATTTACTCAGTAGATAATTTCCATAGCCACAGAGGCTGTCCTGGAGTCCTTTTCACGGAGCACATTCAGGGAAAGGCAGTTCTTCTTACTCTAGTTCTTACACTCTGACCCTAGTACCAGGGTGAGATGAGAGATGAAGATGTACTCTGAAAAGAAGGAAAGTGTGGAGAGAATAGGAGCCTGTGGCATTGCAGTCCCATGAAATTGAAGTCAACACTTCCTTTGCTGCTGCTTCTACTTTCAAATGCATAGCCCCTGCCTGTCCTTAGATGACCTTGTTTCTTGGAGCTGCCGGTTGACAAGTAAGGTTGCCAACGGAAGCCAGTTGCTCTCTTCTGATGCTGGAACTTACAACCTGTCATCTTTTGTTGTCTGCAGAGCAGAGAACGTAGCCAAGCCGGCAGGGACAGTCTGTTGTATGAGTCCGGATCTCATTGCAATGATGCAATTTACTTACACATATCAAGGAAGAGCCATAAATCCTTACCACTGCTACTCTGCCTCAGTCTCCCAGTGGTCAGGAAAAATTACGACAGGGATAGAGAGGAGATGGAAGGGCCCTAAGATAGTGATAACTTTTCCCTAGGTTTAAACCTGGTACGAAGATGTGGATGCAATGGTCGTAATGCAGGCATATTTATTGACCTGCATATCCAATACCATTCTTTATGTGGTGCCCTGACCTGTATGAGAACCAAAGCTCCCAAATATATTTGCAAGTAAGAGGAGGGGAATCAATTGATTGAGAAGATTTCAGACAACCTCAGAGAGAGATGAGAGAAGTGCAGCGAGTTCAATAACTAGAGAGAGAAAGCATGAAAGAGAAGACCCAACAAAATCGAGTACAAATTAAAAATTGCTCTTGAGTGCTATTTTATCAGTGCTGGAGTGAATGGTGGACAAATAAGCAGTGAGCTCAGCAAGAAAACCTGAATTACTTCTAATCAGGCCAACCTGCATGTGGAAGGGAAACTATGCAGCTGCCAGGAATCTTAGTGTACATTTGTTCAGGCAGCCCCTAAATTACTTCCTTCTTATCTTCTCCTTCTGGGAGCTTCCCTTTGATTGGACAATGTCCAGAAGCTCCAGGCTTCTGAGAAAGGTAGAATCAGCTGGAGAGAGGGGCTGGAGACCTGCCAGGGCAGGAAGATGCATCATGATACAGGGCAGCCCTGGGGGAGTTACTGACTCAAGAGGAAGGTCTTATTTACAGAGAACAGGCATTCAATGGGTCTAGGGTACCAAGTCATTGAAGAGGAACCAATGAAAACAAGATTCTCTGAAGACAGAGGACAGAGTATCAGGACAGAAGTGAGGGCTCAAAGAAAATACCTAATTCCCAGAGAAAATGTGGAATTGTAAGAAGTTCCCTAGATCAAGAGAAGTGACCAAGATCAAGTTCAAACATCCCTGTGCGCACCTCGTATGATCCCGGGTAAAACCGCTGGGCCAGTTTCCTCATATATAAAAAGAAAACCTGCCCTAGCAATCATACAGGGGTGTCATGAGAATCAATTGCAATGACACATATATAAAAATTGTGATTGCAATATGGACCAGATAAGACACATTTGACCTTGAACAGGACTGATTTTATCTATTTCCACCACCTTCCCTCATCCTTGCCTTATCAGTTGTGAGACTAAGTGTATTTTTAATTGTATTTTTATTAGTTATATGCAAATATCTTATTTCCTCTTTTTAATTTGCTTACATTATAGACAGGCAGTATTTTTGATGACTGGACTGTTAGCATATTGTATTTACAGTGGAATCCCTATTGATATGTTTCCTTTGATTTATTTCCCCACATCCATCACAATTGCTTTAAAATACCTACAGATTGACCAAAACTCTCTGCTTGACAGCTCTCCTCACCCATAAGTCATTTCTTTCAGTATTTGGCAACAGTCAATGAGGGATTATCTATATATCTACATGTCTTTTGTGTTTACATATACATACACGGTACCTGGCTCCCCCATGGAATACCAAGCCTTCTAGAAATATTGCACAATTAATTCTCTTGGCTGAACTTTAAACAAGGAAACACAAATGGACATTTCCCCCATTTAATGGAGTAAAACAGAGGCCCAGCCACTCATAGAATGAATATTACAACTGATTAGAGTCTATTTCTCTCAAAACCCAAGCCTCTTATACCCTATAACAAAGTCTTTCTCACTGACTTCAGATGGCTCCCTCTACTCTTCATTTGACTCTCTATGGAAAGTCACAACCTCTGTTTGGCCTTAAAGGACAGTTTACATTGGGTTGGGGGGATTGAGAGAGATAACACAAGGGCCTAACTCTACTACATGTCTACCCAGAATGCCTCTGGCTAACACCTTCCCAGCTGGCTTGTTTGCCTGGTAAATTGAAGCTATGCTGGCCGTTCTCAGACTCTATCTTCACCTGATCCTGAAATAGCTGTGACTCCACCAGTTGCTGTAGAAGGCATTAAGTATTTGGCTATTCTGTCATATACCTTCAAGGCATAACACATGAATCTTAAGGTGCTAGGCCAGAAGAATAGATTTTAAGAGCTCAGGGGAAGAGAAGTGTGCCTGCAACCTGCTTTTAGCCCAAGAGTCAGAGGTAGATGATTGGATGTCATTAAAAGAGAATTCCTAAGCCTGGGGACATAATTAACAGAACTGTGGCCACCTGCTGTCAGGTGCCAGCATTGGGGGTAATTAGTAAATCGGGTACCTGAGGACCACAGGGCTAAGATGGAAAAGAAACAGAAAAAGAGCATTCAAAGAAGCAGACTAAAATCCCAGAAAAGATCTTGGGAGTTTAGAATAGCAGTTTGGAAAAAAAAAATCAATTGGTTCCTTTATGAGTGGCTGATGCAACAACAGCCCTGGCCTGGTGAAATATCACTGGACCTACGTGCCCAGGGTCGGAGGCTGACCTAATCAACGTCCAAAGCCAGCGTCATTGTGCTACAGGGTCTATCCTTAGCATCCTGCAAATAAAGAAAAGGGGAGCAATCGATATGGGACATGACGAAAACCCAGGAAAGCCAAAAGGAGTTGGCAGGTCACGGGAGGAGAGAGGCGAGAGAAACAAAAAAGCCCTGGAGATGTCAGCCTCAGATTTCTCAAGCAACACAAAGGATGTTGGATTTCAATGCACACTGCTTGGCTCTGTTCACAGTATAAAAGAGAACAAGGTGGTCAGTGTTAAAGGAGAGAGGAAAAAATGGCTGACGACAGTCTTGGAGCTGAATTTAAAAACATCAAATTAAAGGCGTGTGTATTGAACTGAGGAGCTGAGTGGGGGTGCTCGCCCCAAAACTCTACAATTACCAGGGCTGGTACCTAGACTCTCAGGCAGCATATCAACCAATGAGAGGGGTCAGGGAGCCCAAGAATGCTCTAAACCACTTCTTCCCACAGTCTTTCCCATTTGAACGTTAAGTCCTTTTACTTACTGCTTTGATTTTCACGAGCATGCAAACATTCCTGAGGAGAGAGAACCTTCATGTGAGTTTCAGTACTTTTCCCCAGAGCATGTTTGACAGTAAAAGTCACTAGGAGAGATTTACGTCCCCATGTTTCACCTTTAACTTTTGTTTTTTTTGTTTTTGTTTTTGTTTTTGTTTTTGTTTTTGAGATGGAGTCTCTCTGTGTACCCCAGGCTGAGGTGCAGTGGCGCAATCTTGGCTCACTACAACCTCTGCCTCCCGGGTTCAGGCGATTCTCCTACTTCAGCCTCCCAAGTTGCTGGGATTACAGGTACACACCACCATACCCATTCAACTTTTCTGTATTTTTTATAGAGAAAAGATTTCACCATGATGGCCAGGCTGGTCTCACACTAGTGATCTACCCGCCTTGGCCTCCAAAAGTGCTGGGATTACAGGTGTGAGCCACCATGCCTGGCCCAACTTTAACCTTTTAAAGACACTAGTCAGCTTCCCAATGTTGCTGGCCTGCTCATCACAGCAGACTACATGAATGGTTCTCCCTAGAGTTGTGCAAAATAGTGACCCTGCACACATCTGCCCCAAGCTAGTTTTTCCTTGAGATTCCGATCTACCTTAGTTTCCAGTGCTTGTGGCTCCTAATTCTTGCGGTTCACTGTCATGACTACTTGCTTAATTTCTGATCTTCCTAGCCTCAGACTATATACAGACTCTGTGGATCTCTTTTTTCTAGATCCCTACATGTCTCTTAACTCCCAGCTTCCAGGGCCCCCTGGATCTTCCCTACTCCTGCTGTGCCCATATTTGATGTCTCTTGCCTCCTTCAGTCTTGGCTTGCAGCTGCTTTTTTGTGAGCATTCATTACTCATGGTCTTGGTGTGATCTGGATACATGAGGAAGGTGGTAAGGGGGCCAGGAAAGAAGAAAAGGAAGAAGAGAAGTGAAACACCTAAGCATAAACTACTCTCTGAACAAGACCTTCACCACTAGAAAGCACTCTTTCAGCAGCTGCCAATGAGATGGTTTGTTGGGTGATTTTTAATGCACTGTATACCCAGATCTTTGTTTCTAAGGACTTCAAAACCAAAGCAATTACAGCTATTCTGAAACAGCACATTCAAAGAAAAAAAAAAAATGTGTGTACAGGGAAGAGATAGTGATTCCCATGGATTGTCATAATATTTGGATCTTTCAATAATTGAGACTCTACCCTGAGTGGACCTGAATTCTATTCCTAGCTTTGTTATTAACAAAAGTACACAGCCTTATCTAACTCAAATCTGTTTTCTCACACTGAAATTAAAAATACTATCCTTGATAATTTATTAAGATCTAGCAAAGAAAGCTATAGGTACCAATAAAAGAATAAAGGGCTGGGAGTTGTCTGTCTAAGTGCTATGGTGCTGCCACTCAATTGTGGCCTCTATGTCAAGATCCTTAAGTTCAATTTTCTGCTACACTGAATCTAGTATCTCTTCCAGCTCTCAAAGGCCAAAGTCCTATGAATCTAAGATAAAAGACTATTAGAAAAATTAAAATACTGAAGGAGTTTTGCTTTAACTAATTGTTCAGATTAATTTAGTTTTAATCTTTCATATTAGGTCTTTCTATTTGAGATTATATCTTTTGAAAATGGAGATTTCTTGGTTAAGTGATGAGACTCTAGAACTCCCATATCTCAAGGTAGACACTGAGAACATTATAAGATAATTCCTCATTGTACTATGTGGAGAATCTGTTTTATAAGTTTGTTTAGAAAGTTTAATATATTCGGTTTTAAATATGATTTTTCAAAATTAGAATCTTTATTTTAACATGGCTATATAACTCAGCTTCTTTTTTTCTCTTTCTTAGAATTCATACAAAGCAAAAACATTCTGAAATTCAATTTTAAATGAAACTAGAATAAAGATATAATATGCATATTGAAAAACTATGTAAGAGCTTCCAACAACTGCTGAGATTCCAGTGAAGCTATGAAGAGAAGTACAGAAGAATGCCCAACAGTGGCAGATCTCGAAAATAGTAGCAATATACTTCTTGAACGGGTAGGACCCACTTCATTCTTTGCCAAAATGTGGTCAGCAGATTGGATGAGTAGCATTGGCGGTTGAAGCCAATATGACTAAAATCAATAAACCAACAAAAACCAAGAAAGTCTTGACTAAATAGAAAATAAAATGAACAACCATATATTTTGGAAGCAGCCTATATTTGTATCAATTAGAAGACTGCTCTATCCCCTCTCCCTCTATAAGAACCTCCTGCAAACAGCAGGTCCAGGAGAATCCAAGAATAATATTAGGGTAATTGGAAAAGCATTGATTGAATGATGCTATAATAAAAAGAGGAAAACATCAAAAGTTATAAACAAGAAAACATAAGTCTATTTATAAAAAAAAAAACTATGTAAATGGAGATATGTGCCATGTTTGTGGATTGGAAGTTTCAAATTTGTTCATCTCCCCATATTGAGCTGTAGATTGAACACAATCCCAACAAAAATCCTAGCAGGATCTTTTGTGGAAATCGGCAAGCTAATTCTAAAATTAATATGAAAATGCAAAGCACCAAGAACAGCCATATCAATCTCAAAAATAAAGAAAAAGGTTATAAGATGATACTATTTTGTTTAGCTGACTATAGAGCTAGAGTCATCAGGACAGGCATAATAATAGATATAGAAGCCAATATGACACAATAGAGTCCAGAAAGAGATGCACACATATGCAATCAATTATTATTGCCTATGGTACTAAGGCCATTCAATGGGGGAAAAACCCTTTTTTTAACAAATAGTATTGTTACAATATGCAATGTTAATATGCATAAACATATGCAAAATAAAACATGAAAGAAACTGGAATACAACCTATACACAACAATAAATTTGATATGGATTATATTTCTAAGCAATAACAACAGCAAAAAGCACACCTTACCAATAAACAAAAAAATACCAGGAAATGCTGCAATAGAACAGATGAAGAGTGTGACCATGAATTAAAAGAGATAAAATAATTTTTAAAAATTGCCCCTAAAAGGTATACCCCAAAGCAGAATAACAAGAACCCAGAGAAGAGATGCTAAAAAACAGGACAAGGTGGAACATGAGCTTAGCTAACTTAACAATATAGTAAAGGGGAAATTTTCATTGCAGAAACAAAATCAAAGTTTAAGAAGCCCAATGATAAATAGACACTACAGAAAATATAGGATAGATTATGAAACATAAAAATGAAAACATGAACAAAAATAAAGTAATTAAATACCACAAGTAAACTTAAACAGAAGAATAGAATTTCAAAAGATAAAAGCTGACACTGAGTTAGAAAACAGGAAAACAGAAAAACAAATTAATGCACAAAAAAGTTAGTGATTTGAAAGAAATCAGTATAACAGATTAACTACAAATGTGATTCCAATTCTACTTAAGCTATTTCGAAGAATGGTAAAAGAAGAACATCTTACACGTTAGCGTATGAAGTTAAATATTAACTTTCAAATTATTTTTTAAGCAAACTCCAGACAAATTCTGTATTATAAAACAATGAACCAATGTCATTTTTAATATTTTTTCAAAAATCCTAAACAAAATATTTATGAATAGAAACTGGTAGAAAAAAATAATGCATAGTGACCAAGTGGAGTTTATTGAAGGAAGGTAACATTTGTTCAATATTAGGAAATTTTTTGATATATTTTATCATATTAATAGATTTAAGGAGAACGAAATCATACAAGTATGTTCATAGATGCTAAAAAAAAAATAGTTTGACAAAATACCACAGAAAAACTGAGAATCATCCCCTCACCTTGCACCATGAACTAGCACCAAGTAACACAGAATAGCCATTTATCACTAGAAATGAGGTTAAAGCATGAAAAGAAGCCTACCCTATGACACACACATGGGGATGGCTGAAACCTACACATGGAATTGGACTGAAGAATGCCTACTTACATGCCCTGCAATGGAAGAGAAGTCCAGAGTTGGAGGAATTTGAAGCCTGTCACATACAAAGGATTATAACAGTAACTATAAAATTTAAACCCTGTTCAATTAATGACAAGATTGAAATAAAATCCCTCCACAGACACACACAAATGACCCAGCAGAAGGAGAGCTACAATGATTTCTGGACATAAATGCAATTTACCCTTATATTTGTTGTTCTAAACATTTATGGTCGATTGATTTCCTACAAAGGTTCAAAGGCAATTTGGTGGAGAAATGACAACCTTTTTAACAAATGTTTTGAAATATTCAGACAACCTTATGCAAATAAGCAAGCAATCAAGCAAACAAACATGAAAGACATGTCACCAAAGAAGATATGCAAATGACAAATAAATGCATGAAAAGATGTTCAGCATTATCAGGACAACACAAATTAAAACCTCAATGAGATACCACTACACATCTAAAGCAGACAAACAAAAAAGACTAACCATACAAAGTATTGGTGAGGATGTGCAGGAACAGCTAATCTCATACACTGGTCATGGGAATATAAAATGGTGTAGCCACTTTTTAAGACAGCTTTATGAATCAATCAACAAAAATGGTGGAATAAGTACCTGAAAAAATTTTCTTTTCCATAAAAGCAATTAAAAAATTGGCAGAAACTTCCAGACTCAATTTTTTCAGAACTCTAATAATCACTGAGTTTTGTAGCAACCCAGGGAGCATTTATTGAAAAACAGAATAGCTGAATCGTGGTAATAACAGTGAAACTTGTGGTATTTAATTTGCCTAATTTCTCCTCTCTTTTCTCCAATTCTGTGATAGCCTTGAAAAATAACAGCCTGCATTCTTAATGCAGCCTTCCAGACACTGGAAGGAGCAGAATGAAGCCAAAACTCTTTCAAAACATCATGCACAAAGAATTGTCATTATTTAACCTGTCTGATGGTTTCCCAGAAGACCCTACTTACAAGACTGCCAGTATCTTATTTAACATGGAGCTTACCAATATGAAAGTCTTTTTCCCAGGGAGCACTGGTTTAAAATAGTTCCTGGCTAGTGTTTTAACCTTGTGGCTACCTAATATGAGGGATATTGATTAGGGATGAACAATAGAGTAAACAAAAGGCTCAAAAGGAAAAGCTGGAGTATGAAGAGCTAGCTACTTAAGCAGAAAGTAAAGGCTAAGAACAAGTTGTCAATTGTCTGGCTGAGTGTTGAATGTCTGCCTCAGCATACGCACACATACAGCCTCTTGGCAAAGACTAGATTGATTGGTTCTTGGCTATGGTAGGCTGAATAATGGCCACCAACAATACCTAAGTCCTCATCTTTGGAACCTGTGAATGTTGTCTTATATGGCAAAAGAAACTTATTGATGTCCTCAAGCTAAGGATATTGAGATGTGACACAAAAGAAGAAGGTAACATGAGGACTGAAGCAAGATGCTACACTGCTGGCTTTGAAGATGGAACAATGTCCCATCAACTAGGGAATGCAAAGAATAAAACTCTTGGAGCTGGAAATGGCAAGGAGGCAGATTCTCCCCTTGATCTTCTAGAGCACGTGCAGTCCTGCCAACACCTTAATGTCATCTCAGTGAACCTGGTTTGAGATTTCTGACATCCAGAACTATGAAAAAATAAATGTGTATTGTTTAAGACGCCAAGCTTGTGGTAAATTTTTATAGAACCATAGAAAACTAGTTCACAAGCATTTCAGAAAGTCTTTATTCAGTTGTTAGCTAACCGCTAAGCGAGAGACTTCAGTGGGTACACATAACAAACAACACATACCTTACAGAATCAGTACACAACAACAAAAACAAAAATCCACAACTAAAACAAGCAAAAACGAGAAACCCTGAGGATCAGAGAGAATCTGATTTCCAGCACTGCCATATTCTATTATTTAAAATGTCCATTTTTTCCATACAAAATTATGAGACATGGAAAAACAAGTAAGTATGGCCCATACTCAGGGATAAATGCAGTCAATAGAAACTGTACCTGGAAAAGCCCAGACCTTGGACTTAACAGACGTAGAATTTAGGTCAGTATTTTTAAAATGTTCAAAGAACAACAAAAAATTTAAATAGCTAAAGGAAAATACAAAAATTATGTCTCATGAAATAAAGAATATCAAGAAATATAGAAATGATTTTAAAAATAAAAATTCTGGTGTTGAAAAATATAGTAGCTGAAATTAAAAATTTACTAGAGGTAGTCAAGAGAAGGTTTGAGCAAGAATTCTTGAACCTGAAGGTAAGTCAGTTAATATTATCTAGGTTGTGATTTACTTGAAAAAGAATTCTGGAGGTTAGTTATTAAGCTAATCAGGGAGGCACCACAGATAGGCAAAGCCCAGTGCAAGGAAATCCAAAAAAACAATACAAGAAGTGAAGGAAACAATATTCAAGGAAACAGATAGCTTAAAGAAGAAAAAAATTAAAAATTTAAGAAATTTTGGACATACTTTTAGAAATGCTAAATGCATTGTCAAAGTAACCACTGAGCTAAATCTAGCTGGCCGGGTGCAGTGGCTCATGTCTGTAATCCCAGCACTTCAGGAGGCCGAGGCAGGCAGATCACGAGGTCAAGAGATCGACACCATCCTGGCCAACATGGTGAAACCCCATCCTTACTAAAAATACAAAACTTAGCTGGGCGTGGTGGTGCACACCTATAGTCCCAGCTACTTGGGAGGCTGAGGCAGGAGAATTGCTTGAACCCAGGAGACAGAGGTTGCAGTGAGCTGAGATCATGCCACTACACTCCAGCCTGGCAAAACAGTGAGATTGCTCCTCAGAAAAAGAAAGAAAAAAAAAAAAAGAATAAAAAAGAGATGCAAAATGCTCTGGAGAGTCTCAGAAGTAGAAGTGAACAAGTAGAAGAAAGAAATTCAGAGCTCAAAGACAAGGTCTTTGAATTACTCCTATCCAACTAAGACAAAGGAAAAAAAATAAGAAAATATGAACATCTCCTCCAAGAAGTCTGGGATTATGTTAAATGACCAAACCTAAGAATAATCAGTGTTCCTGAGGAAGAAGATAATTCTGAAAGCTTGGAAAACATATTTGGGGGAATAATTGAGGAAAACGTGCCCAGCTTTGCTAGATACCTAGACATCCAAATACAAGAATCACAAAGAACACCTGGGAAATTCATCGCAAAAAGATCATTGCCTAGGTACATTGTCATCAGATTATCCAAAGTTAAGATGTAGGAAAGTATCTTAAGAGCGTGATAGAAGCACCATGTAACCTATAAAGGAAAACCTATCAGATTAACAGCAGATTTCTCAGCAGGAACCCTACATGCTAGAAGGTATTGGGGCCCTACCTTCAGCCTCCTCAAACAAAACAATTATCAGCCAAGAATTTTGTATCCAGTGAAACTAAACATCATATATGAAGGAAAGATACAGTCTTTCTCAAACAAATGCCGCGAGAGTTTGCCATTACCAAGCCACCACTACAAGAACTGCTAAAAAGAGCTCTAAATCTTGAAACAAATCCTGGAAACACATCAGAACAGAACCTCTTTAAAGCATTAATCACATAGGACCTACAAAACAAAAATACATGTCAAAAAGCAAAAGCAAAAAACAAAAACAAAGGACACAGGCAACAAAGAGCACAATGAATGCAATGGTACCTCACATTTCAATACTAACATTAAATGTAAATGGCTTAAACACCCCACTTAAAAGACACAGAACCACAAAATGGATAAGAACTAATCAACTATCTGCTGCCTTCAGAAAACTCACCTAGCACATCGGGACTCACATAAACTTAAAGAGTAGAAAAAGGCATTTCATGCAAATGGATACCAAAAGCAAGCAGGAGTAGCTATTCTTACATCAGACAAAACAAACTTTAAAGCAACAGCAGTTAAAAGAGACAAAGAGGAACATTATATAATGGTAAAAGGCCTTGTCTGACAGGAAAATACCACAATCCTACGTGTATATGCACCTAACACTGGAGCTCCCAGATTTATAAAACAATTACAAATAGACCTAAGAAATGAGATAGACAGTAACACAAAAATAGTGGGGAACTTTAATATTCCACTGACAGCACTAGACAGGTCATCAAGACAGGAAGTCTATGAAGAAACAATGGATTTAAACTATACCTTGGAACAAATGCCCTTAACAGATCAGAACATTTCATCCAACACCTCAGAATACACATTCTATTTAACAGTGCATGGAATTTTCTCCAAGATAGATCATATGATAGGCCATAAAACAAGCCTCAATAAATTTAAAACTGAAATTATATCAAACACTCTATCAGACCACAGTGGAATAAAACTGGAAATCAACTCTAAAAGGAAAATTCAAAACCATGCAAATACATGGAAATTACATAACCTGTTCCTGAATGAGCATTGGGTCAAAAATGAAATCAAAGCCAGGTGTGGTGGCTCACACCTGTAATCCCAGCACTTTGGGAGGCCGAGGCAGGTGGATCACCTGACATCAGGAGTTTGAAAACAGCCTGGCCAACATGGTGAAACCCCGTCTCTACTAAAAATATAAAAACTAGCTGCGTGTGGTGGTAGGCACCTGTAATCCTAGCTACTCTGGAGGCTGAGACAGGAGAATTGCTTGAACCCAGGAGAAGGAGGTTGCAGTGAGCCGACACAGTGCCACTGCACTCTAGCCTTGGTGACAGAGTGAGACTCCATCTCAAAAAAAAAAAAAAAATGAAATCAAGACGGAAATTAGAAAATTATTCCAACTGAACAACTATAATGACACAACCGATCAAAACCTCTGGGATACAGCAAAGGCAGTGCTGAGAAGAAAGTTCATAGCCCTAAATGCATGCCAACTTCAAAGAGTCTGAAAGAGCACAAACTGACATTCTAAGGTCACACCTCAAGCAACTAGAGAAACAAGAACAAACCAAATCGAAACTCAGCAGAAGAAAGGAAATAACCAAGATCAGAGCAGAACTAAATGAAATTGAAATAAAAAAATACAAAAGATCAATGAAACAAAAAGCTGATTCTTTGAAATGATAAATAAAATTGATAGACCATTGGCAAGATTAACCAAGAAAAGAAGAGAAAAACCCAAATAACCTCACTAAGAAAACAGGAGGTATTACAACTGACACCACTGAAATACACAAGATCACTCAAATCAAGAACTCAATCCCTTTTACAATAGCTGCCAAAACAACAACAACAATAAAAACCAAAAAAACTTAGGAATATACCTAACCAGGGAGTTGAAAGACCTCTACAAGGAAAACTACAAAACACTACTGACAGAAATAATAGACGACACAAATAAATGGAAACACATCCCATGCTCATGGATGGGTAGAATCAATATTGTGAAAATGACCATACTGCCAAAAGCAATCTACAAATTCAACGCAATCCCCATCAAAATACCACCATCATTATTCACAGTATTAAAAAAAACAATTCTAAAATTCATATGGAACCAAAAAAAGAGTCCACATAGCAGCCAAAGCAAGACTAAGCAAAAAGAACAAATCTGGAGACATCATACTACCCAATTTCAAACTGTACTGTAAGGTCGTAGTCACCAAAACAGCATGGAACTGGTATAAAAATACGCACATAGACCAATGGAACAGAATAGAGAACCCAGAAATAAGCCCAAATGCTTACATCCAACTGATTTTTGACAAAGCAAACAAAAACATAAAGTAGGGAAAGGACACCCTTTTCAATAAATGGTACTGATAATTGGCAAGCCACATGTAGAAGAATGAAACTGGATCCTCATCTCTCACCTTATATAAAAATCAACTCAAGATCAATTAAGGACTTAAACCTGAGACTTGAAACTGTAAAAATTCTAGAAGATAACATTTGAAAAACCTTCTAGATATTGACTTAGGCAAGGATTTCATGATCAAGAACCCCAAAGCAAATGCAATAAAAACAAAGATAAATAGCTGGAACCTAACTAAACTAAAGAGCTTTTGCACAGCAAAAGGAACACTCAGCAGAGTAAACAGGCAACTCGCAGAAGATGGGAGAAAATCTTCACAATCTATACATCTGACAAAGGAATAATATTTAGAATCTACAATGAATTCAAACAAGTCAGTAAGAAAAAAACAATCAATCCCTTCAAAAAGTGGGCCAAGGATATGAACAGAGCATTCTCAAAAGATGATATACAAATGGCCAACAAACATATGAAAAAATGCTCAGCATCACTAATGATCAGGGAAATGCAAATCTAAGCCACGATGTGGTTTTACTCCTGCAAGAATGGCCATAATCAAAAAATCAAAAAACAGTAGATATTGGCGTGGATGCAGCGATCAGGGAACATTTCTCCACTGCTGATGGGAATGTAAACTAGTACAGCCACTATGGAAAAATGTATGGAGATTCCTTAAAGAGCTAAAAGTGGAACTACCATTTGATCCAGCAATTCCACTACTGGGTATCTACCCAGAGGAAAATAAGTCATTATTCAAAAAAGATACTTGCACATGCATGTTTATAGCAGCATGATTCTCAATTGCAAAGTCGTGGAACCAACCCAAATGCCCATCAATCAACAAGTGGATAAAGAAACTGTGATATATATATATATATATATGATGAAATACTATTCATCCATAAAAAGGAATGAATTAACAGCTTTCCAGTGACCTGGATGAGATTGGAGACTATTATTCTAAGTGAAGTAACTCAACAATGGAAAACCAAACATCGTATGTTCTACCTGGTATGTGGGAGCTAAGCTATGAGGATGTAAAGGCATTAAAATGATACAATGGACTTTGGGGACTTGGGGGGAAGGTTGGGAGGGGGGCAAGGGATAAAAGACTACAAATATAGTGCAGTATATACTGATGAGTGCACCAAAATCTCACAAATCACCACTAAAGAACTTACTCACATAACCAAATACCACCTGTACCCCAATAACTTCTGGAAAAAATAAAAAATAATAATAAAATCAAATAGAACAAACAAAAAAAGATTATGTAGGTTGAATAAATAAAATAAAAAAGGATACAAAAAATACACAGAGCGTTAAGAGACTTGTGGGATATCATCAAGTACACCAAGATACATATAATGGGACTCTCAGAAAGACAGAAGGCGGCAGAAAATGCATTGTAAAAAAGGAATATCCAGAAAGAATAAATAGTGGCTAAAATTTCCAAATCTGATGAGAAACATTAATCTACACATTCAAGAAGTTCAATAAATTCCAAGTAGGATAAACTAAAAATAATTCACACCTAGATACATCATTATCATACTGTTGAATGTCAAAAACCATCTTGGAAGCAGCAAGAGAAAAGTGACTTACTGCTTACAAGCTATACTCAATAAGCTGATTTCTTATTAGAAATCATGGAGGCTAGAAAGTAATGGAATAACATAGTCAAAGGACTGAAAGATAAAAACAAACAAATAAAAACCCCCAAACCCTCTCAATCATAAATTCTATATCCAGAAAAAAATATTTTTCAAACATAAAGGAGAAATTAGAGATTTTCAGTAATAAATAAACCAGAATTTATCACTAGCAGACATGCCATATGGGAAATATTAATGGGAATATTTCAGGCTGAAATGAAAGAACACTAGATAGAAATTAATATGAAGAATTAAAGAGTACTAATAAAGGTAACACATAGGTAAATATAAACAAGCAGTATAAACGTATTTTGTTGTAACTCCTTTTTTTTCTTATCTGACTTTTTAAAAAGACAGTTACATAGAGCAAAAGTTGTAAATCTGTGTTTGTGGGTATACAATACATAAACACGGAAATTGTGACAACATAAGTTTTTGTACACTGTATTAGTCTGCTTGGGCCATAACAGAATACCACAGACTGGTGACTTAAACAACAAAAATTTATTTTCTCACAGTTCTGGAGGCTGGAAGTCTAAGATCAAGATGCTGTCAGGGTTGGTTTCTGGTGAGCTCTCTTTTTCTGGTTTGTGGACGCTATCTTCTCACTGTGTCCTCACATCGTCTTTCCTTTGTGCAAACACAATGAGAAAGACCTTTCTGTGGTCTTGTCCTCTTCTTTAAGGGCACAAGTTATATCAAATTAAAGTCTCACTCTTATGACCTCATTTAACTTTAATTACTCCTTAAAGATCCTGTCTCCAATTACAGTCACATTAGGGGTTAGGCCTTCAATATTTGAATTTGGAGGGGAACATAATTCAGTGCATAGTATATACTACTGAAAATAAGTTGCTATAAGCATACACTAGATTGTTATAAATTAAGATGTTAATCGAAATCCCAGGTCAGTATTTAAGAAAATAACTCAATATATATGGTAAAAGAAACAACAAGACAATTAAAATCACTAGAAAATAAATTTTTAACACAAAAGAAGGCAGTATGAAGGAATAAAAAAACAAAAACATCATCAAACATATAGTAGACAAATAAAATGGCAGATATAAATCCTAATTATCAGTAATTCTACTAAATATAACTGGATTAAATGCTCCAATTAAAAAACAGAGATTGGTAGAATGGATTTTTTAAAACAACCAAACTATATGCTGCCCACAAAAGAAACACTTTAGATGCAGAGACACAAAGGGGTTTAATGTAAAAGGGCAGAAAATTATTATTATTATTTTTTTTTTTTTCCTTGGAGCTTGACCTAAGCATTAAGTTTGGTCTAAGGAAGAAAGCTTCTTGCCTAGTTTATTTACCTTTCTGGAAGAGCCATTGATATGACCTCTCTCTGTCTTCTGTAGAAGTCTAGCCAGGGTAGGAGAGTGGGCACAATATCCTCCTAACACCCAGCCAGTGTAGGGCTTCTGGAAGGGTTTTGAGTGGGGGAGTTGGGGAAGCCCTGAGCCCCTGACTTTCTCAGGCAAGCAGGTAAAGTCTGTGAATCACTTCACTTTCCCATTTAGTGTACCCACCTAACTACAATTGTATGTTCACCTGATAAGTAAGAATAATAAACAATCGGTATTGTTTGTAAAGTACTTCCCTAAATGAAATAATGCTGAAGGCCTCATATATGGTATCTCATTTAATTCACATAATGATCCTATGAAGTAGGTACTGTTATTATTATATGTAATTCTTTATGTGAACAAAGCAAGGCTCAGAGGAGAGGTCATTTGCCCAAAAGTTACAGTTAGCAAGTGGCAAACCTAGGGTTCAACCCAGGCAGACTAACTCTAAAGTCACTCTCCAGTATTAGGGTTGACTGCAGTATGGAGTGGCTAGCTCTGTGTACACAAGGGGATCTTGGGACAGACAAGGACTCTGAATTAAGTAACTCTGAAGCCCACAAAAGAGCTATTAGACCTGATAAATTCAGTGAGGTTACAGGATGCAAGATCAATACACAAAAATTTGTCTTTTCGTACATTTTTAAGGAGCAATCTAAAAATGAAATTAAGAAAATCATTCTGTTTATGACAGTATAAGAAGAACAAAATAAGAATAAATGTAACAAAATAAGTTTAAGGATTCCACACTGAAATCTATGAAACATTGTTGAAAAAGTTAAAGAGCAGCTAAAGAAATGAAGCCATGCCATGTTCATGGATTGGAAGACTTACTATTGTAAACACAGTAATACTCCCTAAATTAATCCTCAGCAATGTAAAGGAATGAAAATTGATGCAAGGGGCAATGCAGTCTATGATCATATCACCCTGAATGTGCTCAATCTCATCTGTTACATGAAACAACAGACTTACTTCAAAATAATGATGTCAGTGAAAAGCAGCATTTTGTTAACAAGTGCATACTGCATTACTCCATTTATATAAAATTCTAGAAAATCTTTAGTGGCAGGGATCATGTCACTGGTTTCCTGAGGATGAGGGTCAGAGTGGAGAGGTGTTAGAGAGGGGAATTTTAACAGGTCAAGAAGAAGAAACTTTTAGGGCAATAGGCATATTTATTATTTGATTTTGGTGGTTTCATGGGTATGTATAGCTGTCAAAACTTATCAAATGGTATACTTTTAATACGTGCAGTTTAATATTTTCAATTGCAGTTACTTAAGCTACTAATTAAAAAATAAATTTTCTAATTAAAAAATGGGCAAAAGATTTGAGCAGCTGTTTCACCAAAGAGGAGATACAGGTGACAAACAAACACATAAAAAATTCTAAATATCATCGGTCATTAGGAAAATTCAAATTAAAATCACAATGAAATATTACTATACACTTATAAAACTACAAAAAAAGACAAAGAAAAGTGCTGATAAGAATATAGAGCAACATGGATGGGAAGAATCAATATAATGAAAATGGCCATACTGCCCAAGGTAATTTATAGATTCAATGCCATCCCCATCAAGCTACCAATGACATTCTTCACATAATTGGAAAAAACTACTTTAAAGTTCATATGGAACCAAAAAAGAGCATGCATTACCAAGACAATCCTAAGTAAAAAGAACAAAGCTGGAGGCATCATGCTACCTGACTTCAAACTATACTACAAGGCTACAGTAACCAAAACAGCATGGTACTGGTACTAAAACAGAGATATAGACCAATGGAACAGAACAGAGCCCTCAGAAATAATACCACACATCTACAACCATTTGATCTTTGACAAACCTGACAAAAACAAGAAATGGGGAAAGGATTCCCTATTTAATACATGGTGCTGGGAAAACTGGCTAGCCATATGTGGAAAGCTGAAACTGGATCCCTTCCTTACACCTTATATAAAAATTAATTCAAGATGGATTAAAGACTTAAATGTTAGACCTAAAACCATAAAAACCCAGAAGAAAACCTAGGCAATACCATTCAGGACATAGGCATGGGCAAGGACTTCATGTCTGAAACACCAAAAGCAATGGCAACAAAAGGCAAAATAGACAAATGGGATCTAATTAAACTAAAGGGCTTCTGCACAGCAAAAGAAACTACCATCAGAGTGAACAGGCAACCTACAGAATGGGAGAATATTTTTGCAATCTACTCATCTGACAAAGGGCTAATATGCAGAATCTACAAAGAACTTAAACACATTTACAAGAAAAAATCAAACAACTCCATCAAAAAGTGGGCAAAGTATATGAACAGACACTTCTCAAAATAAGACATTTATGCAACCAACAGACACATGAAAAAATGCTCATCATCACTGGCCGTCAGAGAAATGCAAATCAAAACCACAGTGAGATACCATCTCACACCAGTTAGAATGGCAATCATTAAAAAGTCAGGAAACAACAGGTACTGGAGAGGATGTGGAGAAATAGGAACACTTTTACACTGTTGGTGGGACTGTAAACTAGTTCAACTATTGTGGAAGACAGTGTGGTGATTCCTTAAGGATCTAGAACTAGAAATACCCTTTGACCCAGCCATCCCATTACTGGGTATATACCCAAAGGATTATAAATCATGCTGCTATAAAGACACATGCACATGTATGTTTATTGTGGCACTATTCATAATAGCAAAGACTTGGAACCAACCCAAATGTCCATCAATGATAGACTGGATTAAGAAAATGTGGCACATATACACCATGGAATACTATGCAGCCATAAAAAAAGGATGAGTTCATGTGCTTTGTAGGGACATGGATGAAACTGGAAACCATCATTCTCAGCAAACTATCACAAGGACAGAAAACCAAACCCCGCATGTTCTCACTCACAGATGGGAACTGAGCAATGAGAACACTTGGACATAGGAAGGGGAACATCACACACCAGGGCCTGTCATGGAGTAGGGGGAGGGGGAAGGGATAGCATTAGGAGATATACCTAATGTAAATGTCGAGTTATTGGGTGCAGCACACCAACATGGCACATGTATAC
>NC_045446.1:111645055-111698763 GCF_002776525.5 Piliocolobus tephrosceles
TGGCAATCATTAAAAAGTCAGGAAACAACAGGTACTGGAGAGGATGTAGAGAAATAGGAATGCTTTTACATTGTTGGTGGGACTGTAAACTAGTTCAACCATTGTGGAAGACAGTGTGGTGATTCCTCAAGGGTCTAGAACTAGAAATACCATTTGACCCAGCCATGCCATTACTGGGTATACACCCAAAGGATTATAAATCATGCTACTATAAAGACACATGCACACGTATGTATGTTTATTGAGGCACTATTCACAATAGCAAAGACTTGGAACCAACCCAAATGTCCATCAATGATGGACTGGATTAAGAAAATACGGCACATATATACCATGGAATACTATGCAACCATAAAAAAGGGTGAGTTCATGTCCTTTGTAGGGACATGGATGAAACTGGAAACCATCATTCTCAGCAAACTTTCGCAAGGACAAAAAACCAAACACCGCATGTTCTCACTCATAGGTAGGAATTGAACAATGAGAACATTTGGACACAGGGTGGGGAACATCACAAACTGGAGCCTGTCGTGGGGTGGGGTGAGAGGGGAGGGATTAGGAGAGCATTAGGAGAAATACCTAACGTAAATGATGAGTTAATGGGTGCAGTACACCAACATGACACATGTATATATATGTAACAAGCCTGCACATTGTGCACATGTACCCTAGAACTTAAAGTATAATAATAAAAAAAGAAAAATGCAGTCATTTTGAGGGGAAGGATAAGTTAGACAAGTCATATCCCTCCATGAACTACATAATCAAATTATACAGTGGAAGGTAGTTTTTTTTCCTACATTAACTTGCTTTAGGGTGACTAATCAGTATTATTCAGATTATTTTTCTAGTGCAATAAAACTAGAACAGAACATATCTAAAGTGAGGCTGCTTTCTGTGCAAGTGGCTTGTACTCACTGAGGATGGCTCAGTATGCAGCTATAGAGAAGACCAACTTGTGCTGGCCTTTTTGATAGCTGGAATGCAAGTCAGCTGGTGATTTAGCTTTTCTAGTCCTTAGAAGATGACCAGCCTCCAAGCAAGGCTAGCAATGGCCAGTCAGTCAGAATATGGGAGAATGAGAAAGTTGAAACAGGTTTGGGCAAGGGACAGATCTCAAGCCTGGATGATGTTTGAAATTTCATTGCCATCAAACAAATGGCATTTAGCAGAATATGTCCATGTGCTGCCTTTTCAGGGATGAGATTTCAACCAGAAATATCTTAGAGGAAGTCAATATTTTGGATTTGGAAGTAGGGAAGGAATGCTTCTCTGACTCTTTGGACAGAGACACAATCAAAACATAGAACTTGGAGCTTCTACTTGACATAACCTAGAAAAGTACTTTATATAGCTACTGCCTTTTAACTACTCTTGGGTGCTCATAACTTAACACTGAAGCAAGTGATGCTAGGTCACTCACTTTGTGGTTTGTCATAAATTAAGGAATGGTGCAGCTATCCTTACGGCAAAAGTGGAGAAGGGGTGAGTTCAAGGGCCCTGAAAGCAAACTGTACTCAAGAAGGAAATCTCCAACTGAAACAGAGAAGTAGGAAATTTTCACACAATGAAATGATAGTAGAATGGGGGTATTTGTAAATCTCACAGTATTTTAAAGTTACAAGTTGGTATTGAATCTAGTTCCTTTCAGAGCAGCTCCATATAAAATGTGGAACATTTTGTCTGGATACAGATTTCACATAACCTTACATCTTAGGAAATAATTGCTTCTATCATCCTTCTCCCTTACTTCTTCCCTCTCTTCGTCACTTCTTTCCTTCCTGCTGTATTTATGAGTCTGCACAGTTGTCTATTGATGTGTTTCTGTACTAAAGTCACTGGATAATTTGGCCAACCTATGAAATTGAAAAAATGAAATGACAAGAGGTTTTGTTATATTAGAAATAAAACAAAACAAAAAAAATAAAATAAAAATAAAACTTAAGGAGTAGTTGTCACTTTGTGTTTTTGTTTGTTTGTTTTTTGGAACTATTAACTCTTAATCTTCTAAGTTAGAAAAACTGTGCCTAGCTCACAACTCTTCTATTAACTTTTCTGGGCAACTGGACTTTCAGATGCAGAGTTAACCAAAATTTATTCTGCACTTTCTATATATGTGCCAGGCATTAATCTAAGTGCTTGGAAGTATGCCATTTTACTTCATTGTCATGAATTTACAAAGAGGTTAGAATAACTATATGTTCTGGTTTGCCTGGGACAGTTCCAATATCTATTCCCCATCAACCTATCCAGGTGACACCTCTTTTCACTCTTGAAAGTCTCATTGTTTGGAAAAGGAATGTCCTAGTCATCTTACATAGGGTAGGTATTACTGTCACATTCTCTTTATAGGCCTTTCTGGGTCTTCATTTTCTCACTGATAAAAATTGGATGCTTAAGACATTACTATCTGTGATTTCTTGCACATTCGTAGATTTCTTTGCATCAAAGTTTTCTATGTGCTTTAAATGTCTAAAAATGTGAAGATTCTGCCCCAGCAACCTGTCAACACTGAAAAGGAGAGAAAGAATTCATCACTTCAGTAGAAGAAATAGAATTTCTACAGAGAAAAGGAAAGTGAAAAGAATGCCTAATTAATGTACATGTGTGAATGGTGCAAGACTGTCTATTCAATCACCAACAGTTTATAAAAGATATGCAGAGGGGATATACCAAGAAAAATGGGGTGATATATTCCTAAAATAATTTGACGATATCTGTTTTGTAATAACATGGTAAGTTCTAGTATATTTCAATTTAGAATCATTGCAACAATTAAGAATTATGAAGTGTTTCAGTTGTAGGTTACTCATCTTGTATTGTAGGGTTTAAAAATATGACATTTGCAAATGTTATATCAAGAACACAGTTTTCACTGTACCCACAGGCAGCCTCCTGGGTAATATGTTATGGTGAAAAAAGCATGGTTTTTAAAATAAAACATTTAAGTTTTAATCCTGGTTTTGCCAGAATTAAAATGTGTGCTCCTTACTCGTTAAGACTCAGTTTCTTTATTCATAATATAAGAATAACAATCTGAATGTACAGGATAATGCTGAGAATTCAATGAGATAGTGCTGGCGCATTGCAAGCCCTGAGCAACTATTAATTCATTCCTTTTTCCCAACCTGCTCCCAAAGAGGCTCCCATAAGAAATGCATCAAATACGCATTGTGTTGAAGGATAATCAGACACCGGTAAGAAATGTATCAAATATGTATTGCAGAATAAATCGTGTTATTATAAACCTAAATCTCTCATGTTTCGATGGCCATGCAAACACCAGTAGGAGGGATTTCATCTGATGATGGTTTTATGATTAGCAGCAAATAGTGGCTTGGTTTTCAGCTCTGCCTTACATTAAAGTTCTTTAGAGTAAAGTCTGTGTCTTCTACAAGGCTGTCCATAAGTCCGTTGATCCTCCAAGGTGGAACATGTCCTGTTTTCAGAGGATGCTTAATAAATGCAATTTGTCATCAGTTCTCCAAGTTCAAAATATCTTCCCATATGGAATTTACATGCCTTTCAAGCTAAAGGAAAGCTAGGATCAGATCTCACCTGTGGTATTGAGTTCCATTCTGGATTCCATACCTTAAAAATGCCACATGTGTAGTCTTGGGATTAAGGGGACTGAAATGACTAGAGGGTAAAATCTTGAGCAGCTGTAGGCGGAAAGTATGTTTAGAAGTGTTTTGGATAAGCCGGGCGCGGTGGCTCACGCCTGTAATCCCAGCACTTTGGGAGGCCGAGGCGGGCGGATCACGAGGTCAGGAGATCGAGACCATCCTGGCTAACACGGTGAAACCCCGTCTCTACTAAAAATACAAAAAATTAGGCAGGAGAATGGCGGGAACCCGAGAGGCGGAGCTTGCAGCGAGCGAGATCGCGCCACCGCACTCCAGCCTGGGCGACAGAGCGAGACTCCCTCTCAAAAAAAAAAAAAAAAGAAGAAGAAGAAGTGTTTTGGATAAGTGTTTTTCTGATGGGAGCACATTTTTTAACCTAAAAATGGTCAATTTTGGCTGAAAATAAGGAGAATATTCCTCCCTTCTGGAAACACAATACAGATAGAACAAAGAGGCATCTGAGGGACAGACAGACAGATACCGAGACAGAAAAATGCAGAGGCACTTAGAACAAACCATTGCCAGAATAAAAGGTAATTGGTAGCAAACACTTCATAATACATATCCAAAGAAGTATTTCTCTGTGACCACAACAAACAAGGTCTTGCTATTCAAGCGAGTGTTAAACAGTTGCATCAGAGACTGAAACATTTTTTCATAGTTTTGTGTAATATGTGAACATTGTAAACCCAATGCAGAATTACCTAGAACAAAAACAATAACATGAGAAATCTGAGTAATAGTGGCTCCAATAGCCATCTTGGTGAGAGGATGGCCCTAAACTTTCCAGAATCTCCCTCACCTTCAAAAGCTACCCTAAATAAAAATAATCACTTCTAATATGGACATGGGTCATCTCTTAATCTTAGGTGCTCTATGTGTAAAAGTATCTTTAGAGAACTTCTTTTACTCACACATCACCTAAGACAACCCGCAGCGTGGGAGAAAATATTTGCAAACTGGGCATCTAACAAAGGACTATTATCCAGAATCTACAAGAAATCCAAATGAATCAGCAAGAAAAAAAACAATAATCCCCCAAAAGTGGGCTAAGGACAGACAGTTCTCAAAAGAAGATATAAAAATGTCCAACAAACCTATGGAAAAAATGCTCAACATCACTATTAATAATTATCAGGGAAATGCAAATCAAAACCACAATGTGAAACCTCTTTACTCCTGCAAAAAATGGCCATAATTTAAAAACCAAATAATAATAGATGTTGGCATGGATGTGGTGAAAATGGAATACTTTTACACTGCTGGTGGGAAGGTAAACTAGTATAACCACTATGAAAAATAGCATGGAGATTCCTTAAAGAACTAAACATAGAACTACCATTTGATCCAGCAATCCCACTACTCAGCATCTACCCAGAGGAAAAGAAGTCGTTATATGAAAAAGACACTTGCACATGTTTTCTACAGCAGCGCAATTCACAATTGCAAGGATATGGAACTAGCCCAACTGCCCATCAACCAACAAGTGGATGAAGAAAATGAGGTATATGTTTATACATCATGGAATACTACTCAGCCATAAAAAAGAATGAAAGAATGCCATTCACAGCAACCTGGATGGAGTTGGAGACCATTATTCTAAGTGAAGTAACTCAGGAATGGAAAACCAAACACTGTATGGTCTCACTTACAAATGGGAGCTAAATTATGAGGATGCAAAGGCATAAGAATGATGTAATGAACTCTGGGGGAATGGGGGGAAAGGGTGAGAGGGGATGAGGAATAGAGAACTACATATTAGGTGCAGTGTACACTGCTCAGGTGATGGGTGCACCAATCTCAGAAATCACCACTAAAGAACTTATCCATGTAACTGAACACCAACTATTTTCCAAAAAGCTATTGGAATAATAATAATAACAAAAGAAAACCACACTACCTCAACTGATTAGTCATGTATGATATAGGCAAAAATAATTCCTATGTGGAGTTTTAAGAGAAACCCTCTAGTTCCTCTTTCCAACCTGATTGCCTCCCTCAATGCCCCTGTAGACTGAAACAATCATCGAATCTCCTAGAAAATTCTTCCAGCCTTTCATAGCATTCCTATGGCTTTACACCAAGATTTGGCGGATGGGAAATTTGAAATTTGTGTACAAATGTCTATTATTTACTAAAAAATATTTACTGAGTACTGTCTAGGTGCCAGACACTGACCTTGGTACTGCTTATCACTGCTTTGTGGCATATCAATAGGTTCATTATCAAATTTATAGAAAATTAAATACTGTTTTATTCTATTGTATGAATTAAGTCAGTCCCATTTAACATCTCTTATTTTTTTTACTTTTCTAAAATCCCATTTATATTTAGAAAGTGTTAGAGATAGCTATCACTCATAGTCATTCCTATATGGACTCTGATGCCATGCCAAGGGGTAGAAATTTCATAGGCAGTACCTCTTCCAAAATGTTGCTTACTACGTAACCCAAACACATAGTGAGATACCAACTAGATGATAAAGGTATTTGAAACCATTTTCTATGATGAATGATGGAAAGAACAGGGGATATTTAGTGCAGAAAGGTAAATGCTTCTTGGAAGGCAATGAGTTCAAGAATAGTGTCAGAAATTGGTAGGGAAAGTATAGGACGGTTCCAAACATCAGATTTAGGCCTGGGCCATAAATCCATCCCAGTTCCAAGAGGTAATGATTTTAATGAAATAAAATGAAATGAACACGAGGAGTAAGACAAAAACCAAGTTCTTTGGGTCACAGAAGATGGAAAAGTATATGATTTAGAGAGGAAAATTCATGAGGCTTTAAAAAGATCTTCTGCTAGAGAAGAACAAAATCATGCAGAGATGACAAGGCCAATGTCCCTAGTGAATAATCTCCAAACGCATTGGGATTGGGCAGCCAGGCTCTGACTCTGTGTAGAAAACAAAGGTAATTTAATACTAAGAAAGAGACATATAGTGGGTCAAATAATATAAAATCTGAGCACATTAATATTTCTGTCAATTTAACCAAGAATGTTATGGCATATGTGTCGCTGGGAGTGACAGAAGCTATTACTGAAATGAGATTAGAATCTTTTTGAAATATCAACAGAAGCATTATAGTCGGTAACATTCCCATATAAAACAGATGACATTGATGCTACACAATCAACATACTAGGGGAAAAGCATGCAGAATTACAGACTAGATTATTTTGCTCTATATAGATTTTTTTTTTTTCTCTTCAGAGTTTTTGGTTAGCTGTCAAGTCAGTTTTTCTCAGCCCCAAGTACAATATCAAATTTCTCTGATTTTTAAACAGAAGTGGGGTGAGTATATTCGGGTTTCCTTTTATTTATTATGACCACCAGGTTGTGAATCAACTGGCCAAATAAACGGGTAAATTAACCTGTAAAAATTATTCTCAGGCTAGGAGTAGAGGTGCTTCTTCTGTCACCTTCACAGGATTGGTCAGGACTATCTTGCCCTTTGGCTGGGCCAGTGCAATGTGAATTCTATGTTCCAAGTTTTACAAACCCCTTAAGAAGCAAAACATAGTAGGAGGGTATTTTAATATTGAGGTCTGTTTAATCTCATCTTCCCCATCCTCTAATGATGCAAGCAGCATCAAAAACCTTCTATAGTGCTGCCTTCAAAGTAGAGCCAATAGCCAACAAAGAGTTAAATGCTTCACTTTGGAGCTCTTCTGTATATTTGGCTAGATCTAAAGCAGGAAAAAAGGCCTGAAAAGCCATGTCTTGTATTGCAAGTACCAACTACTGAAATAGAAACAGAATTATTTTACTTCCTTGGCTTTAAATGTGAAAGAGCCAAGGCCTAGAAGATTCAAAACATAGTATAGCAAGAACAGATGGGTAATGTAAGCAGAGATGGAAACTCTGAGAAGAGAATCAAAAGAAAATGTTAAGAATAATAAACATTGTAACAGAAATAAAAAATGCCTTTGATCAGTAGACTGGATATGACCAAGGAAAAAATCAGTGAGCTTGAAGATAGATCATAGAAATTCCCAAAACTGAAATGCAGAGGAAAAAAAATGAAAAAGATGGAACAGAATATACAGGAAGTGTGGGACAATTTAAAAAGGTATAACATATATGTAACAGGAATAACAAAAGGGGAAGAAAGAGAGGAATGAACTGAAGAAATATTTGAAGTAACACTGGCTGAGAATTTCCCAAAATTAATAATAGGCACCAACCACAAATCTAAGAAATTCAGAAAAACACCAACTTTGATAAGTACAAAAAAACCTACACCTCAGCATATCATATTCAAACTGCAAAAAGAAAAGAAAAAAAAAGAGAATCTTGAAAGAAGCTAGGGGCTGGGGGGACCCACATAACCTATAGAGGAATACGAATAAGAATTACATCAGACTTCTCTTCACAAACAAGCAAGAAGAGAGTGGAATAAAATATGTCATGTGTTAAAAGAAAGCAAAATACCCAACAAGCTACAATTCTTTATGCAATGAAATTATCCTTCAAAAGGAGAGTAAAAGATTTTCTTGGACAAACAAAATTTGAGGGAATTTGTTGCCAGTAGATCTATCTTAAAAGAAAGTTAAAAGTTGTTCTTCAGAGAGAAAGAAAATGATAGAGTTCAGAAACTCAGATCTACATGAAGACGGAAGAACATCACAAAAGGAATAAATGAAGGTAAAGTAAAATCTTTCATTTTTCTTATTCTTAATTGATCTAAACAATAATAGTTTGTTCCAAATAATAACGGCGACAATGTGTTCAGAGTAGAGCTTGTCGATAAGTGAAAAAATGACAATAATATTGTAAGAGATGGGAGTTAGGTACTGGGAATTCTCTGCTATAAGGTACTTCAGCTACCCATGAAGTGGTATAGCGTTATTTAAAAATGAACTTGGATTGGTCATAAATGCATATTGCATACTCTGGAACAACTGCAAAACCAAACAAACCAAACACCCCACCACGTATACCATAAGCCAGAGAGTCAGGAAGATGATGTGGTGACACTAGAATTTATTAACTGAGAACAGAAAGGGGAAAAGGTTAATTATTTGGGGTGCTCTGAAGTCTCTGAGATGTGGCCCAGGTCCCAGCGGTGGTTGGAGATCACAGGAACACTAGAGCTCCTGATAGAAATTCCAGATGATCTGGGAGCATTTCAAATTAGAATGTACCATTTTCTCTTTCGCTCTATGCAGTCTGGAGGACTGTAAGCCTCACAGAGAATCCCCAGGTCCAATATGGCATTTGGGTGGTAGAGTAGCAACTACTGAGGAAATCAACAGATGGGTCAGAGGACAGCTTTGAGTCCCTCAAGCCACAGCATGACACGAGAAAAGCAGCTGAGTATTCAGAGACCTCCAAAAGGAGCCTCAGAGTTGGGATGAGGGACACAGGTGCACGGGATTTTGAACAGGAGTTCATCAGGAGATTGTCATCATAAGCAGCAAATGTGCCCTCATGGCTTCTGCTAGTTTTTTCTGCTAAGCTTGTCTTCTACTAAATAATTTTCCATTTCTCATAACTCCAGCATTTGCCCTCACTCTACTACTTCATGGAGTCTTTCTGTGACTCCTTTCAGAATTCAGCTCTCACTGTTAATAACCTAATCTTCTCCAAAATTCCCAAGCATAACTGCCGAGTTGAGAGGATCTTATCAGATTAGCTTGTTCCTGAGTAGAGATTTAGAGATTTCATAGGCCACTGGCGAACCTGGTCATTGGCTCCTCTCAAGCCAGTTGCTCACCCATGGCCTCATTTGGTGAGGATAGAAGCAGGACCACTTGGTTGAGACTATGTATGTCCAGGGATGCTCCTTTTAATCCCTCAGCAAGAGGTGTCTACAAGGTGGTTTCCCTGAGGAAAGGCCATGGGCAGGTCAAGCATGATAGTTGACCTTGACTTGCTTGATTATAGATTGATGCATAGAGAAATATCAAAGCAAAACCATTCTGTAATCAGTAATGTGTGGTAAGAAGGAATCACAGATCTGAAAATAATAATACTGTAGGGGGTAAAGTCATGGTGGTAGCACTTTTTTTCTGTCATTCCTTAAGCAAGTCATGTTAGTATTAACAGTAATAAGAGCTAACATTTGTTAAATGCCTATTGCATATTAATTAACCCATTTATATAAAAGTAGTTAATACCTTAATTAAATGATTGATTTAATTTCCATAATAATTCTGCAAGGTAAGTACTGATATTTTCATCACCAATGAGAAAATTGAGAGTCTGAAAAATATAGCAACTCATACACATAATTTTCTTGCTTATAGGAAGTAGCATTTGCACATAACGCTTTCCTTGCAAAATATTCTTGATTATACTTCGGAACAGATTTACTTACACAGAGCAAAGATAAACGTGTAATTTAGAGATGAGAAAAGATAAAAGGGCCAGGCGTGATGGCTCACACCTGTAATCCCAGCACTTTGGGAGGCCGAGGCAGACGGATCACGAGGTCAGGCGTTCGAGACCAGCCTGGGCAACATGGTGAAACCCCGTCTCTACTAAAAATACAAAAATTAGCCAGGTGTGGTGGTGATGCCTATAATCCCAGCTACTCAGGAGGCTGAGGCAGGAGAAGCGCTTGAACCCAGGAGGCAGCGGTTGCAGTGAGCCTGTACTGCGCCATTGCGCTCCAACCTGGGTGACAAAGCAGGACTCTGTCTCAAAAATAAATAAATAAATAAATAAATAAAGGAATTAAAATAAGGTGGTAGAGGGCTTTCAAAAGCTTACTCTAGTTACAGTAATTTTACTAAAACAAAACTCTGTTGGCTTTGCAAAAACATACAGAATCCTAGAAAGCTTTAACTGAAATTTAGGCCTCTATGAGATTTTTATAATCGTGGTGTTTAAGAGGAAACAGTTCACTGGAAAACAGAAAACTGGTTTTTTCTTGGTTTTGTGACTCATGTACTGCAGAACCTTAACCAAGTCCCATAATTTTTCTGACATCACAGTCACCACAACCAATAAGACCTCATCAAATGCTTTTTAAATGAACATGGACTATGAGGTAGGAAGGAACTTGAAGATGCTTTGGATGAGCAAATCTGAACCCTTTTCCTAAAGATCAAAGAGAAGGCATTATGTATGTAATGTGACAAGCATGCAAAAGTGGGAGACAGTCCCAGTGAGTCCTCAAGGAACCCACTAATGAACATAACAGAGATGTAAACAATAAGACAATGCATAGTGAGCTATATTACAAGTCTTTAGTAAAGATATATGAGAGCAAAACTAGTTCCCCCCCCCTCGTACATTGACCCATTGGTAAAGGCACAATGACTGACAATAGGATTCACCTTGCACGCTAACTCTTATCAATTATTAGCAGCCCAGAGTCCTATGTGGAGAGATCTGTGACTTGGTCCAGGCCAAGCAGGAAAGAGTGCTAAAAGTTATTAAAAATGTCCGATGTGGATATAGGTGGGAAAGCCCAGGGGCATGTGTGTAGAATAAGAACAGTTCTTATTCTGCATAGAAACCTTTGAAGTTACCAGGAACTAGGTTGGAATTCTTGCTTCATCACTTAACCATGTGATCTTGGACAGCACAAACCTCAGCTTCTGTATGTATATAACAAAGGATCTAGTGCCCATATTTTGTGCTGCTATGGGTATGTCCTTATATAAAGTACCTAGCACAGTGTCTGACAGGCAGTGGTTATTCAATATATTTTAATTTCTTTGACTGGAAATCCAACTTCTTCCATACAATATATGGTAGACAGGCTTTTTTTAAAAAAAAATAGTGATCATTGTAAATATAGTTTACATGGTCTAGAAATCACAGATCAGTGAGGACTCTAGACTCCTCTCAGCCTTGAAGACATCTCTCAATACTTACACTAAATTTTTAACATTCCCTTTGCAACTTCACACCTTAGGTTTATGCATTTTCTTATTATGTTCCTCTGCTTTTCCTCCCTCTGCCTCTTGGATTTCTTATATCTGTGAATGGTACCAACATTTATCTAAGGACTCAACACATAACACTGGGAATCAAGGATGCCTCCCAAGCCACCATTTTAACTCAAACACCTTCTGAGTATGAAGCGGTGAAGGAAAGGCTGTCACAAGGCTTCCCTACTGGAGATGTGTTCTGTTCTCTGAAGAATCATTGTCCGGTCCCACTGCAATGAAGTCCATCATCGCAGTCTGGAGTAGTCATTTTGAAGGCCTTCAAATACCCACTTTACAGTTTAGCTCCATTGTATGACTAAACAAATGGAAACAGCCACATGTTTCTTTCCCTTTCCTTGATAAGTGAGTTTCCCTAGACCTCCTGGCCTCTTTGTGCCCTTTGCTGTGTACATGAACAGAAACTGCCTCCCAGAGCAGATCTGCAAAGAATTTTTCTGGCTGAGGCAACCTGAGGTCAAGAAACCATACAGCTGTCAGCTCACAGTTTCAGTCTAATGGGAAGAAGCCTGAGGCATGGGCATCAGGCTCCCACACCATCAACCTCCTCACCAGCATTTCAGCTGAACAATAACCACAATTGATATAAGAAAGAACAAAGCCACTTCCCAAATATTTCTTTCTTTCTTTTTCTGCCCAGTATGCGATGCTTCCTGTTTCTCTAGTAATGAAAATATGTTCATCTGTCAAATGGAAAGCTGCCCCACTGTCTTAGGTGCAGAGAACTTCAATCACAGCAGCTGCTTCGACCAGACCGAGAGCCAAGCTCCTCATTTGTTTTGGCTAACACTGAAGAATCAGTTTAGGCATCCCCTAGAACAAAATGGTGCACGGGAACAGAGCCAAGCTATGGAAGAGAAGCAGCAAAGTTGCAACAGATTATTTGTCTGCTAAAGCAGAAGGAGAAAGATATCAAAACCTGGATTCATTTGAGTCCAGCCTCCCTAACATATTCTCTATTTGCAACACAGATGATTTCCTCTAATATCATTCAACAGGTGCTAAACTGTAGCTTTTCTGAAGATTAATCATTGCAACCTTGGCAACAGAGAATTAGGAAGTAACATGGTGGCTCCCAGAATTATTAGGCTATTTCTTCTGAGTACTCAGCACAGGGCACTATATATATTTTATATATATATGTGTGTGTGTATGTATATACACATATATACACACATATATTATATATTACATTACATATAATATGTATTATATATACACATATATAATGTATATATATTATGTGGATATATATTATATATCCATATAGTGTATACTCAGGGCAATATACATCCACACTATATATATAACTTTCCATTTGACAAATGAACACATTTTCATTACTAGAGAAACAGGAAGCATTGCATACTGGGCAGAAAAAGAAAAATATTTGAGAAGTGGCTTTGTTCTTTCTTACATATAGATATATGACATATATCTATATAGTGCCCTGTGCTGAGTATACACACACACACACCACTACAACATATATAATGATACATAAATATATATAGTACATACATATGCTTGTTAATTATAAGAAAACTATTGTTGCCCTCTGTGTTCACAGAGCACCCATGCATCCCTATATTTTGACATATATCGCACTGATAGGAAGTTATATTTGCTTCTGTGCCTCCTGCTTATGCTGCAAGCTCTTTAAGATAGGTCTATCTTTAACTTACCTCTTATTTTCAGAAACTAGCACATGATAGACACTCAATAAATGTGGATCGAATGATTTATTTGCTGAGTTAAACTACATAAATGCATGAATTATCAATCTTTCCATGTCATTAGGGAGATTTGAGTAAGCATGGTCATTTTTTGGCAATTTACCAGCACTGATTATTCTTAAAGCTCCATTTAGATTTTTATTTTCACCCATTTGAGACAAGGGCCAAGGCCACACAGATGTAAATTATTTAGTTGAGTCACTAAACCAAGTCCATGTTGTGGTCCAGTTGGCCCACATAAAGAAAAACGTAGAGCTTGGGAATGATATGGCTTTACTTTTTTCCAAATTTATCTGAAAATGGCTAACTTTGAACTTCCATTTGAATATTGTAGGCCTCATTGGAACAGGGGAACAGTGAAACCAAACTCTAGAAAGGACAAAAAGAGAATTATATAGAAATTGTAGAATACTTAAATGCCTCAAAAATTTTGAAGGTCTATCTCAAGTCTGGCCAACTTTTATTGTAGAAGATTGCTCTCATATGGCCAGCCTGTTTGTTCTGTATGGGGATATGTCCCAAGAAATATCTAAGTTAGGTACGTTTCTAGGTCAAGATAAGTCAGTACACAGTGCTAGTGGATTGTGGATGTTGCAGTATGATCTACTGCCTGAATTTCCAAGTCTTAGATGAAGGTAGTGATCTGGAGTGGATGAATGGATCATTCATTCAATGCTGAAGGGTGTCCAGTAGGAACTGAGTCATTGGCCTGGGAAACTGGAATGGAGAATGAAATGACCTGGGAATCGAGAATCCTCAACTTTATCTTTAGTAGTTAGATCTTTGTGATGGTTAATACTGAGTGTCAACCTGATTGGATTGAGGGATACAGAAGTATTAATCCTGGGTGTGTCTGCGTAGGTGTTGCCAAAGGAGAATAACATTTGAGTCAGTGGGCTGGGGAAGGCAGATCTACCCTTAATCTGGTAGACACAATCTAATCAACTTCTGGTAAATATAAAGCAGGCAGCAAAACGTGAAAATGAAAGATGGGCCTAGCCTCCCAGCCTACATCTTTCTCCAGTGCTGGATGCTTCCTCCCCTCGAACATCAGATTCCAAGTTGCTCAGTTTTGGGACTCAGACTGGCTCTCCTTGCTCCTCAGCTTGCACATAGCTTATTGTGGAACCTTGTGATCACATAAGTTAATACTTAATAAATTCCCCTTCATATATATGTCTCTTGTTAGTTCTGTCCCTCTAAGAGAACCCAGACTAATATAGATTTTGGTACCAGAAGTGGTTCTAGAAGAAGAGAATATTAAGGATGGAGTTCTTTCATTGGTTTTAGGGTTTCTGGAGTTGACTGCTTAATATGAATAGACCCACAAATGCTAAGGACGGTACTTCTAATAGTATGCAGAACACTGACAGTCCTTGGCGTGCACTATTTAGAGAGTTATGTAAAATAAATGCATTTGACACTCCTGATTCACTGCTCATGAGAGGTAAGGAGTTTAGTGACTCTGTACGTAGTAACTTTAACCGTATGTCGAGAACCAAGGAATGTAACGAAGCTGGTTGGTTGCTCCTAAGTTCAATGACAAAGTGATAAAAGAAAATGATGAACTCAGGGATTCTGTCTCCCAGCTTCGGAAGCAGATACTGAGCCTCAAATATGCTAAGATTGCCCTGAGTGAGAGTCTTATCTCCAGTAGAGAAAGAGCTGAAATTGTGGAAAAACAGACACAAGCTTTTATCATGCGAGTGGCTGACCTGCAATGAAAGGTGCATGCACAGTCTTAACAGGTGTCTACTGTTAAAGTGAGATCATTGATTGGAAAAGATTGGGACTCTGAAGCTTGGGAATGGGGATGTGTGGGAGGACCCTGATGAAGCTGGGGACACGGAGTTTGTAAAACCTGATGAACCTTTTTTGCCAGACGGAACAGCTTCCCCATCCCCAGTAATGGCAACATCCCCTCCCTTACCCATGCTGCCATCAGCCTTTCCACCTTTGTTTGAGGAGATAAACCCTGTGCTGCCTGAAGCAACAGTGATGGCCTCCCTTGAGGCAGTTGCCAGGCTAAATAATGTTGATTCTCCTCAGGAGCCACCCCAACACCCCTGTTTGCCTTCTAGAATTATAATTAAAGTCCTAATAGGCCCCTGGATGTGAGGTTGAGAGTGTGACCCATGAGGAGGTGCACTACATTCAAAAAGAACTGTTTGAGGTCTCTAATTATATAAATAGCAATCTGGAGCACAGGCACAGGAATGGATATTAAGGGTGTGGGATAATAATGGAAAGAACATAGAGTTGGATCAGGCTGAATTTATTGACTTGGGCTCACTAAGTAGGGACTCTGCATTTAATGTTGCAGCTCAGAGAGTTAAAAAAGGTTCTAATAGTTTATTTGCTTGGTTAGCTGAAACAAGGATTAAAAAATGACCCACTGTGAGTGAGCTGGAAATGCCTGATCTCCCTTGGTTTAATGTAGAGGAAGGGATCCAAAGGCTTGGGGAGATTGGGACAGTGGAGTAGATTAGTCACTTTAGACTTACTCATCCCAGCTGGGAGGGTTGAGAAGATATACCCTTGACCAATGCCTTGCCAAATAGATTTGTGAGGGCAGCACCTGCATCTTTGAAGAGCCCTGTAATTGCTCTTCTCTGTATGTCAGAGCTAATGGTGGGAACCACAGTCACTCAACTACAAAATTTAAATACAATGGGAATAATTGGATCCCAAGTGGCAGCACTTAACTATCAAAGGCAAGGTGGGCATGGCTACTGCAAGGGACAGCAGAGGTAGCCGCAATCAGAATAGTCTGACTCATGTAGAGCTCTGGCATTGGCTAATAATCACAGTGTTCCTAGAAGTGAAATTAATAAGAAGCCTACTGCATTCCTACTTAAATTATACAAACAGAAAACTTCTAGGTCAAATGGAAAAAAGACTAATTTAAACTATAAAAACAGAGAATCACAGTCCCTCAATCAATTTCCAAACTTGAGCCAGTTTATAGACCCAGAACTCCTTGAATGAAGGGGAGGCCAGGTCTCCTTGAGGAAGGACCCCACTACATTACCAACAATTCATGCAGGATCTTTCTCCCATCTTTCCACATGGAGACTTCCCAACTTTTACCAGGGTAACTGTCCACTGGGGAAAGGGAAATTATCAAACATTTCAGGGACTAGTGGACACTGGCTCTGAGCTGACATTGATTCCTGGGGGCCCAAAACATCACTGTGGTCCTCCAGTTAAAGTAGGGGCTTATGGAAGTCAGGTAATTAATGGAGTTTTAGCTCAGGTCTGACTTACAGGTCAGGTAACTAATGTAGTTTTAGCTCAGGTCTGACTTACAGTGGATCCCCAGACTCATCCTGTGATTATTTCCCTGGTGCCAGAATGCACAATTTGCACAGACATACTTAGCAGCTGGCAGAACCCCCACACTGGCTCCCTGACTAGCAGAGTGAGGGCTATTACGGTGGGAAAGGCCAAATTGAAGCCATTAGAGCTGTCTCTACCTAGAAAAATTGTAAATCAAAAACAATATCGCATCCCTGGAGGGACTGTGGAGATTAGTGCCACCACTAAGGACTTGAAAGATGCAGGGGTGGTGATTCCCACCACATCCTCATTCATCTCCCTGATTTGGCCTGTACAGAATACAAATGGATCTTGGAGAATGGCAGTGGATTATTGGAAGCTTAACCAAGCAGTGACTCCAATTGCAGCTGCTGTACCAGATGTGGTTTCTTTGCTTGAGCAAATTAAGACATCTCCTGGTAGCTGGTATGCAGCCACTTACTTAGCAAATGCCTTTTGCTCCACTCCTGTCCACAAGGTCCACCAGTAGCAATTTGCCTTCAACTGGCAAGGCCAGCAATGTACCTTTACTGTCCTACCTAAGGGGTATATCAGCTCTTCAGCTTTGTGTCATAATCTTATTCAGAGAGATGTTGGTCGCTTTTTGCTTCCACAAGCTATCACACTGGCCCATTACATTGATGACATTATGCTGATTGGATACAGTGAGTAAGAAGTAGCAGGACGGGCACGGTGGCTCAAGCCTGTAATCCCAGCACTTTGGGAGGCCGAGATGGGCGGATCATGAGGTCAGGAGATCAAGACCGTCCTGGCTAACATGGTGAAACCCCGTCTCTACTAAAAATACAAAAAATTAGCTGGGCGAGGTGGCAGGCGCCTGTAGTCCCAGCTACTCGGGAGGCTGAGGCAGAAGAATGGTAAATCCGGGAGGCAGAGCTTGCAGTGAGCTGAGATCCGGCCACTGCACTCCAGCCTGGGCTACAGAGTGAGGCTCCATCTCAAAAAAAAAAAAAGAAGTAGCAAACACATTGGACTTATTGGGGAGACATGTGCATGTCAGAGGATGGGAAATAAATCTGACTAAAATTCAGGGACCTTCTAATTTAGTAAAATTTCTAGGGGTCCAGTGGTGTGGGGCCTGTCAAATTATTCTTTCTAAGATAAAGGATAAGTTGCATTTGGCCCCTCCTACAACCAAGAAAGAGGCACAACACCTAGTGGGCCTATTTGGATTTTGGAAGCAACACACTCCTCATTTGAGTGTGTTACTCTGGCCCATTTTTTGACTGACCCGAAAGGCTGCCAGTTTTGAATGGGGTCCACAACAGACAAGGTTCTGCAGCAGGTGCAGGCCGCTGCGCAAACTGCTCTGTCATTTTGGCCATATGACCCAGCAGATCCATTGGTGCTTGAGGTGCCAGTGGCAGATAGGGATGCTATTTGGATTCTTTGACAGGCTCCCATAGGTGAATCACAGCAGAGACCTCTAGGATTTTGAGGCAAGGCCCTGCCATCTTCTGCAGATACCTACTCTCATTTTGAGAGACAGTTCTTGGCCTATTACCAGGCTTTGGTGGAAACTGAATATTTGACTATGGGTGATCAAGTCACCATATGACCTGAACTGCCTATCATGAACTGGGTGCTTTCTAACTCATCTAGCAATAAAGTGGTTCATGCACCGCAGAATTCCATCATCAAATGAAAGTGGTATATATGTGATGGGGCTCAAGCAGGTCCTGAAGGTACAAGTAAGTAACATGAGGAAGTGGCTCAAATGCCCATGGTCTCCACTCCTGCCACCACCCTGCCTTCTCTCCCCCAGCCTGCACCAATGGCCTCATGGGGAGTTCCCTGTGATCAGTTCACAGAGGAAAAGAAGACTAGGGCCTGGTTCAGAGATGATTCTGCATGATATGCAGGCATCACCCGAAAGTGGACGGCTGCAGCACTTCAGCCCCTTTCCAGGACATCCCTGAAGAACAGCAATGAGGGGAAATCTTCCCAGTGGGCAGAACTTCAAGCAGTGCACCCAGCTGTGCACTTTGCATGGATGGAGAAATGGCAAGAAGTGCAATTATATACTGATTCTTGGCCTGTAGTCAATGGTTTGGCTGGATGGTCTGAGACTTGTAAGAAGCATAATTGGAAAATTGGTCACCAAAAAAATTTGGGGAAAGGGTATGCGGATGGACCTCTCTGAATGGCCAAAAACTGAAGATATTTGTATCCCCTGTGAGTACTTACCAACGGGTGACTTCAGCAGCGGAGGAGTTTAATAATCAAGTGGATAGGATGAACCGTTCTGTGGACACCACTCAGCCTCTTTCCCCAGCCACCCCTGTCATCTCCCAATGGGCCCATGAACAAAGAGGCCATTATGGCAGGGATGAAAGTTACCCATGGGCTGAGCAACATGGACTTGCACTTACCAAGGCTGATCTGGCTATGGTCACTACTGAATGCCCAATTTACCAGCAGCAGAGACCAACACTGAGAACACAATATGGCACCATTCCTTGGGGTGATCAGCCCCCCACTTGGTGGTAGGTTGACTATATTGGACCTCTTCTATCATGGAAAGGGAAGAGGTTTGTCCTCACTGGAATAGACACTTACCCCAGATGTTGGTTTGCCTATTCTGTACACAATGCTTCTGTCAAGACTATCATCCATGGACTCACATAACGTCTTATCCACCATTATGGTATTCCACATAGCGTTGCCTCTGACCAAGGCACTCACTTTACAGCTAAAGAAGTGTGGCAGTGGGTTCATGCTCACTGAATTCACTGGTCTTACCATGTTCCCCATCATCCTGAAGCATCTGGATTTACAGAATGGTGGAATAGCCGTTTGAAGTCACAATTGCAATGCCAACTAGGTGACAATACTTTGCAGGGCTGGGGCAAAGTTCTCCAGAAGGTCATGTATGCTCTGAACCAGCATCCAATGCATGGTACTGTTTCCCCCATAGCCAGGATTCGTGGGTCCAGGAATCAAAGAGTGGAAGGGAAAGTGGCACCAGTCACCATCACCCCTAGTGAACCACTAGCAAAATTTTTGCTTCCTGTGCCCACAACATTACGTTCTACTGGCCTAGAGGTCTTAGTTCCAGAGCGAGGAACACCGCCACCAGGAGACACAACAATAATTCTATTAAACTGGAAGTTAAGATTGCCACCTGGACACTTTGGGTTCCTCCTACCTTTAAGTCAACAGGCTAAGAGGGGAGTTACGGTGTTGGCTGGGGTGAATGACCTGGACTATGAAGATGAAATCAGTCTACTACTCCACAACAGAAGTAAAGAAGAGTACATGTGGAATACAGGAGATCCATTAGGGCGTCTCTTAGTATTACCATACCCTGTGATTAAAGTCAATGGGAAACTACAATAGCACAATCCAGACAGGACTACAAATGACCCAGACCCTTCAGGAGTGAAGGTTTGGGTCACTCCACCAGGAAAAAACCAAGACCCTCTGAGGTGCTTGCTGAAGGCAAAGGGAATACAGAATGGGTAGTAGAAGGAGGTAGTAATCAATACCAGCTATAACCACGTGACCAGCTGCAGAAACAAGGACTGGAACTGTCATGAGTATTTCCTCTTTCTTTTGTTAAGAACACGTCTGTGCCTGCATACACTTGAACTAAGAAAATATCTTCATTTTATTTCCTTTTCCTTTATCATGTGACATAAGATTTATTGACTTCATATCAGCATTGAAGTATTAACTTTATGTAATAGTATTTGGGTTGCAAATTGGTACATTTCTGGTCGTACAAAGGATAGTTGTATTATGTTAGATGTAACTATGACCTCATTATTGTCTTTATTTGAAGATTATGTATGATCTCAGGAGATGTGTATGGGTTCAAGTTGATGAGGGGTGGACTTGTGATGGTTAATACTGAGTGTCAACCTGATTGGATGGAGGGATACAGAAGTATTAATCCTAGGTGTGTCTGTGTGGGTGTTGCCAAAGGAGAATAACATTTGAGTCAGTGGGCTGGGGAAGGCAGACCCACCCTTAACCTGGTGGACACAATCTAATCAGCTTCTAGCAAATATAAAGCAGGCAGTAAAATGTGAAAAGGCAAAACAGGCCTAGCCTCCTAGCCTACATCTTTCTCCTGCTGGATTCTTCCTGCCTGTGAACATCAGACTCCAAGTTCTTCACCTTTGGGACTTGGACTGGCTTCCTTGCTCCTCAGCTTGCAGATGGCCTATTGTGGGTCCTTGTGATCATGTAAGTTAATACTTAATAAACTCCCGAGATATATATATATATGTTAATAATAAACTCCCTATATATATGTATCCGATTATATATATCCCAATATATATATACATATATATATATATCCCGATATATATATACATATATATATATCCCGATATATATATATATCCCAACATATACCCTTAGATGGTTCTGTCCCTCTAAGAGAACCCTGCCTAATACAGTCTTCTACCTTGGATGCCTCTCTTCCAAATCCACAGTGCTTGCTGGAATGAAGGCACCACAGAGGCAGCCTCCTTCGTTGCGTCCCTGCTCATTGCCGGAGACAGCAAGCTCTGTCCAGACCCCTCCATAAAGAGTGGGTTTAATCTTCTTTGCCCCATATATTTCATGCTTGTTTCCTCTTTCCCCTGTCTTCCTCCCACATCATTTCAATAGTAAAATCGTCAGTGCTCCACACACAAACTGATCTGATAACATTTAGTTGAAATGATTAAATTTAGCAAAATATTGGAGTAGGATTATTTAGTTCTGTGATACTATGTGGTTGGATCAAAATAATTTTCATTTCATTGCTTAGTTCTGTTTTTCTACAGTATCAGGTTACTTAACTCTATCTTGTCAAATATCAGATTTGGGAATGTCAGGATAATAAAAGCAAGTTTTATTATTTCAAGATGGATATTTGGCATTGTGTAGTCATAGCTTATATCTGAGATAATATTTTAAGGATTAATATTGGAGAACTAGAAGAATGATATAGTTATTCAGCATACATGTGACATTTATGTCAAACATGGATGGATTGAAATAAACCAGTTTAATTTCTAAAAGCCCATTGCATTTAGCAGAAAATTTTGCATAATGTGTGCAAACCTGTATCATTGTCCCATAAGCCAGACTCTTCAAATTACTACTGGAGATTTCAATTCAACCCAAGGAAATGCATAGTATATATGCGCTTATATGTGTGTAAAAATCTGAAACCTCTGAGACAAAAGTCTTATGACAATGTAGCAGGTGTCAATTTTTTACCAAGATAATGGTGAGAACCCTAAATCAGAATGTTACATACTTAAAACAAATTTGTTTCAGTGGCATAAACTCAAGTGTCAAGTATCAAATGCTGATTCAAAGAGAGACCACATATATCAGGTTTGTGCAAGACTGTTTCTGTTGATTTTCTTCCTTTAAGTATGCTCTTGTATCCCAAAGTATTTTCTTAAGGCTGAAATTTAGCCATCTGTGGTGCAGGAACACAGGACTGGGAAGAACTTGACCCAGTTCCTTCAGGGATTAGTTCTTGAACTCCTGAAAACTGTATTTAAAGTGGCTTACAAATGGATGAGAATTCTTGCTTGACATTTTAAAAGCTATGATGGGAATTAGTTTTGGCTTTGAAACCAGGACTTACGAGTATTAACACCAGGTCCTTCTTCTTAATCACAAGGCAAAAACTGCATGTAAATTTGGTACAACAATGCTCAACCACTTGGAATAAAACTCAAGATGTTGGAAAACATTGATTAGCCTTGAATACCATGTTAAAGGTAGAGTCTTGCTAAGTATACCTGCCGATACAGAGCCCTGTAATAGTACCAAACTGTTAAAAGGTGGAGATGACCATTGGGCCCTCTTCCGTATGGCCAGCTCTGTTACTCTTGGGGTGTGGCATATTATAGTGACTACTGGATTTCCTTATGAGGAAACTTTGGTTGAAATTTGACTTTACCTATATGTGAGTCTCAAGCAAGTTACCTTGAGGATGTCAACAACTCTGAGGCTTAATGAACTAAGACAGTGATTCTCAAACTTTTCTGTCTTAGGATTCCTTTATACTCACAAAGTTAGTGAGGACCCCAAAGAACCTTTGTTTATGTGCATTGTATCTATTGATGTTTTCCATGTTAGAAATTAAAACTGAACATTTAAAAATATTTATTCATTTAAAAATAACAGGCCGGGTGCGGTGGCTCACGCCTGTAATCCCAGCACTTTGGGAGGCCGAGACGGGCGGATCACGAGGTCAGGAGATCAAGACCATCCTGGCTAACACGGTGAAACCCCGTCTCTACTAAAAAAAAAAAAAAAAAAAAAAAAAAAATACAAAAAATTAGCTGGGCATGGTGGCAGGCGCCTGTAGTCCCAGTTACTCAGGAGGCTGAGGCAGGAGAATGGCGTGAACCCGGGAGGCAGAGCTTGCAGTGAGCAGAGACTGTGCACCGTTGCACTCCAGCCTGGTCGACAGAGTGAGACTCCATCTCAAAACAAAACAAAACAAAACAAAAAAACAATAAGCCTATCACAGACTAACATAAAATATATTTTTATGGAAAAATAACTATATTTTGCAAAAATATTAGAGAGGAGCATTGTTTCACATTTCTGCAAATTTCTTTAGTGTTTAACAGAAGGCAGCTAGAGTTAAGACTGCATTCAATCTGTAATGACATTGTACTTCACATAGCCTCAGGTAAACACCGTGTACTTGAGCGAATGGAAGTGAAAAAGGCACTCAACATTTTAGTATCACTATGAAAATTGTTTTCATCTCATGAACTGCCTGTAAAAGGGACCACCAGGGGTCCCCACTCCACACTTTGAGAACTACTTTCCTTAGAAATAATACTGAATAATAACAATAATAATAAGCATAGCTAATATTACTTAAATGCTTGCCCTGTGCTTCTCCCTATTTCAAATGTTTTTTATTATTATCTCACTTAATCCTTCTAGCAACTGAATGAGGTAGATATTATATAGCATTGTCTTTATTTTCCAGATAAGAAAACTGACGCAGAAAGAAGTTCTGATTTCCCAGGGTCACACAGATCATAAATGATAGAGTGAGGATAGGAGCCCAGGTACACTGTTGTCGTAAAGATCAACAGTAATAGACAACAGTGTGGTGGCAGCAGAGGTGACATTGGCGATCATACAGTGGCACTGTATGCTATCTAACATTTAGGAAACACAGGCTATGTAAAATGCCAGGTGCCTTCGGTACATTGTCTCATATTCTCCTCACAACAGATCTATGATGTACTTTTATTATCATCATCATTTGACAGAAAAGGAAACTGAGTCTTTCCTAAGATCATATTTAGTATACAGGAAAATTATATAAACTCTCTAACTATAAAGTTTTGTTACTACTGTAATTAAACATAAAATTATGCTAAGGGCCGGGTGCAGTAATTCCAGCACTTTGGGAGGCTGAGGGCGGGGAGGATCACTTGAGGTCAGGAGTTCAAGACCAGCCTGGCCAACATGGTGAAACCCCGTCTCTACTAAAAGTACAAAAATTAGTCGGGTCTGGTGGCAGGTGCCTGTAATCCCAGCTACTCGGGAGGCTGAGGCACAAGAATCACTTGAACCCGGGAGGTGGAGGTTGCAGTGAGCCAAGATCAGGCCACTGCGCTCCAGCCTGAGCAACAGAGCAAGACTCAGTCTCAAACAAACAAGCAAACAAAATTATGCTAAGATAGATGCTGTGATCTGATACCTCATTTAACTGGCATCATGGCATCATAAGATCCAGTTATCTCTGCAGATGTGAATTTTCCAGAGTAGTTCATCTTTACTACTTTGTGGCCCAACTGTTTTAAGGTATAACCATAATGATGGAAGAAATCATTATGAGCATCAGTTTGGATTCTATGCTTTCCTGTGGAGATGCATTGGAGGCTGTTGAAATGGGAAAGCATCAATTTCCTGGTCAAATAATTCGAGGATATTCTTCATACTGTGCTAGTGTTTTCTTTTTAGGGTTTGCGTATCTTTCCTGTTTTTGCTATCTCCTTCTTATAAATTCAGTAGTATTTTTATTTTTTTCAGATTTAGCCCTTGTGCCTGATTTTAGCCAACTCTCTTTTTGCACGCTTGTAAATTATTGCTTCTATTTTGTCCTCTTGGGGAATTAGGCAACCACGTTTGCCTGTACGTATTGTGTGTAAAATAAAGGCAAAACCTATCTGAGTCTACAGACTCTGAATATTTGTTTGGATTGCTCCAAATTCTTCCTCTGCTCACTTCCACTTGATTGGCCTTACTCACACAAATGCAGTTGCTACATAAGCACTTTCGTGTAAGTGAGATTTTACCAAGTGATCAGAACTTCTGAAAGTTGGTGAGTTTTAATGCCATTTACTAGGACAGCAATTTGCATATGGGTTTTCCTGTAGTTTTACATTTCAGAGCTCCGCTATTAACTACACTTTAAAAAGAATCCTTCAGAGGAAACCAAATATGCCTTGTTCCAATTCCAATAAGGTTGCTTTGAATATTTTGAACTTGTAGTCACGGTTGAGATGACTTAATTTAAAACACATTTGGAAGCGCAACTGAGCCTAACCTATGTAGGTAGCTGCATTATTTTCTTGGATGAGTTCACTTTCTGTTGTTTTGTTTTTGTCTAAATTCATGGCCCAGCATTATTTATGTTCTTCTCTATCTGAGATGTATCTCTAGTAAAAATAAAATAAAAGGAAAGCCACTATTGTCAGAGCAGAATGAAGTGGTAAAAACACAAACAAAACAAAAAGAAAGAACAGGAGGAGCCAAAGTCTGAGAAGAAAAGAAACATAAATCATTGTTGTACTAGATTTAAATTAACTCGACAAACAATTATATGCACTAAGGACTAGTCCAAGGTATACACTTGCAAAGTCTTCTAATCACATCCCTAATAAAGCTTAAAGTCTAGGATCTGGCCCCTATCTACTCAGCTAGGCTGCCACTCCTCCTGACTTTCCTTGTATGTTCCATAGAAAATGCTACAGAAAACAGTATGATGCTTCCTCAAAAAATTACAAACAGAATTACCACATGATAAAACAATTCTGCTGCTGGGCATATACCCAAAAGAATTGAAAGCAGGGGCTCAAACAGACATGCGTACACCCATATTCATAGCAGCGTTATTCACAACAGCCAACAGGTGGAATCAACACATGGGTCCATAAATGGATGAATAAACAAAACGTAGCATACATATGGAATGGAATATTATTCAGCCTTTAAAAAGAAGGAAATTCAGTTGGGTGTGGTGGCTTTTACCTGTGATCCCAGCACTTTGGGAGACTGAGGCTGGTGGATCACTTGAGGTTAGGAGTTCGAGACCAGCCTGGCCAACATGGTGAAACCCCGTCTCTACTGAAAATACAAAAATTAGCAGGGTGCGGTGGCAGGCCACTGTAATCCCAGCTACCTGGGAGGCTGAGGCAGGAGAATCGCTTGACTTTGGGAGGCTGAGGTTGCAGTTTGCTGAGTTTGCGCCACTGCACTTCAGCCTGGACAGCAGAGGGAGACTCCGTCTCGGGGGGGAAAAAAAAAAAAGGAAATTCTGATACACGTTACAATATGGATGAAGGTCAAAGACATACTAAGTGGCACGAGCCAGTCACAAAAGAACAAATACTGTGTGATTCTACTTATATGAGGTACCTAGAGTAGTCAAAGTCACAGAGACCAAAAGCAGAAAGATGTTTGCCAGAGACTGGAAGGAGAGAGTGATTGGGAGTGTTTAATCGGTACGGAGTTTCAGTTTTGCAAGATGAAACAGTTCTGGAGAAGGATGGTTTCACAACACTGTGAATGTACTTAGTGCTACACTTAAAGATGGTTAAAATGGTAAATTTTAGGTTATATATATTTTGCCACAATTTTAGAAAAGTTTTTAAAAAACTAAAGAAGCCTACACATCTGTGCTGTTGTCATTCTATTGCTTACTTAATATCTTATAGGCTGGATGCCTGAACACACTGACTTTGGTAAACTATCTTACTTCAGTTTAATTATGCTAAGTAAGGCAGAAGGAGAGCAGTTGACTTGCCACCAACAGGCTGGAAGGTTGCTGACAAAGGTCCACACAGAACCCTAGTGACTGGCTCCTGGCTTTGTGCAAAAGCCCCTGAGGCTTTGCCACTTCCCCGTGAATTCATCACTGCAAGCCTGAGAAAGCCAATAGACACTGGGAAGGGGGCTGAGCTGGTTGCTTTGCCGATCGTGGACCAGTCCCAGAGAGAAGACACCTGTGATGTGACTTGGCCATTGTGTCTCCTCCACAGTGCTGAGCTCCTGCATTTCCATGCTTATTAAAAGTTATAATTCTGGAGATGATACAGGGATACACTCATCTGGCTGTAATTCAGGACAGAGAAAAAAGCTTCACCTTCACCCTACCCAGCAAGCCTCCTCCCGCCTTCTTTCTCCACCCAACAAATGCAACAAACTACTCTGTCAGGGAATTCTTTCCTCCCCGTGACCATTTTCTAATGAAGGGCAGGTGTGCGTGCAGCCCGTGGAGAATATGAGAGGATGGGGCACCAGGAGGGGTGAAGAATTTCCTGAGAAATTCAAGCCCTTAAATCGCTTCTCTTCTATTAGCCAAAGAAAGTTTTTGGTTAGAGCTGGAGGTTGGCAAAGTTTTTCTGTAAAGGGCCAGATATTAAATATTTTAGACTTTGTAGTCCCCCTGACAAGTATTCAATTTTGCTCTTGGAAAATGGCATAAATAATATGCAAAAAAAGAATGTTCGTGTTTCAATAAAACTTTATTTATGGACACTAAAATTTGAATTTCATTATAATTTTCATGTGTCTCAAAATATTATTTTTTTAATTTTTCTAAATCATTAAGAAATGTGAGAACAATTCTTAGCTTGCAGGTCATACAATAAAGCAGGTGGTAGGCCAGATTTGGAGACTACGGACGGTTGTTTGTTCACCTCCGGTTTAAATATTTATAATCTACCTACTTTTAAAAAAACTAATGTAGCTCACATGTTCTTGAGAGGAAAGGCAATAATATTTACGGATAACTTGTTTAACACAATTTAGCATAGCATGATGGTGAAGAGCATAGCTTCTGGGAGCAGAATGGTTGGGTTTCAATTCCAGCCCTGCTACTCACAAGCTGTGTGACCTTAAGTAAATTACTTAAACTCTCTGAACCTGTTTCTCCTCATCAGCAAACAAGCTGACTCCAATAAAATCTACTCAACAGAGTTGCATGGATTAAACGAAATAGTATGTGTTGAGTGCTCAGACCGTTGCTTGGTGCCTTGTAAATGTTAGATGTTATTTGCTATATGACAGCATTATCACATTTAATCCTGCCAAATGAATATTATCACCATGTGATAAATACAAATAATAACATTTCAAGTCATTTAGGCAGCTTGCTTGTTGGGAGTCAGAAAACACTACCCCAAAGGCCTCTGAGCCGAAGGAGATCGAGAGGGCCTAGGAAGCAAGCTCACTCTGACCTTCCACCACATTTCTGAACTTCCACCACATTTCTGTGCGAGAGCCAAATATAAAGGAATTCTCTGTCTTACCTTTCCTGCAAGTAGATCATAAGACCCTCATGCGAGAGATGACCTGCTCTATCCCCGGAGGAAAGAACTGCTGCACAGAGAGGCCAAGAAGCGTCCGAACAAATAGGCCTCTCTGAGTAACACGCCCCCACACGCAGTTTATTACCATTAGGCCCTGCCCCTTTCTGTGGTCCAATCACATTTCTTGGCCCTTCTTTCATCAGATTTACCGTAAAAATACAAAGTTTTCCCTGGATCTTTGGGTTTTTTATTTCTGAAGCCTCCTGAGTCAGAAAAAACTTTTAAAATAAATTCGTTACGCTTTTCTCTTGTTAATGTCTTTTATTATAGGAGTGTCCACCATGTCCCTTGCAGTAAGTGAAAACAAGTTGTTATTTTTTCTCCCCTCTGTGCTCAAGCTTCAAACAGAAGGATGGTTCTAACACAGCCTATCTGTTGTGGTCCAGGCTTTCCTTCCATTCAAACCAGGCTGCCTCACTGCTCCCGTTAAGACTATTTTGTTAGCTTTTCACGCTGTTAATCACGTATTTGCTGACAAATCTCCTTGCTCTTTTGATTCCATGATTCTTCTTCCGTTAGGTCTTCTCTTCTGTTCCCTTCAAGAGTTCCGCTTCCTCGGCCGGGCGCGGTGGTTCAAGCCTGTAATCCCAGCACTTTGGGAGGCCGAGACGGGCGGATCACGAGGTCAGGAGATCGAGACCATCCTGGCTAATACGGTGAAACCCCGTCTCTACTAAAAAAAAATACAAAAAACTAGCCGGGTGACGAGGCGGGCACCTGTAGTCCCAGCTACTCGGGAGGCTGAGGCGGGAGAATGGCGTGAACCCGGGAGGCGGAGCTTGCAGTGAGCTGAGATCCGGCCACTGCACTCCAGCCTGTGCTGCAGAGCAAGACTCCGTCTCAAAAAAAAAAAAAAAAAAAAAAGAGTTCCGCTTCCTCTATCTCCAAAACTTCCCATTGCTGAAGTCCAGAATGTCTACTTTTTTGTCCTCTGCAACATTCCTCTAGTGTCTCCTGCAGCTTTGATGATAAACAATCACCTTTTGCAAATGTGTCCCACAGCTCCACGTCTCCAGGTGCTGCACAATTAGATGCTTCTAGAGGGCAACGTGCTAGATGGACTGCAACATCGAGCTGACCTGGCTTCACATCTCAGCACTAACTCTCATTTACTGGGGGTATTGGGAGAATTTTGTAACCTCTCTGAGTTTGGTTTAGATATCAGTAAAACTGTGATAATAATAAGAACCCCCAACTAAGGTTGTTATAAAGATAAAGTGAAACGATGGACATAATGCAAACAGGAGGTTTATTCATTCATTCTTTTATTTATTTTCTCAGCAAGGGTCTGTGGCGCCCCTCCTATGTCCCTCTAAGTGCATACTCAGTGGTAGGTGATGCTGCAAAAGCCCTGAGTTTTTTCACCTCAACACATCTTCTAAATGTGCACTTCTCTATTTTTGCCTTTTGCTCATCTTCCAGTCTTCTAGGTTCTTGGTAATGCTACCTTCTCTCAGTTCCTGTATTCCAACCATCAAGTCTTGCTTGACTTACTCATGTTTTTCTTTCTTTTTCCCAGGGTTACCATCCTAGGACCAAGCCCAGGTCAGCACAAACCTGGATCCTTCTTTCATGCCAATCCTCAAGTTTTGACTTTCTTTCAATTGGAAATTGGCATCCAGGGAAGTATTTGAATAGGGAAGGAAAAAGATCAAAGTGGTGCTTTTGGAAGTTTAATTTGTGCTCCACATGAGTTGGAGTGGGAAGTGGCCAGCGGCAAGGAGACAGGTAAAAAGTTTTAACAATTTAACTATAAATTGATGAAGACTTTAAGGTGATGCATTTAGGCATAGAATGGAGAAAGAGGAGGCAGCAAGAGGCATTTTGAAGGAACCTGTGTGGGAGTGAATTAGGTTTGGGGTCTGAAGATAACTCCTCCATTTAGAGTCTTGGTAGCTAGGAGACTAATGATACCTTTTTCACAACTTCGGTAACACTTTGTGCTGCTCACATGTGTCTTTTCACCTACCATCTGGTGTAGGTTATTTCTTTTTCGTGAATCATTGTCTTTCTCTACAAATTGGTTATGAACTCCATAAAGCAAGGTCTATGTGTGTCCTAGTCTATTTTCTATTGCCTGTAACAGAATACTTAAAACTGGGCAATTTATGAAGAAAAGAAATTTATTTCTTACAGCTATGGAGGCTAAGTACAAGATCAGGGGACCACATCTAGTGAGGACCTTCATGCTGGGTGGGGGACCCTGCAGAGTCCTGAGATGGTGCTGGACATTACATGGCAAGGGGGCTGAGTGCTAGCTCAGGTCTCTCTTCCTCTTTTATAAAGCCACCAGCCCCACTCCCATGATAACCCATTTATCCACGAATCCACTAACCCATTAATTCATGAATAGATTAATTCATTCATAAGGGTAGGATCCTCATGGCCCAATCACCTCTTAAAGCCCCCACCCCTCAACGGCCCTACATTGGAGTCTAAATTTCAACGTGAGTTTCGGAGGAGACAAATATTTAAACCATAAGAATGTCCCATCATGCTTTCCTTTTTATTTCAAAATCTGCTTACACTGAGTCTAGGCAGTGCTAATAAGTGTTGCTAATTGGTTCATTCTTGTTGTGAGTACTTTGATGATGTTGCAGGAATGGAAGTTGGAGTAGCAAATTTTTTCCCCAGAGAATTAGAGGTATGTCAGTATTATTAACTTATTGCTAAACTAAGTCTATTCTGTAAAGAAACATAAGCATTCAGATTATGCACAAAATTTATTTTCATTAGTGAAATATAACCCCCATGAAAGCTCCCACACAATCTCAGTAGGCTGGTGGTACAGTGCCTTGGAAAGAGAAATCAGGAGTGACATTCAAAAGCCAGCGACCCCAGAAATCTATCTTGATGGAAAGGGCTACTTGTTTTCTGTCTCCTCATCCTCGCATGTACATTCCATCTGCCTGCCTAATGCTTTCCTCTCTTAATTGAAAAACAAACAGACATGACACACACAAAAAAGCATTTCTTGCCCCACTTCTTAGAAAGCAAGGTCAACTTATGCTGCATTTAGGCTGTGTAGTAGGTGCAGTCATATGTTTTTGTGATTTCTTGAAGCACAGCTTTTAAACAGTGTGGCGTAGATATGAAGTCCTGCAGACAGCAGCTGCAGGCAGAGTGGGCTGGTATGCAGCAGGGGAATGCATGGGAGGGCTTTCTGAGCAATCTTTGAGCAGATGGCGAGTCTAGGCATCCGGGTGCAAATCACTCCAGTCACATCTGAAAACCAAACAAGAATTCTTTAGAACTGTGACGTCTGGACAGTGTTATTCATTCTATGGTGATATCAGAGAAAGGGCTTCACATCTTTCTGAGTAGACCCCCTCCAAAAAAAAAAAAAAAAAAATCCTAGAGCAATAGCAAGCGTCAAGAAGTCCAAGGCTAAGCAAAATGAGTAACATTGGCTGGAGGCTGGGATCCTAGAAAAGAAAAGGCAAAAGACTACAAAAATGAAGAAGTGCTCATTAAGCTGAGGAATATGTCCAGGGATAGAGTTGGGAAAAATCGTGGAACAGATAACAGAGTGGTTAGGGAAATGATTTTAGACTTGCTAGCATCTCTCCTGTTATCTTGGATTGGTCAATTCAAAACACAGAAAATAAAGGACTTCCTAGAATGATGTAACAGAAAGATCAGTAACTCCCTTAACAGACGGGCTTAGGTTTAAACCTCACACCCTGTGAGTGATCTTGGCGAGTCACTTCACTTTATTGGGCCTGGGACTCTTCACCTATGAAAGAGGTAGGACGATATCTACTCCTAGGGTGTTATGAGGATTAAATGAGATAATGTGTGAGAAGCTCAGTTCAGCCCAGCATGGCTTGGTAAACAGGGGACATTCAATAAGTATGTGCTCTTTTTCTCTCTTCCCCCTTCTTTTTTCATAGAAGATAGGGTTCACATAGACCTATAAAGGCAGAATTCTTTCACAGGCTGCCTTTAGGCAAAGAGAACAGAGCTTGGTTGAGAACTGTGAAGGGTTTGAAACTTTATACTACTTGTAAGCTCACAAGATAACCTGATGGATTCATGGATGCTGGCAGAAGACACAATATTCCTGGGTCAGAAACAATGGACTCTACTCACAGCACAGCAAGCAATATGAGTATTAGCATATTTGCTTTGACCCTCCAAGCCCGAATTCCCACAGAACAATGTGAAGAGAGCCAGGTGATAACCTGCATACACTGTAGGGTGGCTCATGAGAGAGAAGCCCTGAGTATAGAAAACCCAAATGTTGCATAATGGACCCTAAGTGCACCTGCCCTATGCTCCAGCCCAGCTCCGTTTTTCCATGTCTGTTTCCACTATGGAAACACCCTTAAAAAGAGAGCCCAGCACAAGGACTGTCAGCACCTGCCAGATGTAAAAATGTAAGACACATGGAAAATTGTCTCCCAAAAGGCATAACATAAATAATCCCTTTCTTTCCTGTCCTCTTACCAGATTCATTAGCAGTGGCAGGCTTTCTGCATAACATTACTTTTCCCTGTGAACATGCAGTCTCATACATCCCACACCCTCCATGTTTCCCTCTTTATCTCTTCTCCCATTAACGTAAGCACTCAAGCACCTCATCAAGAATTTTCTATCCCCATTTTGACCTTTTTAGAGAAGTGCCAGAGCCCACAGTTGGGGAGGCTGCTGGCCTGACCAAAGGACATGACAAAACGACCAAAGGGAATCTCGTTTAAAGTTTTATGAAAAACATAAGAAGAGGGGAATAAGGGAGGAGGTCAAGGGAGAGAATGAGACATTTCTCCTTAACTCTCTGCACTTGGGGATCATTTGATCCCAGCTTGGAGGTGAAAATGGAGCCAAACTGGTGTCACTGAAATTAAGCAGGAAGTGTTCTCAGTCTCAGATATCTCCCTTCAGGTGCACGGGCCCAGAGCCAGCTGGATGTTTGGAGAGAGCAAGAGGCCACCTACATGGAGCTATTTGAGTGACACCAAAACATCTTCCTGCACCTGATATTTCCATTATGGTCTCTTCTCCAGCAAAGGCATGATCTAAAAAGGACACTGGTCCAATATAAACATGCCATCTGGGAGAAACAATTTCCACTATTTATAAATGCTTCCAGAGGTGGCCCATTCATTTAATGCCCTTATTTTAGTACCAGCTATGTGCTAAACATTGTGTTAGCCACTGGGCTTCAAGGGGAATCAACCATACGTCTTGCCCTCAGGCATTCGTAATAAGAATCAGGAATTATATTGGGAATTAGGATGCAACTGACAAGCTTTATGACAAGTGAATTGAGAGAATGACATACGAACATAGATAAGGGGCATTTAATCTTATTTTGGAAGATCAAGAGATGTCTTTCAGTGGAAGCTAAATGTAAACTGAGACCCTGTATGTTGAGTCTTTCTTAGCTGTATTTTAGAGGTGAAGAAATGGAAGTTTAAAAAGTCTAAACGTCTTACCCAATGTTATACGGCCTGGGAGTGACAAAGCCAAGACTCAAACATACTATATTTTAATATTGGTTTTATCGTGGGTTTTCCCATAGGTATTAACATATTGGTTTATCTAGGCAGCTAGGGCCTTAGGAGACAGGACCTCTGAGAGAGGAGTCCTAGTGGTGATGGGAGGTGCAGGAGTGTGGCGAGGGTTGGGGTGAAGATGATTGTGTGGGGTGGGGGTCGAGACAGGGTGATGCAGCTTGGGAAAGTCTTCCCAGGGGTGGGGTGCTGGTGTAATGGGGGGTTTTGGAGGGGCAATCGATGAGACCTGAAGACAGTGGAGAGTGTGAAGTTTCTTAGGGAGAAAAAAAGAGGAAGAAAGAGGGTGGGGAGAGGAGGAGGAAGAGGGAGGAAAGGAAAAGAAGATGAGGAGGAAGAGGCGGTAGAGGAAAAGGAGAAGGGGGAATAGGAGAAGGGGAAAAAGGAGAAGGAAAAGGATAATTATTTAAGAATGAGATCATATCTTTTGCAGGAACATGGATGGTGCTGGAGGCTATTATTCCTTAGCAAACTAACACAGCAAAAGAAAACCGAATACTGCATGTTCTCACTTATAACTGGGAGCTAAATTCATGATGAGAACTCATGAAAACAAGGAAGGGAATAACAGACATTGGGGCCTGCTTGAGTGGGGAGCGTGAGTGGAGGGAGAGGAGTAGAACTGTACCCAATAACGATTGGGTACAATGCTTACTACCCGGATTATGAGTCTGTACAAAAAATCTCCTGTGACACGAGTTCACCTATATAACAAACCTGCATATGTGCCCCAAACCTAATACAAAAGTTTAAAAAAAGGACAATTATTTAAGAAGTTGTAATAGAAAATTGGATGTGAGCAGCAAAATCTAATTTTCTCTGTTTTATAAATGTATCCAGTGCTACATGAGTTAGTCATAGCCACTATTCCAGGAAGCAGGAGGCCAACACCTTCTCTGTCAAGAGGGAGAATTCAATCAGTGCCGCCACACAAAGCCCACTGCTGATCGGGTTCTTCACAGGAGCCTGAATTAGTAGTTCTTCCAGTCCTTTCACACACTACTACCCCACCCCATCTTGTCAAGCTTTGCTCTGTTCTAGAGGGAATTGAAGAAACAGGTGATAAGAACCAGCTTCCCCACTCTACTTTGACCCTACAGGCGCCTGCAGTTTCCTAGGACTGACTTTAGCATTTGGAATGAGCATAGTGTCCTGTAGAGTGCAGGGTCAGTGCATTTCTGAAATAACAACCAAAAAAAAAAAAAGTAAAAAGTGTTTTGAGTTGGATCAGGGCTTATATCATATGTTATGGTTCAAAGCTTTCCTCCTACTCTTAGGGCCAAGCCAAACTCATTTGGGTTTCGAATATCACCATTTAGCAGTCCATTGGCCTGGGCCTCCTTCTCTTGACTGAACTCTCATCCAACCTAGGCAACATTTGGATTCAATTTGGTAGAAAATGTGGGTGAGCTGCTTGCCAAATTCTTATGAATCTGTGTCAAACTCAGTGATTTAGGCTAAGATTTGGGGTGTGGCTGAGTCCCCGGAGGAATTCTGTGGTTGCATAATCCACAGAAAGTGAAGCAAAGGGTATTTTCAAAACTATTTCCAAGGAAGTGGACTCTGTAGAATCTCAGTTTATGGGGATTAAGATTTTGGAGACTTCGCTACAGAATTTAAGTATTTTCACAGTACGTAATGGTCTTTTAGGGATGTTTAACCATCTGTTCATTTTTCTCCCCCATCACTCCATCATATAGGTTATTATCCATTTGAACCAAAGTAAGCCAATACACAGGAATGATACATTACTTAACTCAAGGTCGAGAGGTAAGAAAATGAATGGACTAGGCTATAGGCCTGGCTCAATGAATTCTGTTGTACAGAGGCTACCAAAACCTTGATCTCTGACCCCTTCAAAGACTGTAATTTTTTTTTCTTTCATTACAAGACAGGTTACTACAGCGACAACATACAAGCCACAATAAATATAGGGTATTGAGACTGTTCCCTGGGAAATTGACTCTGAGGTGGAGATTTGCATTCAGGGAGTTATTAGGAGTGCTCTCAGGGATGATACTTACGAGAGAGTGAAGGAAGCAGGACTGGGCAAAGGGAGAAGCTGGACAGTGGGGCATGTACAAGAGAGGGCTACCCAGATCCCTTGGGGTGCTCTGGAGCTCTGATAGCCGTTCACACAGTTGTCTAACATTGTGACAAAGGGTCTGGACAGACATTAGTTAAGAGCTACCTCTGGAGAGTAGACATGATCTTGGACTAGGAAGTTCTCTTTGGCAGAGAGCAATTTTCATGGAAGGCTCAGCTGTGTGAGGTTAGCAGCCAATATTCCTGGCAGCTGGAGTGCCTTGGTCCTCAAGGAGGTGGTGCCCCCACAGCATCCACTACAGGAAGGGAAATAGAATTGTACATTGACAACCCAGAGTACCGTGGCCAGTTTCATAGAGGTCATGTCCATAGTGATGAATGTGGCCTAGAGATATCTAAGGCTCCAGAGACTAAAGAGAAAAAGACCAAGCAAATGCTAAGGGTGTGTAGGAGTAAACAACTATGGCTTTTGCATTTTTATACAGGGGGTAAAATCAGGTTTGACAGAGTAAAAGATAATGGGGGATGAGATGTCAAAGAAGAAATCAAGGACAGACAAAAAAGTCTGCAAGGGAAAAGGAATGTGATTTAGCTAAGATGAGTGTGGAAACTTCCAGAACAAATTGAAGACACATAATCCTTGAGTTGTATTTTGTAAACATCCTGGAATCCCTACTTTCTTCCCAGAAGCTACTCTAAGGCTTCCCAGAAGCTTGGCCTTGGTGCTAACGTCATACCCCAAAGCTGGCCTAGCTAGCAGCTGATCACTGGAGTAGGAGTTAGGACCCCTGAGTTTTTAGGGATCCACTTGAGCAATAGGGTGGCCTTGGACTAATAAATTTGTTTTTGTTACCTATTCTTTTCCTCTCCTTCCAGCACTAAAATTACTGAAAAATGTGCCCATTGTTTTATACCAAATTGCTAGATGAGTATTTAAATTTTCTAAAACATGTGAAAACATGAGGGGTTTTGAAAATGGCTTCCTTCTCTCTTCTCTTCTCTCTCTCATTTCTGTCCCTAACTCTGATTTTTTTATGACAAGATTATGATGCTATTTTGCTTTTTTGTTGTTACTATTTTCATTTTTGCTTACATTTTTTTCTCCTTGAGCAGATTCTCTTTTCAGATCAACTCAAGGTTCTCTGAACACATCTGGTGCGCTCTTAACTTTACCTGCTAGAAGTATTCTCAACACTTGGAATTCCATCCCATCTACATCAGAGCTCTCAACAAAATGGCATCCAGTTGTTATGGCCCATCTCAATAGCAGTGTGCACTTGGTTTCTTACTCACATCATACACAGCACATTGAAATTGAAATTGCCCACTGACTTCCATTCAGTCATTCATTAGCCTTTCTGAAATCTCTTATTTTTTGTTCCCATCCTAATGTGATTTGACCCTGCCCTGCCATTTCTTATATCTACTTGTCTCATTCGGCCTTACTATATAGTCACATGGTTTCTCACTCTATTCTATTCATCTGGTTTCTATTTTAAACTGAAAGCTCCCAAGGGCTGAGATTATATCTAAGTATTATTAGATTTTTTTCCTGTAACACAATATCATGATTATATATATATATACACACACACACACACACACATATATTATACATATATACATATGAGCAACCTAGTAGTCAGAGCTCATAAATATTTAATTGAATTTACTATCTAAGAACAATGAAGGGAAACCAGGAAAACATTCAAATAATGAAAAGCTTGATACCCCTTAACTTCTGACTCTTAACTTAGTTATCCAAACTGAGTGAGATAGTCCTGAGCTCAAAGTTAGCTGTTCACAGTGACTGGCTTTGTGAACTTAAATTAATAATGAGCCTGTATGAGCCCTAGTTTTCTCATCTGTAAAATAGGAATGGTAATTGTAACTACCATGGTAGATGGGACAGTAGTACATAGCCTGACATTTTATAAATCTACACATGTTCAATTGAAGAAGGTTGAAGGATGGAGCTGGAACACATTAGCTGAGAACTGAGTCCCCTTGGCCCCATCAACAGATCCTGACTCCTTCACATAGTGCCAGTGCCACTGGGTTGTGAAAAGTAAAGAACGTTGAGGTCATTTGTTTTTGATACCAAAGTTCTCTTTGATACCAGTTTTAACTCTTCTTAAGAGGATAACTATATTTTTTTTAATGTGGACCAAAAACTTGTCCACACAAATTTATAAAACTGAATTATATTCTGGTCAGCCCTTAATTATTCATAGGAGCATTTTCCACTTCTAGATTATCAGTGGAATTCTTTTCCCTTAGATTTCGGGCTGCCTTCTCCCTGCCACCCAGCATGTGGCTAGGCCACATCCCTCAGTGTGGCCTTAGGGAATGCAAACTCATTTTAACTTTTTCCTGAGCAGAACATCACTGGGAAGGAAAATTGGAACCCCCCAAAAGTCATACAAAGCATTCCAAAGTAAAATATAAGAAACATTTTGATTGTTTTTCTGTTTTGGATTATCTGTGCCACTATTCATTTCCGCTTTTTGTGGATAATCGAGAACTGGATATATTATGGTTAACAAGACTTGAAAATTGCTGAGAAAACTCTGCAGGGCATTAAAGCCTTTTAAAAGTGAAATTCATAATCCTCAACATTTACACTCAATAGCCCATGCTCCCTTGGAGGAGGGGAGTAGAGTAGGTAGACAGCTGCAATAGTTGCAACTGAAGATTTCTTTTTTTTTCCCCAGGAAATTTTAGCTTCAGCTGTTTCAAATCATATCTGGCCAATAATGATTAAAATCAGATAAGGCCCCCAAGACAGAGAGAAAAGGAAAAAGAAACTCTATCTTGCACTGCAAAGATTTTTTTTTTTTACATCGACTTAAATTTTTAAGAAAAGAAAGATTGTTTTCTTTTTTAGCCAAGGAATTTCTTCATTGCATTTAGCCAAATATAGATTCCACACCCTTTTCTAACTCCAGCCATCTGAATGTCCTGATAAGCACATGGCAAAAAAACATGGCAAAAAATAAGCTAAATGAAACATTCTCATTGCTTCATGATCTCTAGAGTCTATGTCATCAAGGCACTCATCCAAATATTGCAAGTGGGTTATCTTGAACTTCAGTTTTGAGGGACCCAGGGCCACCTCCTCAGTCATGGAGGGCCTCTGGGATCCAGCAGGAGCTTATAATGAAGGTAAGGATTTCAGCTGGAAGTCAGAGTGCTTGAGCCCTTTCTTTGGTTTTGTACTCCTAGGTCAGCTCTGACCAGACCTTAAAAGAGTTGGAAGATCACACCCATTGCTTTTTTCTTCATAGGATTCAATTCCATGCAAACAATGCAATGTCATTTGTCTAGTTTTAAAATGTAGGAGGCACAAGTGACTAAGATACAGGATCCAAAGCTGAAGGCAGTGCAGTTCCTCCCCTCAAAGAGCTCACAGTCTAATACAAGAGACAAATCATTATTGCCATTGCACAGAGAGATTTGCCCACTCTCTCTAACACAATTGCGCTTTCCTAGTTGCTAACAGTGCAATGGGAACACAGAGTAGGTGTTCTGAATGGCATTTTAGGGCAGCCCAGAAAGGCTGCATGAAAAGTTGATATTTAAACTGGGCCATGAAGAATAAATAGAATTTTGACAGATATAGGAAAAAAGAGTGAGACTTTCAAGCCGTCAGCTGATTTTTCAAGAGAAATCTCTGGCCAAGGGACACTAAGAGGTAATACTGGACAAACTCAGTAAGGAACTGATAAAAAGATCTTCGGAAGGTGATAGGAAGAGGTTGGCGATCAACAAGTGAGAGGGCTTACAAATATCAGCCTTAACCACCACCCTATTGTGCTTCTACCCCAGGTACAGTCCCATCTCTCCTTCAATGAATTCCTTTCTCTAGAGGAAACTGACAGTTCTCAGGAGAAGTCCTGATTCCCCCAACCCCACCAACCTTTGCTTCCTCTGAGATTACTATCGTTATTTCACATAACAAAAATGACAACAGTACAAGTTACTCTGCCTCACCTAACGAACAATGATAATAATAATAGCTATCATTATTTAGCATTTATTATATGTTAGACATTTGTGCTTAGCATTTTACATATAAAATCTCACTCAATCTTTGCAACAGCCTTTGAGTTATGTACTTTATTAACACACAGTATTTCACAGCTGAGGAAATTTAGACTTGGAAACTTTAAGTAATGTGCCCATGGTCACTCAGCTAGTAGAGTTGAAACTCAGGTTTCTCTAGTAACCTCAAAGTCCAAGTTTTTAATCTCTACATCATCAGGTCTGTCTAGGAATTTCATTCTCCCATAACAATAATATCATAGTTTTATATAGTGCTCTACGAATGCATACAAAGTTTATTCCTTTTTATTTGTTCATTTAACTACAACAGCCTTGTGTTGTTATTTTAATGTTTCATTTTTAAAAATTAATTTATTTTTAAATGACAACATTTGTATTTGCTTGTTGCTCTCTCCTTGAGAATGGAGACGTTTAGTAAATACAAATTAAAGGGAAGAAAAGAAAAGGGAGAACATGTGGAAAAGGGGAGGAAGGAAGAAAGGAAAGGAGGAAGGGAAAGAAAGAAAAGGGAAGAAAGGAAAAAAGAAAGTATAGAGGAGAAAAAGTACTATCTTGCTTTACCCATCACAAGGTTGATGGCTGATACCTTTATAACCAAAGACAGGTTAGCAACAGAAAAGCATAACAAACATATTTAATTCATGTCTTATGTGACACAAGTCTTCAAAAATGAAGACCCAGGAGAAACTGTATTTTTATGCTTAGGTTTGATGATGAATGTAGAGGCACGACTGGACAAAAAGGGGGTATGACTTAAAGATAACCTGGAGGGCACTTAGTAAGGCCTGATTCTTCAGATTCTTCTTAGTCTCTCTATGGAACATTCCTTCTCTCTGGCTGTAGGGCAGGACACCTGTCACGTGAGGGTCTTCGAGAGAGGTCAGAAGGACCTTTCTGCTTCTCTGGTTTTCTCTGTTTCCTTCAGCTTAAAATACTGAGCATGCCAAGGGGGTAGAATTTCCTGCACTCTGTCAAAAAAAGAAGGAAAAAAAGGAAAGAAGGAAGAGAGGGAGGAAAGAAAGGAAAGAAGGAGGGAAAGATGGGAAGAAGGAGGGAAGGAGGTGAAAGAGAGAGAAGAAAGACAATTTTCTGATAAATAAATTGAAGATCAGAGAGCTGAAGCAACTGGAATGGAGCTGTGACAAGTCAATTACAATACCAGGATCGGAATCCAGCTTATGGATTCCTGATGTGACCATCTTTTCATTGGGTTGTTGACTTTGGTGATAAAGGTCCAGTATATATATATATTTTATATATATATATATAAAATATATATATACACTAAAATATATATATATAAAATATATATATACTAAAATATATATATATATATTTTAAAGTTCAGTTTTTATCTTTGGTTATCAGAAACAGTATCATAGTGAGGCAAAAGAGTTAGCTTTAGGACAAAAATGAATTCTCTGCAGGAAAAATGGTGTCTGACCTTATAAATTAAAGTCACATGACTTAGGGCCTATTATTACACAGCAACAGACACATACCAAGCATTACACAAACAGATGGAGGGGGTGAAAGACGACTTAATGAGAAATGCATGAGAGGAATGTGAGATATGCATGAAGAAGGAGCATTAAATACCTAGGATAACAGCTATGGCTAAGCTACTGTGAGTTGGGATAAAATAGTTTAGGCAAATAAAGGAGTCAAGAATGAAGAATTCATTCTGCATGCCAAGGGGAAGAAACTTCGTGATTGAACCATTAGTCTGGGACCTTCTCAAAGAATATTCCTCATCCTGCCTCAATACTTATCCCCTCGAATTCTTTGTGAAATTCTTTTATAAACAAGTTTATAATGATCAAAAGGATATTATGACATCAATTTTGAGGAAAAAAATCACCCAAGCATGATGGGAAGGTGAAGTAGAAGTTGCATTAATAGTAAGTTGGAAAAATAGTAAGGGCAGGTGGGCAGAAAAGGAATCATTCTATGGGGAAAAATTAAGCAATTGACTGAGCAGATGCGTATGTGCCTGGATCATCCACTCTCACCAAGCCTCAATCCAATAGCAGTTCTAATCCTGTCACCTCCACACAGTGTCCACAGCCTAACAAAATTTTTCTTGGTTGTGAAACCACTATATTCTTTACTGAGGTCTTCACCCTGAAAATTGATTTAACTCTGAAATATTAGTAAGGTAAATGTTATCAATGGAAAAAATCCCTGAGATTGTTCTATTCTCTATTCTTTCTTTCTTTCTTTCTCTCTCTCTCTTTTCTTTTCTTTCTTTCTTTCTTTCTTTCTTTCTTTCTTTCTTTCTTTCTTTCTTTCTTTCTTTCTTCTTTCTTTCTTCCTTCTTTCTTTCTTTCTTCTTTCTTTCTTTCTTTCTTTTTTTTGATGGTGTCTTGCTCTGTCACCCAGGCTGGAGTGCAGTGGCATGATCTCAGCTCACTGCAACCTCTGCCTCCCGGGTTCAAGCAATTCTCCTGCCTCAGCCTCCCAAGAAGCTGGGACTACAGGTGTATACCACCATGCCCAGCTAAGTTTTTGTATTTTTAGTAGATACAAAAATATTTACTATATTTTCACCATGTTGGCCAAGAAGGTCTCGATCTCATGACCTTGTGATCTGCCTGCCTCAGCCTCCCATAGTGCTAGGATTACCACTCCCAGCCACTATTGTCTATACATTCTTCTTATTTAGGTCCACTTCACTGTTGTCTGTTTCAGATTATACAATTGCTGAGTAGAACAATAATGTTATATACTCTCTATGAACTATTCCCAGCTAGGAAGCATCAATCTTTAGACAGTTCATAATGAGGATGAAGAGGAAGATGACAATGACAATAACCAGGAGAGTGGACATGGGATTCCATAAGGGATGGGAAGAATGGCTGGAATTTTGCTACCTTGTGTATTAATAATTTAAGGCAGCATGGTATAGAGAAAAAAGCCCGGCCTTTTGAGTACAAGATAGATACTTATTTCGCTTCATCGTGTGGCCACAACATAGGGTTTATTCCATGGATCATGGATTTACAAGGTCAAAATTCACTTCTAACAGATAGGAACTATATCCATGCCTCAATATTTAAACTATGGATAGATTTATAAACTTCACCTTGGAAATCCTCAGAAGTATTCTCCATGCAAGCAAAGAGAAAAAAAAAAGAAAAAGGAAAAAAAAGCAAATGGCAGCCAACTTGATGGAAAAATATAACAAAACAATAACCTGGAGACAATATTTAGGAGGTAACAATTCTGGGAAAGTATTTCTTTTTTCCCCAACTGACTTCAGAGGGGTGGCAAGTATTCACTGGGGAGCATCACTTTAAGCCAGGTACAAAAACAGGCTCCAACTATGAAAAATGCGTTTTCCTAACAAAAGTACTCCGAGTAACCTCCCTGTACACGGCACATTTTCTGAAAATCAATCAAGCCCTCTCATTCAGCTGAAGTCCAATCGCATTGTCTGTCCCTTCCTCCAGAAGCCGATTTCTGCCAGGTAGAAAATTAAGTTTCCTTTACTCTTCTTTCAGACACAATGCTTCAGCATCGAAGAACTGTTGTTCTGTGTGGGAAACCGACTTCCTGTCTCAATAAACAAGCACACACAGGCTTTTCTGGACACATAATGGAGCCTTTTTTATTTTATACAAAAATCATTCCACACTTAACACATCAATGAAGCCACTTAAGCTCTACTGCATCTGAATTAAAGAGGAATTGTGTGATCAAAGGGTGTGAAAAGAACCACACAGGGCGTTCTTCAGATCCTCTACTTTTGTTACATTTGATACATAACAAACCCAATAAATATGCTTATCCTAGGAGCTAGTTTCATTATCTCATACCCTTAAGCCTGGTGAAAGTATGTCTGTACTGCCCTTCATTCCATTTTATACTGACAGTTTTGGTGAAAAAGTGAAAATTATTTGGCATGTGGGTGAGATTGAGGGAATGAAGTGGTTTTCCCTTTAGGTTTTGTTTGTTTCTGTTCACTAACTATAAATGCATATTTATATGTTTATGTATGTGTATAAATATATATCTACATGTATCTATGTACACATCCAAAAGGACTTTACATAAAAATATGCAATATATATATTACAGATACAAAAGCATGTACATTTCTCAAGTTAATATTACACATAAAATGATAACATGGGAAATTTCTTTTTCTTACCAAATATTTGAATATAAAGCAAAAAAGACATGATGAAAATTCTCTAGTGCCTAGAATTGAATAGGTGAATAATCCTTTTATACCTTTTCATGCTATAGCTTCTGTGAAGGTTACTAGGTATTTAACATTAGCTGTATTTTTTTAGTATCATGCATTGTAGGAGATTTGGAAAATTCCTAAAGAATTCAGGCATCCTCATAAGCCACATATCACAACTACAAATATATTAAAGTGTCTTCCATACAGTTGAAAAAAGGCATGAAATGCAAAATATGCACTCAATGAATTAAAGTTGATTGAACACATTATTTCAATTTATGCAATCCAATCAATATTGAATTGAGAGTTGTTCCTTTAGCTATCATTTGTATAGCTCTAGTGAACTGTTGAACAAGAACCCAAAATTGTTCAGATAGAAATCCTCTCAATGAAGAAGTTCAAATTGCAATTAGTTCAAATATAATCTGTGGAATGCCAATTATGAGTTAGCCGGTGATCTAGGTACAGAGGAGCCAAAGATTAAAAAGACGTGTCTCCTACTGTACTCATAGTCCAATAAGAAAGAGACAATTGTAGACAAAATATCCCCATGCAAAGTGTGATGGTAACTTTCATGAGGTGCCCTATTGGAGTGTAGTGGAAGAAACAACTAATTTAGTACAGAGAAGTCAGCAAAGACTTCCCTAAAGGAGTTTATATTTGAGCATGGTTTTAAAAATGGATGGGAAGATTAGAAGTTTATCAGACAGAAAAATTAGAAGAAAAATATCAGGTATAATGCAAAGAAGCCAAGACATGCTTAAAAACATGAAAAAGCATCAAGCGCTCTTAAATTGGTGCATAGTCTGTATGATTGGATTGCTGAGTTTATAAAGTGAAGAGAAGCTGCAGATGAGGCTGGGATGACAGGCAGTGTCATTAAGGCATCCAAACTGTATTCTTAGAAGTAAACAGGAACCAAGTAAGATCTTAACAGATCCAAGTGACTTGAATTAGATTTTCTATTTTGTGTCTAGATACAGTGAGGTGTCCATACTAACCAACTCTTTGAATACTTACTCAGATCTGGTTGTATTGGTCTAAATAATTTAGCCAGTTGCATTTTTCTTTCTCAGTGCTCAGTTGTTTGGCATTGCATATGCCGGCCATGCAGATGATGGGCTGAAGGTTTGGTTTACATGCAGATGTTTTCAATGTTGTGTAGACAATCACAAACATTGAAAGAAAAAATATTCCAAGGGGATGAAAGTCCCTTTACCATGCTTTCCAAATACATCATCATTGATGGTATCACTAATAGCAATTCGGCTTTGTTTAAACACAGTTATTAATATCAGATGACCATCTGTTTTCCGCTACAGTATATATCATGCAAACCTTTCCATGGAGCCTACGGACTGTTCTCTATTGCACAGACAAATAAAGTCCAATAAATAACCATAAAAATAACAACATATTGATGCAGTTGTACATTCTCTTCTTGATTAATTCTGTGTGTGTATATACCCAAGGTCCAGACATATCCAATCTGGCTTTCTCTGTGAAAAAATAAATCAATAAGGGGTTTTTCCCCCTTCACTAATCCTATCCTGAATTTCCTGTCAACTTGCACTTACACTCACATAAAAAAATGATGTTTCATTTTGCTTTTGAATGATATACAGAGTCCCCTTATTCCTTATGTTTATTTGGGGTTTATTTGTCCTTGAATTGTATGGCTGCACTTGATGTCATGATTTAAATGTGGTCTAAGGCAAGATCTTTCACTCGACAGCCCATAATAATTTGAAATAACGAGAATGGAATTTTCTAGTAAACAAATGCTGACAAACATGCCACTTAGATGTGATAAGCACAGAAAAATCACATTCATTGGCTATGAAGGAGAGAGCTCAGGAAATAGAAGAAAATTTGTCCACCAAATACTGTCCACCATACTGTGACTCCACCATGACTTTTTTAAGATCTAAGCATGAAGAGGCCTGTACATTCATTTTAATTAATACATTTGAAGGGTGAAGTGACAAACAGAAGGATTTTCAGAGGAAAACAATCAAGAAAGTGGGGGTATTAGAAGCTATGTCATATGAGGAGAAGTTGAAAGATCCAAGAAGCTTCCACCTAGAGAGAAGCATCAATCATGGAAATCTCCACAGATGGATCCCCAAACTTTATGTGGGATAAAAGGATTTCACTTATTGTGCATATCTTTAAAAGGAAGCATGGCTGGAAGAAACACAGAGATAAATATTGTTCCAATACAAATAGAAACCTTCCAACAGTCAGAGCCATCTGTATAATGGGTAAGCTGAGGAAGTAAAGGATTTTGTATATACAGAAGTGTTCAAGCAGATGTTGGAGCACCATGAAGCAGGAATGCAGTAACTCAAGAATTAGAAGGGTTCTTAGGTTTCTAGAGATCCCAAGCTGTAATTCAAACTCATCTCAATTTACTGATTTTCCTTGGGTTCGGCCTATTATGCACTACAGTGCTTTCTCTCCTGCTATGGTTGAATGTTTGTGTCCTCTCCAAAATTCCTATGTTGGAACTTAAGCCTTAAGGTGATATTATTAAGAAGTGGGATCTTCAGGAGGTAATTAGGTCATGAGAGCTCTGTCTTCATGAATGGGATTAACAACTTTGTAAAAAGTCTAGAGGAAATAACCTAGGCTCTTGTTTCCTTTCTATCCCTTCTGCCTTGTGAAGAAACGGTGTTTGCCCTCTACAAAGGATGCAGTGTTCAAGACAGCAGGACCTCACGAGATAGCAAACCTGTGGTGCCTGATCTTGGACTTCCTAGCCTACAAAACTGTGAGAAATAAATGTCTGTTATTTACAAATTACCTTCTCTCAGGTATTTTGGGATAGCAGCTCAAGCAAACTAAGATGTCTCTTCAGCATGAGTCTGACCGCTGCCGCTCCTAACTTAGTCAAGCCTGAGTCAGACCTCAGTTCTGGACATCACAGTTATTTTAAAGTAACAGCCTTTTCCTAGATGATGATATCTGGTTAGTTTTGTTTTGTTTCGATTTGTTTTTTTCAGTCATAGCTAGTAATCTGACACCAACTTCTGACTGATGCTCTCATTTGAAGATTTGACTTTAGCATTCTTAATCTTGAATTCTATCACAGAGAGAAACAAAAAGAAAGACCTCAACCCCTCCTTGTGTAGGGTCATTTCAGAACATTAAAAGATTTGAAACTCCATCTCTACTAAAAATACGAAAATTAGCTGGGTGTGGTGGCGGGCGCCTGTAATCCCAGCTACTCGGGAAGCTGACGCAGGAGAATGTCTTGAACCTGGGAGGTGGAGATTGCAGTGAACTGAGATTGTGCCACTGCATTCCAGCCTGGCAACAGAGTGAGACTCAGTTTCAAAAAAAAAATCACACACACACAAATCACAAAACATCTCACGTTAAAAATAAAGATTGGCATCAAAAAGAGTTACAGAGAGGAATGGTGGTGATGTTTGCACATTATGAATGTGTTTAGTACAACTGAACTGTACATTTAAAAATGATTAAGGTGATAAATTTTATGTTATGTGTATTTTACCACAATTCAAAAATTAGAAGGGGAAATAAAAGGTTTAGCATGGGATTTTCACATAGACAATAATACAATTTATGATTTGAATTGATCCATTCTTACTGCTTTTCAAAGTGACCACTATTTTACTTGAGTGTTTTTCTTTCTAAAATCCTTGGGTCATTTTTACACATTTTAGTCTCATGCCATAAATCTGAAGCCAACCAAGACTGTATAGAGAATTGGGGAAACCTTCAAAGTTCTGGTGTCGCTCATTGATCTCTTGGGTAATTCAGTCAATTAACTAGTGGTCCATGTATCTACAGACTATTACTCCCCTCAAGACTCCTAGATTATTAACCAGTACTGGAAAAATGTTTTGGGGCCAGCTTACATGCCTGTCTGACTTGTCTGCTTTGGAATTTCCCTGTAAGTCTCTAGATTTTGGTACATGAGTTATCTCCCAAAAACAAACTTCCTTGTCAAGAAAAGGAAGCTTAAACAGGCATCAAACATTCATGAAACTCAGCAGTTTGATGAATGGAGAGTAAATGAATCATAGGCTTATGAATTACATGACTTTCTATGTACTCACATGTCTCAACAGGAAGGGGTGACAAGTTGGAAGCTTCATTCTTGATTCCTGAAAGCCAAACTTATCTGAACATGCCATTTGAGACCATTTAAGGTTAACATGTCCTTATTTCTAATGCTGACTGCTACCTTTTATGGCCTTTAATTACTAAAATCTTTTCAAATTTCTAGGAAATTCACATTGGGGTTGATGGGGGTGAAAAATAAATGACTTCTGAATGTCCTTTCAAGTCAAACAATCTATTACTCTTTTTTTTTTATTTAGGTAAGCCATCCTGATTCCATAGAACAAGTCTGCTAGATCATAGCCTTACTACATGCACCAGGAAAGTTCATTACCTGTTAGTAGAAGAAAAAGAAATCAAGCGAAGAGCTCTTTTTCTTTTCTTTCTTTTTTTTTAAGATGGAGTTTCACTCTTGTTGCCCTGGCTGGAGTGCAATGGCATGATCTCAGCTCACTGCAACCTCTACCTCCTGGGTTCAAGTGACTCTCCTGCCTCAACCTCCCAAGTAGCTGGGATTACAGGTGCACACCACCACGCCCCACTAATTTTTTGTAGAAAGAGGGTTTCACTATGTTGGCCACGTTGGTCTCGAACTCCTGACCTCAGACAATCCACCCACCTCAGCCTCCCAAAGTGCTGGGATTATAGGTGTGAACCACCACACCTGGCCAAAGAGTTCCTTTTCTTTGGAGACCTAGACAATACTGATTCTCTTAGCATGCATTTATTGAAGAACTAATGTGTGCCAAGCACTCAAGCTACAGTCTTTCCTCTAAAGGAGCTCCCAGTGTGGTGGGAAAGGGCAACAAGGGAGCAGGTAATGTTAACACAGTATGAGATACCCTGACAGGAATATGCACAGTGTACTCTGGGAACATGGGGGAGGGGAATCTAACCCCAAGGAAGGGTGGAGGAAGGCTGGGAAGTACTCCTAATGGCATTGATGCTCAGGTCAAAGGTGGAAGGATAAGTAAGGCAGGAAGAGAAGAAGGGTGGAGACGCTGGGTGTCTGGAGAGAGTTTAGTATGAATGTTACTTCGGGTTTCAGTTTCCAGTTGGGAATTCGGTGGGCAAGCCAAGGCTGGCAAACCGGGCTGGGGCTGGCTCATGAAAGGCCTTGCATGCCAGGTTAAGAAGAGCAGATTAAGTACTGGCTTTAGTACACATGTGGTTTCTGCTGTTATTGCTGTATCTGAGCTTGAATGCTGTTAGCATCTGGGTTAGCCACATGTCCTCCAAGAGCGTGTTTTCCTTTCACCTGCGTGTTTCTCTTAAAAATAATTTATCCTACAGGAACTAGGAGGAGGAGAGGGAGTAGGTGGGGATTTACTACTTGGTCTTAAGCCCTGGTAGAAACATTTTGACGTTTTATTCCACAGTTCTCATTCAACGTTGGTTCAGCCCTCTGCATTCCCGGGCCTCGGTTTCTCATCTGGCAAGTGAGATCACTGTGCTCTGTCTCAGATGTGCTGTGCGTCATTTGGAGGAAAGTTGTTATTTGACTGCAAATGCTCTCAAGTTCCTAATCAGATTGTATGAATAATTCACAAACAACATCATCCAGGGATAAATTATATTTGGAACTTTTATGTTGACCAATTCTCAAGCCAGACTGCTGTGATTCATAACAATCTTTGGTGACGTTTTCTAAGAGGTAAAGAAAAGTAAACAAAAAGAGTTCTTTTTAAAGATGAGGAAAGAATTAAGGATTAAAACAGTATCAGGGAACTGGAGAGATAGACCAAAAATACAGTAGGGGGTTTTATATGTTTAAGAGTCATTAATTTAAAAAAAGAGTCCAAATTATAGATACAGAGCAAGATTTTTTTTAACACCCCCCACACCCCAGTCCCTGGTTCCCATCATTTCTATTCTCTGCATCTATGATTTCAACTCTTCTAGGTTCCATATATAAATGAGTATATGTGGTATTTGTCTTTCTGTGGCTGGATTATTTCACTTTAGCATTATGCTCTCCAGGTTGATTCACATTGTTACAAATGACCCAATTTCCCTCTTTTTAAAGGTTAAATAGTATTCCGTTGTGTATATGTACCACACTTTCTTTATCCATTCATCCATTAATGGACACTGAAGTTGATGCTAGCTATCTCTTTGACTTACTGATTTCACTTCCTTTGGATATACATCCAAAAGCAAACATGCTAGATCATAGGGTAGTTTTGTGGTTAATTTTCTGAGGAATCCCCATATTGTTTTCCACAATGGCTGGCTGTACTAATTTGCATTCCCACCACCAAGAGGGAGGTGTTTATTTGGGATCTGATACCATTAAGTTTTTTTTTTTTTTTTTTTGAGACGGAGTCTCGCCTGTCACCCAGGCTGGAGTGCAGTTGCATGATCTTGGCTCACTGCAAGCTCCACCTCTCAGGTTCACGCCATTCTCCCGCCTCAGCCTCCAGAGTAGCTGGGACTACAGGCACCCACCACCACTACGCCCGGCTAATTTCTTGTATTTTTAGTAGAGATGGGGTTTCGCCATGTTAGCCAGGATGGTCTCGAACTCCTGACCTCATGATCTGCCCACCTCGGCCTCCCAAAGTGCTGGGATTACAGGCTTGAGCCACCACGCCCAGCCCCATTAAGTTTTAAACATTAAGCTTTAACAGATTTAGTAACATGGACAAGGACCCGTAACTGGTGCATGGCAGAGCAGGGATTTATAACTAACTTTTTCTGGGTCAGAGTTCTTCAACACTCTGCCTTTGTGCCTCTACTCATTGCTTCAGTGATTGATTCTCAAGGACACGGTTTGCGATATGAGTACAAAGACTTTACCATACATGGGATTTTGTAAAAGGTATCTGAGAAGTGAAGTCAGTAATTCTGGGGAAATCACAACTTTCCCAGGCCTTTCCATAGGGAATAAAAGCCACTAGTTCAGTAAGATGTCCTGATCATTGGTGACACGTATGTCATGAGTCTTAGTGTAGTTTCCTGCTAAATCCAGCTCAGCACTGCAGTCACTTTCCATGAGCCCTAAGTACTGCAGGAAAAATCTGACTGACTCATAGCAGCACTTCTTGTAACACATTCTGGCTTTGTGATTAAATTTTCCTTCTTTATTTTTTGAGTGTGGAAGCAGATAAAGAAGAGAAGAGTCTCATTCAGCTGATATTTAAGAAAAGGTCCAAATATACCTCAAAAGAAGCACTTGCATAATAAGAAAGATTATTCCCGTTTTACAGAAGAGAAGCCTGAAGAATTCAAATCAAGGACTTGCTTAACTATTTAGTAAGAGCTGTTATCAGAGCAAAGACAAAAATAGAAGGACTTCAGATGGTGAGGAAAATTGTGCACGTAGAAAAGCCTAAGGGTTCTTTTCTTCTCTTATTTATTTATTTATTTATTTGAGATGGGGGTCTTGCTCTGTCGCCCAGGCTGGAGTGCAGTGGCATGATCTCTGCTCACTGCAACCTCTGCCTTGGGGTTCAAGCAATTCTCCTGTCTCAGCCTCCTGAGTAGCTGGGATTACAGGCACCTGCCAGCACGCCTGGCTAATTTTTGTATTTTTAGTAGAGATGGGATTTCACGATATTGGCCAGGCTGGTCTCAAACGCTTGACCTCAAATAATCCGCCCACCTCGGCCTCCCCAAGTGCTGGGATTACAGGCATGAGCCACCCGCCATGCCCGGCCTCTTCTCTTTTTTCAAAAAAAATTTTGGGCCGCGCACAGTGGCTCACGCCTGTAATCCCAGCACTTTGGGAGGCCAAGGCAGGCAGATCACGAGGTCAGGAGTTCGAGACCAGCCTGGCCAACATGGTGAAACCCCGTCTCTATTAAAAATACAAAAATTAGCTGGGCATGGTGCAGGTGCCTGTAATCCCAGCTACTCAGGAGGCTGAGGCAGGAGAATCACTTGAACCTGGGAGGCGGCAGTTGCAGTGAGCCGAGATCACGTCATTGCACTCCAAACTGGGGGACAAGAAGGACACTTCCTCACAAACAAACAAACAAACAAACAAACACAATTGTGGTAAAGTACGCATAGCATAAAATGTATCATCTTAACCATTTTTGAGTGTATGGTTCAGTAGCATTAAGTACATTCCCATTGTTGTGCAACCATCACCACCATTCATCTGCAGAACTCTTTTCACTTTGCAAACTGAAACTCCATCCCCATGAAACACTAACTCTCCATTCCTTCCATCCCCGGTCCCTGGAACCCACCTTTGTACCTTCTGTCTTTGTGAATTTGACCACTGTAAGTATTTCCTATGAGTGGACTCATATAGCATTTGTCTTTTTTGTAACTGGCTTATTTCACTTAGCATAATGTCTTCAAGATTCATGCACGTTGTAGCATATGTCAGAATTTCATTCTTTTTAAAGGCTGAATGGTATTCCATTGTATGTATGTACCACATTCCATTTGTCCATCCATTCATTTCTTCTTTGTTGTAGTTCATTTGAAAAATGCTGGCAATCTGCATTTGAGTATTTGGATGTCAGATTGGCTTGAAGGAATAGAGGTGACAAATAATCCATCCCTGTGTTTTTCCAAGTTTGTTTCTTTGTCCTTGCACTTATGTGACAACCATTGCAGAGAACCCCATCTACAAAAGTGTGAGTCAAGCTTCCTATCAGGCCTGATTGGGAAAAACTCTGTTCCTTGTATGGATCTCAAAACTTTCCTTGTCAATCCTGCCACCCAATTCAGTATTTAACTGAGTTAATATGTAGACACATGATACTAGCCATAAGACTTTTTAGACATTATGCTCAAGCATCAGATTCTGCTAAGGCTTAGGAGCAGGTGGGAGAGAAGAGGAACCCCAGACCACCACATTCAGACTATTGGGTCTTGCAAGACAGTGAAGGAGCATTTGCTGCTTTCATTACCCTTACTCCAGCCCATGCAGCTGTTTCAGTGACTTCCTGCCATTCTTCTCTCCAGACTTACTCCTCTCTCACAGAGCGCGCTAAATCCCTCCTTTTCCTTCATGCCTCAACTAAATTAAGTCCTCTCTCATAGCCCTAAAAAAGTGAAGCACAGTGAACCAGTAAAATGTATGGTTTAGGTTTTGTCTTTCTCTTACATTCCAAGTAAATATTAGAAATAAATTTGACTTTTCTGCACCAAGGTGAATTGCCCTCAAGTTCCCAAAAACAGCTGGTTTTTTTCTCCTTTGTCTTAATACTACAAGAACAGGGTCAGTTTCACCAAAGTTATGGTACATTGTCCCAAGGGATGATCTTCCTGTATGCTAAAACAAGTCTCTTTTATTAATTTTAATTTTTAATTTTTATGGGTACATAACAGGTGTACATATATTTATGGGTTACAGGAGATATTTTGAAACAGGCATGCAATGCATAATAATCACATCAGGGTAAATGGGGTGTCCATCACCTCAAGTATTTATCCTTTGTGTTATAAACAATCCAATCATATTCTTTCAGTTATTGTAAAATGTACTATTAAATTATATTTGACTATAGTTACCCTGTTGAGCTAGCAAATACTAGATCTTATTCATTCTTTCTAACTATTTTTGTACCTATTAATCCTCCTCACTTCCCCCCACTCTGCAAACACACACACACACACACACACACACACACACACACACACACACACA
>NC_045446.1:111698773-111833760 GCF_002776525.5 Piliocolobus tephrosceles
CACACACACACACACACACACACACACACACACACACACACACACACTTCCCACTAACCTTCCCAGCCTCTGGTAACCATCCTTCTACTCTCTATCTCCATGAGTTCAATTGTTTTAATTTGTAACACCCACAAATAAGTGAGAACATGCAAAGTTTACCTTTCTGTGCATGCCTTATTTTGCTTAACATTAATGATCTTCAGTTTGAACCATGTTGTTGCAAGTAACAGGATCTCATTCTTTTATATGACTGAATAGTACTCCATTGTGTATATGTACCACATTTTCTTTATCCATTCCTTGGATGATGGACACTTAGGTTGCTTCCCAATCATGGCTATTATGAATAGTGCTGCAATAAACATAGAAGTGCAGATATCAGTATAATACACTAATTTTCTTTCTTTGGGGTATATACCCAGCAGTGGGATTGCTGGATTATAGTGGAGCTCTATTTTCAGTTTTTTGAGGACCCTCCAAACTGTCCTCCATAGTGGCTGTACTAATTTACATTCCCACCAGTAATGGATGAGGGTTCCCTTTTCTCCACATCCTCACCAGCATTTGTTATTGCCTGTCTTGGATATAAGCAATTTTAACTGAGGTGAGATTTTATCTTATTGTAGTTTTGATTTGCATTTCTCTGATGATTATGCTGTTGAACATGTATACATTTTTGCCATTTTTATGTCTTCTTTGGAGAAATGTCTATTCAAATTTTTTGCCCACTTTTTAATCATGTCATTAGATTTTTTTCGATAGGGTTGTTTGAGCTCTTTACATATTCTGGTTATTAATCTTTGGTCAGATGGATAGTCTGCAAGTATTTTCTCCCATTCTGTGGATTGTCTCTTCACTTTGTTGATATTTTCCTGTGCTGTGCAGAAGCTTTTTAACGTGATGTGTTCTAATTTGTCCATTTTTGCTTTGGCTGCTTGTGTTTGTGGGGTACTATTCAAGAAATCTTTGCACAGTCCATTGTCCTGGAGAGTTTTCTCAATGCTTTATTTTAGTAGTTTCATAGTTTGAAGTCTTATATTTAAGTCTTTAATCCATTTTGATTTTATTTTTGCATATGGCAAGAGAAAGAGTTCTGGTTTCATTCTTTTGCATATAGATATCCAGTTTTTCCAGCACCATTTATTGAAGAGACTGTCCCCTCTCCAATGTATGTTCTTGGCACCTTTGACAAAAATAAGTTCCCTGTAGATGTATGCATCTCTGGGTCCTCTATTTTGTTCCACTGATCTATGTGTTAGTTTTAAGCCAGTACCATGCCGTTTTAGTTACTATAGCTCTGTAGTATAACTTAAAGTCAGGTAATGTGATTCCTCCAGCTCCATTCTTTTTGCTTAGGATAGCTTTGACTATTCTGAGTCTTTTGGGATTCCATATAAATTTTAGGATTTTTTTTCTATTTCTGTGAAGAATGTTATTTATATTTTGATAGGGATTACATTAAATTTGTAGATTGCTTTGTGTAGTATGGATATTTTAATAATATTGATTCTTTCAATCTATGAAAATAAAATATCTTTCCATTTTTTGTGTGTCTTCTTAAATTTTGGGGGTATTTCTTAAATTTTTTTCTTCTTAAATTTTTTTGTGTGATTTCTTAAATCAGTGTTTTATAGTTTTCATTGTAGATATCTGAAACACTTATCTTTAAAGTCTACTTTTCAGGTCTAATCATTCATTAAGCGTACTATAAAACAGTATTGTTTAAGTCATACTAAGACATAAGAAATACTGGTTTAGAAGAACATATATTCTGGTATATTCAATATGCATGTGTTAATCAAACCTATGTTTTACAATTGACTGAGACTCAGTTTCTTCATCTACAAAATGAGATGAAATTTAGCACCTACGTCAAAGAACTGTCATGAGGATTAAATAAAAGAGCCAATGGGCTTAGCCCCATACCTGACATCTAAGACTTCAATAAATGTTAGCTCTACTTGTATTAGCCACTTAAGTCAGTGTCTGTCATTTAGGGGGATTACCTGTCCTGATTTGCCTCGGACTCTTCCCATTTTAGCACTGCAAGCCTCACATTCCAGGAAATCTCTCAGTCCCCGGCAAATCAGGATAACTAGTTACCCTCAATCATACATGAAGATCCACAAATACCAATGATAGTCATTACTTCTTTAACACTATTGGAAAGCTCCTAAAAATAAAAAAGTAAAAATTTATTAAAAACTATTGCTTAAAGATACTATTTGTATGATAGTGGTTAAACAAAAAATTATGAGTATACTTGGACAACATTCATCACAAGTTGAGGATTAAAGTGAAAGGGTCCTAAAACAACCGCTTTTTCTTATTCATAGTTTCCAAGTAGTCTGAAGATACTAAATAGGATAGTATATAAATTAACACATGTAATATTATTTTCAAATGAAAACATATTATCAAAATACATTGATATTTTTTAAATACTAAAATATTAAACAAATGAAACATGAATAAACCACAGAAAGTGTACCCTTTTTGTGTGTTTATGAATAACTTTAGTGTGAATCTCTCACAATGCTAAGTTCCGGTAGTTTTTAAACAAAATAAACAAAATCTGATTAATAATCCTATGTTAGTATGTTTTTTAACCTGCTCTTTCCTTTGATTTCATAGAAAGTAGCTTTATTTTTCTCTGTTATTCTGAAGAAAATATCCCTTTTGTTATTTTTATTTTTAAATTCCTAAGTAGACCTCACCCATTGAGAGTCTCTACGGAACTCCATCTGTCTCTGAGAAACTCTCCTCCTTGCACTAAAATGAAATAATTCTGTTGTTAGCTGTCCTTTCGAGACTAAAGAATTATGATGGTATCATTCTGCTGTAGCTGATTTCAAATAAAGTTCTTATGCTGGAGCTGGATAAATAACAACTTTTAAGAATCCAGAATTTTTTTTGAATGTAAAATTAACATATGTTACATACAAAGTTAATCATTTAACAATTACAAGCAAACACATTTCTTCAAAATGTCTATATCATGTCAAAACAATTGGTCATATTGTAAAAAAATCAGCCAAATAAAATTTCGTGAATGAAATTGATTACTAAAACTTTTTACTTTTTGATAAGTTGCGTTTCATTCATTTTGATATGACACAACTTGGACATTTGAAGCTTCATGGGTAAAAAATAATTTAACTGAATTTAAAAATCCTTAGATTTATATTTGTGTGTGTGTGTCTGTGTGTGTGTGTCTGTGTGTATGCAGCCATTGTTAATTACATACACACGTCCTCAGATATCAAAGTTTTATTTCAGGAGAAAGAAAAGAATATGCAATACATAGTATATCTATAGTTGTTTTATTTCATACACTTAGAGTTTTTATATTTAAAATGTCTGGATGCAATTTCTCATCAAAAATGTTAAATACCAAGGACACATCTATATTTTTTGGTAAGATGCTATCTATTGAAAGTGCCATGCAGGACAGATATAAGAGTAGCGTGATCAAGTCTGAATTCTCACTAATCTCTGGTGAAGGAAGACATTTGCTATTGATAATGCTAGTTAATCTCCAGAGTACAACTTGGGTTTTATGTATTTTTAGATGAGAATCACAAAAATTGATCTGCACTTGCTTTTCATGCAAGCTTCAAGTGCCAGCTGCAATAAAAATCTATAGCTATGATTCAAAGTCTACTTCCAGTCTGCATGAAGAAAGAGATTCCAATGCTGCTCAAAATGAGTTATCTTCTTTCTTCAATTTTGAAAATGCCTTAGAAAAATTAACTAATTAACAGATGCATCTGATGAGAAATCCTGTAGACTATCACTCAGAGATCTTCTATTTTATGTGATGTAATACATTACCAAGCACAATAGAAAAGTAACTTAGCTCTTAACAATAATTCTGAGAAGCTATGTAGAAACTGAGATTGATTCCATGTAGCATTAAGAAAAAAGATTCCTAAGTAGCAGACTCCTTCATCCTTTATTTAGGCCAAGGAAATTATGACCTAAAAACAAAATCAAACAAAACAAAAAAGAACCACAAGTTAAAAAAAGAAAAAAACCTAACCCACAGTGTTTACTTGCAGCTGAGATTGATCTTAAAGTTAGCAGGTATAAAACGTAGTAATGACTACTACCAGTGCTGCTTTAATTTTTTGAAAAAGGAAATTCTCATTGGCTAGGTGACTTTTTGTGTGTAAGGGATGAGTGATGGCTTTGATGTTCCTGAAATAGGAGGTTAGGAAGATGTGTTTTCAAATTCTTGCTTTATGCAGTGTGTAAATAGTGAAATAGCTATTTATATTTACATCTTGATAAGACATAGGCTTTCTCTAAAACACATTCTACAATGTATCTAAAATCATGTTTTTTTCTCAGCACCTAACACAGTACCTGGTACTCAAAATGCATCTGTTGAGGGAGTAGAAACATAAATGACACCCAATAAATATTCATATTTATATTATCACAGAAGTCTATACATTTGCAACCTTGGTTTTGATCATGTCTACCAGGGTATTACTAGGGACACCACATGTACAAAGCCTGATTACAACGCACACTAGAGGAACTCTTAAGGCAAACTGCTATGCATATCTGTACTATAGAAATCAAGTTCAAAATAGTACTAGATAAAATTTGGTTTAAATTTATGAACACATTTTTGTTTACAAGTTAATGCACATAAATATTTACTCTTTGAATAAAACTACATGTGAATCATAGACCCATTTTTGTTCCATTGACTTGAACAGTACATTTGACATCTTACAAATACTGTGAACAATGTTCTTTCTGAATCAACCGTACGAATATAGAGAACAAACCTACTTTTACATTGCTGTTCATGTAAAGTCTGCCAAGTCTGTTAGGGTGTAATTGACTCTAGTTAGCTCTCTCACCAACAGAATTATTCTTTATGTTGGGTGAATAACACTCTAAAAAGTAATGTAGTTTAGAATTAAAAGCAAATAGAAAAAGTGTGCTTTCATTTTTGTTCTTCTAGCTACAGTTCTCACAGGGCTAAGTAAGATCCAAACTAGGAAAATTGACATAAAACAAGAAATTGACAAGGATGTTGCATGCATGAAAGTAAATGATTGCTACTTCATGTGATTACTGCAACCTCATTATGTGCTACACACCCACATTTATATACATACATTAAAACTAACTTACAAATGTACAACAAACTTACTGGAGTACAATTACTAAGGTGGTATCTCTGATTACGAAGAAAAGCATCTAGACCTATTCTTCAAAGAACTTGACAAGTAAAATGATTTGCATTAAAATACCTGCTTACCAATGATGACAGAGTAACGGATATACAACTAATTTTCCTGTCATAAATAACTATAAAATTGGACAAAGTATATGAAATAACCATTTTAAGACGTTGTACAACAGGCAATGCGAAATAGTGATTACTGTGTGAAGAAAACTAAAAAACATTAGCTCAACAATCTCCCTGGCTTTCTGTTTGGAGGCATTTTCTGAACTGTAGTGGAGGGAGAGGAAACCCAGAGCACAGTGGTCATTTTTTTGGGGCTGAGGGGAAAGAGAACAGAATTTGGAGCTCCAGTACTTGCTAGAATGTATGAGTCAGGGTCCACATAAAAGGGAGCTGTACAGAGCAGGAGATTTGGAAATCTATATTGAGGACCCAGAAACACAGCTTCACATGGGCAGGCCAAGAAAACATGAGGTCCAGCATAGAACAACTACTGAGCAAAGACAGTTACTAGAGGAAGAAAAACTACAGAGGAGCTGTGAATAGAACAAGTACTATAGCCTGCACAGGCTGAGAGATATTTAAATTCCAACCAATTAGAGAGCAGAGACCTCTTTAAACACCCACAGTGCTTAGTAGAGAGTCCAGAAAGGCCATGCCTTAGAAGGACATATTTATCTCTAGAGTAAAAGCTACTCTAGGCCTGCTCTAACAAAATTTTACTAAGACTCAAAGGAATCAAGATGGCTTAATTTAACTGCTTTCTAGAACAAAACTTAACACTCTATTAAGAAGGAAACTAAAATCACACACCATAGGAACTATAATGTTCAGCATAAAATCAGGAATTACTTGATGTATAAAGACAACAGCAGAAGAAAATCAGTCAATAGAAACGAACTCAGAAAAGAGAGAGATAATGGAATTAACAGAAAATAACTTTAAAACAACTATTATTCCTATGTTGAAGATTTAAAGGAAAATGTGAATAAAGTGAGGAAACAAGTAGAGAAACACAATAGAGAATGGAAATTTTATAAAAGAACATAAAAGAAAAAAGATATCCCCTGCTGGGTGTCATGGCTCACATCTATAATCCCAGCACTTTGGGAGGCCAAGCTGGAAGGATTACTTGAGGCCAGGAGTTTTAGACCAACCTGGTCAACATAGCAAGAAGTCATCTTTAAAAATAAAATAAAATATTACAATAAAATAGGATAATAAAAAATAAATCTTAGAACTTTGTTCCTCCCTCTAAAAAATACATGAAATGAAAATTTCCCTGGATGAGTTTAACAGCAAAAGAAAAGATCAGTGAATGTGAACAGAAAAATAGAAATGAGTCAAACTGAAGCAGAGAGTGAAGTGGACTGAAAAAATTAACTGAGCCTCAGTGACATGTGACAATATCTAATTACATGCATGGAATTGGCATACTATAAGGAGAGACAAGAGGAGGAGAGCAGAAAAATGTTTGAAACAATGGTGGTTGAAGATTTTCTAAATTTGATTAAAAACTATATACTCAGAGACCCAAAAAAGCTTAATAAATTCCAAGAAGAATAAATCTATAGAAAATATCTCCAAAGCATATCATCACTCATTAGCTGAAAGTCAGTAATAGTAAGAAAAATATTAAAAGAAGACAGAGAAAATAGACACATTACACACAGCAAAAACAATCATAAGAAAAACTACTGACTTCTCATTAAAAACAATGCAGGTGAAAAGACAATAGAAGGACAATTTCTAAGTGCTAGAAGGAAACAGTCAACAATCAATATCCAGTGAAAACTACTCCTCCAAAATGAAGAGAAAATAAAACTACTTTTTTCTGCTGTCTTCATTTATTTTTCTCAGTAAAATTACATATGATTAGAGGTTAGACAGCTTTCTTTGAATATTAGCTAGAAAATGTTGACATATTTTAGTGCCTGAGTCTTCATGATACATTAGTTTTTTAACCAAAGCAATTAATAAAAAAGAAAAAATTTGTCACCCGCTGGCCTGCATTACAGGAAATGTCAAAGGGAGGTTTTAAGTTTGAAGGACAATAATTTCAGATGGAAACTCAGTTCACAAAGGAATAAAAAGCACTTGGAATAGCCACTATATAGGTAAATATATAATATGTTTTAATGTGTTTTTGTTTTTTGATTTTTTAAAGATAATTCATTGTTTAAAGAAAAAATAATATCAATGAATTATGAGGTTTCTTTAAACATGTAAAAGTTAAATGTGTGACAAAAACAGAAAAAAATAGAGGAGGGGAAACTTTTAATTTCCTTGTGTTTTACAAACAGTGGGCTAGTATTAATGCAAGTCAGACTGTGATAAGTAAAAGATCCATATGATAAGTCCTATAACAACCATTAAGAATAATATGAAAAAACAAATACAGTGATATATATATTAAACCAATAGGAGATGTAAAATAGAATAGTAAAAACTAATCTAAAATTAGTCAGAAAAGAGGGAAAAAAGAATAAAATATATATGGGAAAATATAAAACAAAGAGCAATATGGAAGTCTTAAGTCCAACTATTTTAATAAATATATTAAATGTAAATGAACAAAATACTTTACTAAAAGGTGAAACTGTGAGACCTTATTAAAAAGCATCACCTAATATGTGCTGTTTACAAGAGACTCACATATAATGTAAAGACACATTGAGCTTAGAAATGAAAATGATTGGAGAAAGGTGTGCTATGAAAACACTAATTCTAAGAGTGATGGAGTGGCTACAATTATATTAGACAAAGTAGACTTCAGGAAAATTAGTTTTACCAGAGATAAAGAAGGATATTTCATAATGACAAAAGTGTCCAATCATAAAGAAGCCACAGTAATCATAACAGGATATGCATCACTAATAACAGAGCATCAAAATTCATGAAGCATAAATAAATAGAACAAAAAAGAGAAATAGACAAATTCAAAATTACAGTTGGAGATTTTAACACTCTTATCTCAGTTGACAGAATAACTAGACATAAAATCAATAATCATATAGAACGTTTGAATCATCCTATCAACAAACACAATTCTAAGTATATTTACAAAACACTCTTTCCAACAATCAGAAAATCTATGTTCCTTTCAAGCATTCATAAAACATTCACCAAGATAAACCTTGTGCTAGGCCATAAGACAAATCTCAATATGTTTAAAATAATTTGAATCATTTAGAGAAAGTTCTCTGACCACAACAGGATTCAATTAAAAATCAATTGCAAAATATATTTGAAAAATCTTTCAATATCTGGAAATTAATTAAAATGCTTACTAAGACATAGGTCAGATACAAAATTAAAAGGAAATTAGAAAATATTTTGAACTAAATGAAATAAAAATATGACATATCAAAATTTGTAAGATGAAGGTAAAGCAGAAAGAAACAAGGTTTTAAATATTTACATTAGAAAATGAGAATGATTTAAAAACAGTGATCTAAGAGTCTGTCATAAGGAACTAGAAAAATCAGGATAAATCAACCCAAAGTAAGAATGAATAAGGAAATAATAAGGATAAAAGCAGATATTTATTAAATAGAAAAGTGACAAATAATAGAAAAACTAAAAAAAATTATTTAAAAAGATTAATAAAATTGATACCTCCTAGCTATACTCATTAACAAAAAAGAGAAAATGTAAATTATCAATATTACAAATGAAAAAGGAAATATTATTATAGATTATTCAAACCAGAAACACAATAAGTGAATACTATTAACAACTTTGTGAGTAAAAATTTGGCAATTTACATTAAAAGAACAAGTCTCTTGAAGAATATAAATTATTAAACTTAACACAAGAAGAAATGAAAAATCAGAATAACCCTATATCTATTAACAAATTTATTCATAATTTTAAAACCTTTCCACAAAAAAAAAAAAAAAAAAAACATAGATGGCTTCACTGGTAAAGCCTATCAAACAATTAAGAAAGAAATAATACAAATTGTATTTAAACTTTTTCAAAAATATAAAAGAAGGGAACACTTCCCAATTCATTTTATGAGGCCAGTGTTAACTTGATACCAAGTCATTCACATACATTAGAAAAAAAGAAAATTACAGATTAATACATTTCAATAACACAGATACAGAAGTCCTCAAGAAAATATGATCAGCCCAAATCCAGCAATACATAAAAAGGCTAATACATCATGACCTAGTGGGATTATACCAGAAATCCAAAGCTGTTTTAACACTCAAAATAAAATGAATGTTATTAAACATATTGGCAAGATAAAATAATGAAAAATCACTTGATTATCTCATTAGTTGAAGAAAAAGCATTTGATGAAATTCAACACCCAACTATAATAATAGTAGTAATAATAATAGTATCTACCAGAAAGTCAGATATAAAAGAAAATTTTCTCAATCTGATAAAAACCACTTATTTTTTACAAACAGAAATAATATTATATTTAATTATAAAATACTGAATGCTTTTCCCTTAGGAAACAAAGTAAGGATGTCCTTTCTTAGCACTCATATTCATCTTTGTACTAGAGGTCCCCAGCTAGTATAATAAGACAATATAAATAAATAAAATGCATAAGGACCAAAAAGGAAAGAGAAAAACTCTTTTGAATTACTGGTGACATAATATATAGAAAATTCTAAGAAGTCTTTTAAAAAATCCTAATAAGCTGATTTAATATTATCACAGAAAACAATGTCTACATACAAAAGTCAATTGCTTTTGTATTTGACTACATACTAGCAATCAAAACTTGAAAAATGAACCTATAAACATACCATTTACAATATCATAAAAACAAAAGAAAGTATAGAAATTGGAAAAGTGTGGTATTGGTGTAAAGATGAACAAATGGCTTAATGAACCACACAGACACACCTCAAACATCCACCAGCTGCTCAGTTCACCCATATCCACCTGTATATTATGAGTCAAACCCAACCTCATCTGGCGTTACTCTTTCTGTCTCATTTCAGATAACCCACCTTCTTCTACCACAAAAGAACTGAGAGTAGAAAATAAATCTACACTTACATGATCTATTAATTCTGAACAAGGTGTGGCCTCTAGAAGCTGAAAAGGGCAAGAAAATAAATTTCTTACTAGAGTTTCCAGAAGGAATTCAGCCATGCCAACAGCTTGGTTTTAGCCCAGTGAGATCCATGTCAGAATTCTGACCTACAGAACTGTAAGATAGTAAGTTTCTATTGTTTTGATCCACTAAACTTGTGTTCATTTGTTAATTAGGAATAGAAAACTAATAAACTAGTTCAAGAAATAATATATTCATTAATTTATTTAGGTAATTTTCAGATAATAAGCTGTGCATCTGTTTCATGCCAGGCACTGACCTAGGCATGGAGATTTGGGATTAAAATGCACAGCTCTTAACTTGAAAGTTGGGATCTGAAAGCAATGAGAAATAAATGTAGCAAAAACTATGATAAGGCTAAGCACAAAATGCTGTGAGAGCACGTATAAGAGGCATTTAACCAAACTGAGGAGGAAATAATAGCCAGGAAGTCTTCCTGAAAGAAGTGATATTTTAACCAAAGTCTAAGTGATTAGTAGAAATTAATCTGGCAAAGATGGGAAGTGGGAATTTAATAAACAAAAGTAATGTTGAGTTCTAAGAGCCATAAGAGATCTTGGTGCATCCAGGGAACTGTGAATAGTTTGCTACTCATCGAGAAGTAAAATGAAATGCATAAGCAATCATGGGTCAATATACAGATAAGATGTAAACCTTAAGCAGAAAGAAATTATTGACATTGATTCAATTATCATTGAGTTATCATTTACCTGTGGCAAAATGCAGATTTTAGAGGTTATATTTGGCTATTGAATTTGCTTATATAACCCATATCCCAACAAGATACAGTCAATTCTACCATAATATGAAATATGCATTCCTAAAAATCACCATTGCCACATAAAATCATGCAATAAAAGTCACATCATAAGGTTTAGCACAAAAATGAGACTGGGCAAAACATTCAAACACTTCATCAGTGACACATAAAAATAGGTAGGAGCCTAATAAAAACACTAGTGCAGTTTTACACATGTTAGGCGATTAGGAAGTTCATAAATGCTACAATAAATACGGCACTTTACCTTGAAAAAGGCCTGAAGCTGGCTTGTGTGGGAGTGGACATCAGAAGGGTTGCAGCTTGTGAGTTTTTGTGAGGTGGAGGAAGCAGGGTTATCTGAAAGCAAAGTTGATCTTATAAAAACTTTAAAACATAGGCATTCAGCATCAGGCTTTTATAAGCATAAAAATGAGCAGAACTATAGTCACTAGACATATTAGTAATTGTTCTTACTTGGACCAAAGCTTGGCCCAAAGAAGGAAAAATCTTTCTCTTGATTTTCTCATTGTCAAACTGAGGCAAACGGGTTCTTTCAAACTTTTATTGTATAATAAGGGTAGCCAAAGGAAAATAAACACAGGATAGAGGGATGTAAACAAGATGGCTTAATAATTAGAGGGGTCTGAACCCCTCATGATTTATTTGTGTGAATGCTGTCTCAAAACAATTACTTTTTATAGGCTCAGAAATGGCAAGGCACTTGACTGGGTCCTTCACATTTTAACTCCCAACACAACTCTTTGGTCTTTCTTTTTTGACACCTTTATCCCTGTGTTAATATCTAATCTAAAGCCTAATATCAGTGTCTGTTCTAAGAAAGCTGCTTTTTCTTTAGTTGAATAACACCTTTCAGATGAGACCTTATTTTATATCCACAGGGATGGGGACAGATCATATAAAATAACAAAGGAACACTAATCTGGTAGTTAAGTAACCTAAATTCTTGCCCTGGTTTTCTCACCAACTTAAATTCTGAAATCTCATCTGTGAAAATAAGGTGATTAACCTTGTCTGTCTTTAAGGTCCATTTAAGTTCAATACTTCTATGACCATTATTAACAAACATTATTGAGATCCTTCTAGGTGTAGAGTGTTTATCAAACAATCTATCCTCATTTTTAACAAGATAAGGAAGCTCAGAAAGGCCAAGTGACTTGCTAATGTCACACTTCCAGTCAATGGCAGAACTCAGATTCACTTGCACATCTTGTACACAAAACAAATGTCTTTGCAAATGCCACACGGTTGTCCTTAAAAAAAGGCTATCATAAAACAGACAGAAAAGATCCCATGGGATGGACACCTGGGTGCCCAGTACCTCCACCCATTCAAGTGGTTTCCTTAGGAGCTGTCATATTTTATAAGATCCTGGCAGCTTAGCCTCTGTTGGTTACTTCAGGGTGAGACATGACTCAAATTAGGAAAGTAAGATTCTTTCAAATAATTTGGAAATATGAAAGGAAGTTAGTATGTCTGAGATGATTGAAGCCATACAATAAAAAACTCAAAAGATGTTAGCAGCCGTGTTTCCTGCCAAGTGAAGAATGCCAGTTTTCAATGACAGACAGTGAAGCACAGAGGAAAAAGACTGATATGGTTTGGCTGTGTCCCCACCCAAATCTCATTTTGAATTGTAATTCCCATAATCTCCATGTGTCTTGGTAGGGACCTGGTGGGAGGTAATTGAATCATGGGGGCAGTTACCCCCGTGCTGCTGTGCTCGTGATAGTGAGTGAGTTCTCATGAGATCTGATGGTTTTATAAGGGGTTTTTCCCCCTTTGACTCGGCACTTCTCCTTGCTGCCATGTGAAGAAGGATGTGTTTACTTCCACTTTCGTCATGATTGTAAGTTTCCTAAGGCCCCCTGCAGCCCTGCAGAACTGTGAGTCAATTAAACCACTTTCCTTTATAAATTAGCCAGTCTCAGGTATGTCTTTATTAGCAGTGTGAGAATAGACAAACACAGAGGGAGACTTCTGGCAGAATCTGGACCTGAGTTCTGGTTGCTTACGACATCCCGCTGCACACTGACCTTCAAACAGCTCAGTTATTCCTTCCTCCCTTGCACTCCATGTGCTAATAGGTCCCCTTTTTTGCTTTGATTGTTGAAGGACCGTATATCAGCTTCACAGGGCTATTGTAACCAATTACTACAAACTGAATGGCTTAAAACAACAGAAATATATTCTCTCACAGTTCTGGAGTCCAGAAGTCCAAAATCGAGGTATTGAGAGGGTTAGTTCCTTCTGGAAGCTCTGGCAGAGGATTCGTTCTCTGCGTCTCTCAGCTTCTCGTGGCTGCTGGCAGCCCTTGGCATTCCTTGGCTTGAAGGCTCATCACTCCTGTCTCCTCCTCCATCTTCAGGTGGCCCCCCTGGCTGTGTCTCTGTGTGTTTCCCCCTTTCTTTTCTCTTTCAGGTAATCTTGTTTTTGGGCTTAGGCTCCACCCTTATCCAGGACGATATCCTCTTGAGATCTTTAGCTTAACTGTATCTGCAAAGACCTTTTTCCAAACAAGGTCACATTCACAGGTTCTGGGAGCCTCTTCTGGGGGGCCACAATGGACCTCTAGCAAAAGAGAATTGCTAATAATAGTGGTGACTAGTTTCAAAGTTTAGTGCTATCCATCCTAGTGAAGTTTTTCATGTGTTTAATTACATTTTCCCTGCGGCTACTACTACCTTTTTTTTTTTTTCCCCCTGTAAGGTCATTTAGACATTTAGCAAATATAGCACTATAATGTGAAGAATGAACTGTGTCGGCAAATATGTAAATACATCCATGAATATTTTAGATTTATCTTTTTGTGTTACAAAGGCAAGCAAGATGACCAAATGATCTCAATTTTCTTAATTCAGTGATGCCAGTGGTAGATAACTGCAGATAAGACAAACTATCTTATTCCACTTACATCTTCCATGCACTGCTGAAAATTCATTTGTGCCTTTTTATTGCTTCAGGGCTGGTATTATAACACCTTCAAGAATGGTTTACTAGAGAGTTCTGATGTCTAGACACCACATAGGTATGTTCTTATTTGTTTTGTTTTTGAATAAATAAAAAAAAGAGGAAGTGTGTTGGTGTTTAGTGTTTTAACCAATATAAATTGCCTTCTTTTTCAGGGAAATGTTCCCTAAAGTCAATTTCCATGTAACCAGCTATTTGCTGGGGTAACAAATTTACCCCATCCTGGAATCTCAAATAAAAAATCCATTGTAATGCCATTATATGACTGGTTTTATGTTTACTAGCAGCTGTCTTCCCATCTTCACTATTGTAGAGTAAAACTATTATACTGGTATTTAAAAAAATCCCATAACAACAACAACAAAAATACAAAGACCCTGGTTTACAAGAGGTGTTTTATTGGGAAAATACTACAGGATGGATTCAATAAAAAACAAAAACCATGCCTTCCGCTCAGTATAATCTTACGGATGCCGTCCATCTTCCTGCTTCACTGCTGAGGTGCTAGAAGGCATCCAAAAGGTTTAAACTTTGTGTTTTCTGTATTCTGACGGTTTCACAAGGCAATTTCCAAATGCATACTCTCTTTAGAAATAAAGTTTGAATTCAGACAGAGCTCATCTTGAATCAATCATACAAGCATTGTATCTGATAATAATACAGATTCTTCCAGAATGGATCCTATGATGCCTCTTCCTTAAGACCCTTTACTTTGCTATGCTGTAACAGGTCTCCTTTGTGTATTATAGCACCCTGTTTTAACACAGTCAATCCCAAAATAGGAATGCCAAGCTCTTGCAACGTAAAATCTCTTAGTGTGGGACTAAAAAAGAAGATATAGCTTTCATAGAGGGACAAAAATGCTATAAACACGTGATGGCTGATTTGTTTGGGGCAGAGTTAATTACTTCTTTATTAATTCCTGATACACTTTGTTAATTCCCTTTAACAACTCACTTTTGACTGTTTATGGATCTTTTTCTTTAAAGAGCCACAGATTATTAAGTTAAAAAAAAGTCCATACTTTTTTTGTAGGTAACAGTTTTAGCTGACTTTATAATTTTCCATCCTCAAACTGACTTTATCCTTTTTAATGATGTTCATGCTCTTAATCAGGACTATATAAACAATCCATATTACAAATTTCATAAAGACATATGTGAACATTTAACAGGCTTTGGGAGACATTTGCAGTGTAGAATATCTAGCTGGATTTTCTTCCTTGGAGATTATGTTGTACTAGTAACAAGCAGAGAAAATATTTCCCACGCCTGTGAGTATTTAGGAGTTCCTTTGTGTGCCTAGATCTTTTTTCCCCCATACAGGGGAAGTGGTGTGCACTGGGGGTAGGCAGAAGAAAAATGACAAGGAGCAAAAGCTTTGCTGCTGTGGGATCAAATTCCAAGCAGAATTCCTTCATACACTTCCATTTCTGTGAAAGTGCGGTGTGGTGCTCGTTTTCACTGTATCTGCTCGCTTAATTGTTTCTGCCTGTTCATTTCATTCTTCAGTGAAAACATTAGCCTAAGGGACATTTGAAAATCAAAAGGTAGGCTTGAAGTTTAACAGGAAATGAACAGCGGTGTTGCTGCAATATTAAAGTAAAAGTTTAGAACCAATAAGAAATAGCCACCATTCTAAACTCAACACGTCTTTTCTCCTTTTCGTTGTTTCCTTTGCTCTCCCAAATGTCAAGATTAAAGAAAAACATTCCATGGTTTCTACAAGTTTACATTGCAAGGGTGTATAAAGGATGCTGTGAGATATGCATTAAAATAACTTATCCGAGATACAGTAAAGATCCAGAGATTTTGAATTATTATGCAGGAATATATAAAATCCAGCACAGATTTCCTGACAGCTATAATTATTTAATTCTTTTAGAATTATCTTTTTCCACCCCCAAACCTCCTCTTGCCAGAATTGTTGAGATAATTAAGGAAGTGGTGGGAAGGTTAGAATCTGAACCATTTCAAAACCAAAACTGACCCGATAATTGTCCAATTCTGTTTCACTTACAATGCAGGACTATGACTTCTGTGTCTGCATGTGTGTGCTAAAGTTTGACCTCTGGTAGGGAAATTGTCTTCAGACAGAATAGAACTTGAACTTCAGAAGTCCAATGGTCCCCATTGTAGTTGCCCGTTTACACTTAACGTAGCATAGCTTAATTGTCACAATTATCAGTTATGCTAAATGCTGGTATTCTAACAGCTCAAGGTGAACTGTTGTTACTGTCCATCTTTTCTCTGATCGCTGAGACAAAAGATCAAACAGATATATTTTTAAAAACACTCTCAGAGGATCTCAGCTTAAAATACTGCCTCTTTTACAACCACATTCTCCATCTTAACAAGGAAATCAAACAATTCAAGGGGAGCAAAGCAAAGAAATCCACAGAGAAAAGTTGTTTAAAATTGCCCACTGGATACAGCCATGGTAAGAGTTGAATAATGAGGTGGGAAAATATCAGACTTAAAAAAAATGTCTAGATGTTTAAACATACAAAAGTTATTACACCATTTATTTTTGGAAATAATTTGGGTTAATCCAAATAGCCATGATGAGGAATAGTCAAATAACAAGTAATTACCTTTTCCTGCCTTTGAAGAACAATGGATTTGGGATGAATCCAAATTTGTAAAAAGCAATCATGATTTTATATTCAATTATCTCACGGAAAGATCTCTGCAGTTTTGCATTAGTTTGTTGATGCTATACTTCATGGGCATTGCACACTTGGAGAAATAATTTAATCAAAAGTTATTAATGTATTCAATTATTCATTGATTATGTATGGCACTCATTAGTTTTAAGAATAGTAGGACAACAGAACTATTGATTAGGAAAAACATTTTTGGAAGAAAAACTGGCTCTCTTAGCTACCTTTGCAGTGGTCATTCTCCGTGGAGAATTTAATCATTTGGCTGTTTCTATTGCCGGAGTGGAAGCAGTTTTTGTGGTGGTGGGTGGGAGTGTGACACTAGGTATATGTCTGAAATGGGGAAGCAAGGCAAATGGACAAATTGCAAGTTAAATACTTTAGAAGGGCGGGGGACATATTTTTACAGGTATCTGTTATTGTCCTCACAAGTAATAAATAATGCTAAATAAAACATGTAACTAAACGGGCATTAAAGACCTTTTACATACATAGAAGACAAGAAAAGCTTTTTTTCCTCCTATGCTGCAGACTGCAGGCATTTTCCTCTGCCTCTGTCAAGTGTAATTCTTTCTTGATGAATGACAAGGCAGGATAATAGGCTGTGGTCGCCATGGCAACCAGACAGCAGCACTGTGTGCCTAGCATTTTTTCATCTGAAAATGAAACCAGAAGCAAAGAAAAGCTGAAAATGTAACCAACAGATTAACTGATACAAAAAAAGAAAAGAAAGAAAGGAAGAAAAAAGGAACAAAAAGGCAAGTTAGATTACAAGCAATTAAATTTACAGTACCTAGTCTTTCCCTCTCTCTCTCACACACACACACTGACTAGCTATTTTTAAATACTATTTGAGAAACATGAAACAATCATGTTTTATCTTTATTTTTCAAAATGATTCATTTGTTTTTCAAATCTAGGAAGAATCGATTTTTAAAGGGGCATTTAAATTCTTTAATCGCTGAAATTTATGAAGCTTTATGTGTTGTGTTTGTATTGGAATTTCTAAATTCCTTTTCTCTCTAGCGCCCATTCCTGAACTATCCAGAAACCAAATGCTTAACGTGCAACAGTTTTTTCCGGACGCAGAGTTGGTGGGTGGGGTGAGGAAAGCAAGGTGACTTGAAACTGAGAAATAAGAAGCCAATATTATATCAACACTCACGGATTCTATAGACTTCATTCACTGTATTTACTAAGTAATCAGAGTTGCTTTTCTATTCAGCAAAAAGAACGCTGCAATTTTCTGCTATATCCCCATTCCTAAGCATAAGAAGGCTCCTGAATCCTCCTTCAACATATTGTATGTTCTGCCCATATAATTTCCTTTCATTTACTGATCTCAAAACTTGTATTGAAACTTTCCTGTGAGATGTTCTTGGGATCTACTGAACACAAATAAAAGAAAACAGACACAAAGGAGTATTTTCTGAGAGCTGCCGTCCCTTTACACCTCAGGTTTGGTAGAGGCAAAGAACACTGAGCTAGAAGTTAGAGGACAAAAGTCCTGTGAGGGGTGCAGCTTTGCAACTGCAGGCCAATGAGCACAGAAGAGCAAACCAAACAGGCCTCAGAATCAACATACTTGAGTTTGAATCTTAGCTCCATCCTTTTGGTAATCATAGTTTTCATAATAGGTAATATGATAATAGGTATCTGTTACAAATGAAACAGAGAGTTCCTAAAGTCTCTGAGCGTCAGTAGTTTGCATCTTTAAAACGGACAAATCTCACCTACATTATGGGAATGAGAGGATTCATGAGATCATCTGTTGAAAGTGTCTGGTATATAATAGGAGTCACTTAAAGATTCCTCCTTCCTGTAATCAAAACACCCAGTTTTCTAATACGTGTAATTGAAATGTCTGTATATAGTGTGTGTGTGTGTGTGTGTGTGTGTGTGTGTGTGTGTGTGTGTGAGAGAGAGAGAGAGAGAGAGAGAGAAAGTATACATAACCACCTGTTTTGGGATGATGTAAATCAAATAAGTTACTCTATGTGAAATGATTCAAGGGTACAATGTGCTGTGAAAATGGAAGATGGTATCACCAAGAGATGTTAACAAACTTCTTTTCCAGAAAAATCCTAAAGAAAGGTGTCCGATTCCAACTTGCCCTGAGGCAGAGAAAAAGACTGACCAGCTAAGTCAGGGCTTCTATCGCAGGAACTTTCCCTTTATGACCAGAAGACTGAAATGTGAAAGAGCCCCACAGGGCAAGTTCCGGGAAGATGGTGAGCACACGGGGGCGTCCGAGCAGGCCAGGGCCATGGGTCCCATTGAGCCTCCACACAGAGCAAGCACCCCCGTCCTCCCTCTAACGTACCCAGCGTCTGCGCCGGCCACCCACAGAAAGGCCTCATAAATCCTTCCTTTGTCCCCATTTCCCCAACACACACAAATGCAAAGTGAACAGTTGGATCAAAGCTTTTAATGTGCTTTGTACTGTTTTATTTGAAGAGATCAGGTCTGATATTTGAGAGGAAGAGTCCATCTGGCTGGGCTGAGCTCAAGGAGCCTCAGACAAATTGTAAACAAGACCGGGGTACAAGCTCCTCTCACAGCTCACAGCCTGCCACTGCCATTGCCAAAGCACTATCTCATGCTAGCCAGGTTTTCCTGACCATTCATGCAAAAGGAGCTTAGTTACCAAAATGGACCCTCTTACAGGTTTTCCTAAACTTTTCTAGCACATCTTGCAGATTACCACTGGCAGCTTCTAATGGCCTAACACCACACCTGTATTTTTTAATTTTCCAACAGTAGATATCATGGTGCATTACATAGTGTGAAGATCCTCTGTTGTTCAAATAAACTCCCCTAGTAGAGTGAGAATGTGAAGATTGAAGATTGGAGAGAAGGGAATAATTACTTTATTAAATGCAATGTACATTTCTAAAAAGTAAAATTAAGCTTACATTGTTTACTACTTTGAGAATACAAAGAAGAGACATATTAGTTGCATTTCTTCTGTCTCAGCATTTATCACACTTGATATAATCATTTATGCAGTTATCTGTTCTTGCTGTATTGTGAGCTCTTTGCAGAGGGAGCCATGCCTATCTTGCTTCTTGACACATCCCTAGGACTTAACAGGTACTAGGCGTATGGGGTAGGAACTTAATAAATATTTGTCAGTCAGATGACTGAACTTTGAAGTCAGACACACCTATATTTGTACCGTTGTTCCACAACTCCCTAGTCCTAACCATGAGCACCTTTATTTATCTGAGCCTAATTTCTTCTCTGTAAAATAAGGTGATAATTCTTCGCATAATCGTTGTGATTTCTAAATAAGACACATGATATTTGAAAATGCTTAGTGCCTAGCATAACACAGTAGATATATAACAGCTATTAGTTTTTCTTTAAAAAATTTAATCTGCTTTGATAAATTTTTAGTGAGTTGCCTGCCATTCCAAAAGATCTTTCCTGACAGTCTTTGGAAACCCATACAATGCTGGTGGAGGAGTAATAGGTTTATAAAAGACTCATTCCTCAAAAAGTGTGTATGTGACCCTAAAAGTGTGTATATTACATGTCACCATGTCTTTTGCAAGCACAGAAGAGCAAATGTTGTCTGTAATTAACTAGAACAAGGAAGGTTTGAATTTGATTGGAAAGACCAGGATGGAAAGTGAATGTAGACCCCTGGGGTTGCAGAAGGTGAAGGACCAGAAATAAATGCACAGCAGTAGAGCCATTAATCTAGGGATGACCACCTGTGTTGGAGCACCTGGAGAACAAATCACAGATAGCAAAATTGGTCTGAGGCACAAGACAAGTAGGATGCACACAACATCAGTTGAAATCAAAGATAAAACTAACATTCAGACAACATTTATTAAGCACCCACTGCATATGGGAAAATGAATAGGTGCATTCACATATATGTATCCCTAAACTTAGGAGGCAGTTACACAGCAGTAAAGCACAGATTCAAAAATCAGATGCCAGGGTTTCTGTCCAGGCTCTTCCACTTAATGGTATGACTGACACATTTTTAAAATTCTCATATCACAATTTCCTCACCTGTAAAAGGGGGATAACAATAGTACCTACCTCAAAAAATGGTTGTGGTCATTAAGTGATTCGATACACATAAAAACACTTAGAACAGGGTCTGCACATAGAAAAGATTCAATAAATTTTAATTATTGTGGATTGATTTGTATTCATTCATATTTTTAACCTTTGTTAGAGCTAACAGAGATTGTCAACTTATGACAGAAAAGAGCTCTAGACTTGGGATCAGAAGACTTGGGTTTGAAAATCAGTTCTGCCACTTGCAAGCCTCAGTTTCCTCATCTGAAAGTAGAAGGAAGAAGACCTGACTTGAAAGATATGCAGATGTGCTGTGAGTTGTCTATTTATTTAAAGAGACCAAGATCAAGTGTGTCAGTTGAGAAGCAAATGATACGCAGAGTTTTAAACTGCAGGCAACGAGTATCACGGACACTTGGTAGATGATTTCAGGCCAGAGCAGCAGAGGTTAAAGTCCCCATCCTTGGACACTAAGGAATAGGGAATCAAACATCAGAGACAGGAGTCTCCGACATCAGCACAACAGCCAACTTAACCCTGAGACAGAGTGGTGCTAAATTACTTTTCCAAACTCACAATTCAGATGAGGTCACCGTTCTCCAAGGCCTCCAATGACTCCACCCTGGCCTAAGAATAAAAATCTAAGCTCCTGTGACCAACATTCAATTTTTTCCAGGACCTGCTTTCAGTCTTCAGTTTCTACACCATCTTCCTTTTGAGATCACTAAGATATTGACTATTTACTATACACGCACATGACTTTCTACAGATAGAGGTACAAGCTTTTGATCTCACTCTTGCTTGCATCTAGAACACGGTTTCTTCCCATCTCCACCTGTCCAAGTTTCCCATAACCATCAAGTCTCAGCCAAAGGCTGCTTCCTCTGTAAATCTTTCTCCAGTCCTCCAAGCTCGAAGTGCTCTCTTGGGCACTGAACAGTTTCTATTTTGTATTAGAATCATGTATGTTTCTATATTTGCCTGTTATCCCCTAAACAATTACAAGTTTCTTCAATTGGTAGAGTTTTTAGCTGTTTCATCCTTGTTTGCTCAAAAAGGGGTTGAAACAGCAATCATTAAATGTACATTTTTTGTTATTTGTTTGATGGCTGTATGGAATATATGAATGAATTAGTGAGTAAAGGAAAAAGCAAATCTGTAACTCCCCGACCTATCACTAGGTTTGGTTTTATAATAAAAACGAGGCTGATCATAGATGTATCAGTAATAAGAAGAAGAATGAATTACTATTGTTTCTTATTATGAGCCATGCTTGAGCTAAGAGGTAGGGATGCAGGGGTGAGTAAACCATACCATACCCTTCTCCCTTCTCTGGAGGAAAGTCCAATGGGAGGAGCATGCATTTATCAAATCATTGTCGAAATACATAATTACAAACCATGAATGGTATAAAGAAAAACATTACAGCAAGTTACGAGAACACAAACAAAGGGACAGGATCTAATTGGGAGGAGGTCAAAGAAGGCTTTCTTGAGGAGTTGATGTTTCTATTCAGATTTGAAATGATGATAGCAGTTGCTCATGGGCAGAGCAGTGACTTGACTGCAGGGGACTGAATAGAATGGCCATTAAAGGTGTTGTACTCTGCAATCAGATGTTTCTGGGATCCGGGAAGGTGGGAAGTGGTTTAGCATCTGTGCCAATAATTTTCAGTGTGTGTGGAAAATAAAGTAGGCAGACAATAAGAAGGATGGTCCAGAGAAGAACATGATAAAGGAGGACAGAGATAAGGCTGGGAGAGGGGAGGAAATAGCTCAATGAATAAATAATAAACCTGAAGAAGTAAAAAAACTAAAGACAAGGCAAAACAGAGGAAATGGTGAGTATACCACCAATATCAGTCCTGAGCAGCTCAGATAAAACCCATAAACCTTTAACTGAGAAGCATATCTTGGTTTGCAGTTAAACTTTCTGCATTTAGAATTTAAGGAAAGAATTTTGGCTAAAAGGAAATTCTAAACTGGTTAAGGAAATTCTAAGTTGGTCTTTCATTAGATGGAATTAAATGCCAGGGGTTGGGACTAGCCTCTCTGCATCTTTTGCTGGGGCCAGATATCTATTTGTAAACATACGTGTAGTTGAACTTAGGAAAACGAATGGGATGGCTGAAGGTTGCACTGGAGAAGGAGAAGGCAAGTGGAGTTGTATAGATGACCTCTAAGCTCTAAATCAGTGATTAAAATCTTAAGTATTTAAAAAGCAAAGGGAGAAGGTGCATCTGGAACTCTGAGACACTGTATTAATGATTCTATTGTCACGTGAACCTTTTAGGATACAGATTGGTATCCTTGGTCTCATGTATGTTCCTCAAAAGTAGCATGTTTTCTGGTCCTCCTGTGTGGATGGAATGAATGTCTCTAGCTCTGCTGGCACAGCAATGATGGAGACACAGGAGCAAGATCCTGTTTCTGGTCACATCTGCTAATAAACTTCAGTGGCTTTGGGCTTGAAGGCAAGTGACAGAAACAAAAGCCACAGAATGTCCCGGTTACTGGAGCAAAGTAGGAAGCAGAGCTGCAGAAACAAAAGATAAGCTTGTCTGCTTAACAGTCTTCCCAGACAAATTGTGTTGAAAAATATAATAAGAGTGATTTAGCCTGGGTTCCTCCCTTCACCCCTGCTAGTTTGCCATGGTGTCAAAGAAAAAAAAAAAAAATCAATCATTGGAGAATCCTTCCCCGAGCAGTGAAGTCTTGTCAGTCTTCTAGGTTCCTTTATTAAAGCCCTAATACCCATGGGAGGACCCCACCTCATTAAATAATATGCTAGAGAAACGTTATTCTATCAGGTACTCTCTAACAGGTACAGAGAGCTGAGCTCAAGACCCTAAAGGGAAGAGACATAGCACAGAGCTAAGGGTTAGGCAGAGCACTACCACATGGGAGAATGCTGGAGAAAATTCTGTCCAACTTCACAAGGGAGGGTCAACCAGGGCCTCAATTGTATAAAGAGCCTCTGTTGGCTCCCAGTAAATAACTCCTGGCCCAACACAAAGTCACTGTATGTGCAAACATTTTATTCACAGAGCAGTCACTTGCATCAATTATACAATAAAAATGTGCACATATTTGGGGCACTTGCTCTTTAGTATTCATGGGACTTCACATGGTCAGACATTTAGCCAGATGCAAGAAAAGTGATTATCAACTACACACAAAATAAAAAGCGTGAGAGACTTCCTCACTGCAAGCATGATTGCCTCATCCCATGCTTTTGTGAATGGGCATTACTGACTGGCATTCAGACCATAAGTAAATTGGCCAATGAGAGCTCAGCAATGCTCTGATTGAAAGCTGATCACACACACAGAAGAAATGCCAATATGCAAAACCTGATAGCAGGATTTTAAACATTATCTAGAGCAGAACGTATAAACTTAAGAATCAGGTAAAAAGGTGAATTCATGGTTATTAGCTAATAATAAAACTATTATTATTGCAAAACATCTTGGACAATGCAGGATGGTGAGTTAGGGCTGAAAATGGAAACGAACAGTTTTTTAAAAAGGTAAAAATGAATGACTCAGGAAGAAGGTAACTTTTTTTTATATGACTTTCTTTTAGGGTTCAAAAGCTACTTATAATATTTTTCTCAGCATTGATTTTAAGGTTATTTCATTTCTGGAGTCAACGTGGTTGTACATTCAGTGAACTTGATACTTCACTGTAGATCTGTTTTCTCTAAAATGTCTTAAAAAAGCCCCGGTGACCCACCATGGTGGGGGGTTCTCAAACTCAGCACTTAATCTCAATTAAGAGATTCAGTGGGGAATGAGCCTTTTCAAAGAAGATGCTGAAAACCTAAAATGAAGAAGATAATCTTCTTACGTAGTATGATTCTATAATCAGCTGGTTTGGACTTGGCGTTCAAGATGTCGTAAATTCAATCCTTATATAGATCAGTTAGTTTCTACTCCACAAACACTTGTCTGTCCTCACTATGTACCGTGATCTCAGATAGTCCAGGCTAAGTCCAGCTGGCCACCCACCAAATGCCATTGTTTAAAGAGAACAGGGCCATTATTTAAGGAAAGTGTGGGTGACTCCCTCTGTGTCTTTAACATATGTCTTCACCTAAATGTAGGTGAGTTAAAGCTTGATATATAAAGGAAAGAGTATATTATTACTTAAGTAAATGGACTATCTAGGGGATAGAAGCATAAGTCAAAGAATGTGAATGTTTCCACCATTGCTAGTGATTCCCTTGCAAATACGTTTTTAGCATATTTGGTATAATTATCCATGAGAACAGATGGAATGGGATCACAGGTAACTCAACCTTCTTGGTAATCAGAAAGTCATTTCTATTTGATTTTGGAATACATTGTTCACCACTCCTACACAGGCACACCTTCTTCATTATGTTCAACTTAACTTAAACCTGTATTTCCATGTCCGCTAGAAGGCATTGGATGTAATCCTTTATGCAATCTCTCTCAAATTTTCATCTTTTACTTTCTTCTAGATATTTTCTCTAGTCTTTTCATCTTCCCACTGTCCCCCGATGCTTGAATCAGGCAGAAATTCACACCATTAATTTTCCAGAGACCAAATGTTACTAAGGGTCAGCATTTTTTTACATGTCTGTTTCCCCTAATGAGGTAAGCTGTTTGACGACAAGGATTATGTATTATTCATCTTTGTATTCCCAGGACATAGTAGGTCCTAAATTAATGTTTATTGAATGAGTTAAGTATAAAAATATGTAACAACTCATTAAAATATTTTGTGAGTCAATTCTGTAATTTCTTAAACTGTTAGTTTAGCATAAAGCATTACATTGCTCTGGGCAAGCAGGTAAGTGGCTATTTACAAGGCAGATTTATATTTAATTGGATATAATGTATTCTAATGATTTGAATTGATTTGGTTAGTCTAATTTGGATGAAAGACACTCAGTCCATTGGTGTTATTTATTTCCTTGGTGGTAATAAATGAGATTCCTTCTAATACCTTGCTGATGGCAATTTGTGTGTCAGTGGAACAGTCGGAGCCTTTCACTTTTGCAATAATGGTTTAGGGGCAAACAATAAGACCCTTAAAAACCTATCTAATCCAACTTTATGGCCTTATAAGCTGTCAGGCTCCTCACTATTTTGTCATGATGGGAAGACAAGACAGGATGTAAGAAAAGCAGAGAGGGGACCGTGGGGCTTAAGGAGCCAAAGGACTTTGAGATCCTGTAAATAATAAAATTGGTAGGTGGAGAAACTTCTTTCCCTCTAATCTCTATTTCTCATTTTTGCAAGTGGAAGTATGTACATAAAATCAAGCAAATGATAAATGTAGAAATTCCTAATTATCTTGTGAATAGCAAGATTGGAAACAATGAAACAATGTCCTAATCAACTTGTAGAAGCAGAAAGCTATTTTACTACAAGAGGTAAAATTTTGAGACACACTGCACCCACATTAATATGCTTAGTAAACTGAAAGCCAGAGGTAGGATCTCAGTGTAAAGACATTACCCGTGGTGATAAAAATAAAGGTCCAGGGGTGGGCGCAGTGGCTCAGGCCTGTAATCCCAGCCCTTTGGGAGGCCGAGGCAGGTGGATCAGTTGAGGTGAGGAATTCGAGGCGAGCCTGGCCGACATGGTGAAACCCCATCTCTACTAAAAATACAAAAATTAGCAAGGTGTGGTGGCTCTTGTCTGTAAACCCAGCTATTCGGGAGGCTGAGACAGGAGAACAGCTTGAACCTGGGTGGCGGAGGTTGCAGTTAGCCGAAATCGCGCCATTGCATTCCAACCTAGGTGACAGAACGAGATTCCACCTCAAAAATAAAATAAAATAAAATAAAAATGAACAAATAAAAGTCTGGGTAAAAGACTTCGAGTTTTTCATATTGTTTGAAGAGAATTATTTAAATCAGCCACAGCCAATAACAATTTGGACTCAAAATCAAGCAAATTTCTCCCTTTTAAACAGTGTATTAGTAGGCCAAAGCAGTTCACCTTGATTCAATGAACTGAACTGGACTTTGGATTTTAAAATTTACAAAAATCCTCCAAAAATTCAGACAGACTTGTGAACCAGGAGTCAGGAAAACTGGGTTCAAGTGTTGTCCTGCATGTCTTCATGGTACCTGCTCAATATTCCTACCCCAAATATTTCCTTTACCAAAATGAGATAATATCATATGACAGACAAACTAAATAATAGGCAGACAAACTAAATAATAGATAAAATAGATAAAAACATATTGCTCTAACCCTTTGAGAGAAATCACTAAAATATAAGGAGTTTGTATTTTTATTACATCAGAATTACCTACAGCCCTGTATCTAGTTCTAGCCATCCAGCTAAGGATAGATTCAGAAACAGTTCAAAGAAAAGCTACCCTGATGTTAAGAGTTCTAGAAATAGATGGTATTTTTAAAAAAAGTTAAAAAGAACTGGGATTATTTATCCTATGGAAGACATGGTTGAGAAAGGATGAAATCATGGTTTAGAATTAGAGCAATATTTCTCAAAGTGTGGTCCCAGGACCTACAACAGCAGCAACCCCTAGAAACTTACAAAAAATATAAATCCCAGGCCTCTATCCCATACCTGCTGGATCAGTAACTCTGGAGGAGACCTGACAACCTGTGGTTTACCAGCTCTCCAAGGTGATTTTGATGCACAGTCTAGTTGAAGAACCACTTGGTGAACATGAGTAGTGGTCTTGTGGACAATAGTGAAAGTGAATAGTGATACTCATCGAAACAGAAGAGAAGGGTTGGGACGGCTTTTAAGTATTTAATCTTTTCCCCTGTCAAATAAACCAGACAGCAAAAGAGGAAAGTATGCAAGTAACTCAAGGAAAAAGCATAGAAACCATCTAGAAAAGGCTCCTTCTTTCCTTCCTTTCTTCCTTCTTTCCTTCCTTCCTTCCTTCCCTCCTTTCTTCCTTTCATCTTTTCTTTCTTTCTTCCTTTTCTTTAAGGAGGGTACAGAATCCATATGACTTCCTACATGAAGCTTTAGATGTAATTTTAACATTGGTTTACTCAAATGAAGTTTTAAGGGAACAATAGTAGCATCAGAAGTAAAGCTAATATGTATGTACACCAAATTCAAGGAGTAATGGCTCTTAAATAATCCATAATTGGCTGTGCGCTGTGGCTTACGACTGTAATCCCAGCACTTTGGGAGGCTGAGATGGGCAGATCATGAGGTCAGGGGTTCAAGACCAGCCTAGGTAACATGGTTAAACCCCATCTCTACTAAAGATACAAAAAATTAGCTGGTCATGGCGCCAGATCCCTGTAATCACAGCTGCTCAGGAGGCTGAGGCAGGAGAATCGCTTGAACCCGGGAGGCAGAGGTTGCATTGAGCCAAGATTGCGCCATTGCACTCCAGCCTGGGCAACAGGACGAGACTCCATCTCAATTAAAAATGAAAATAAAAAATAAAAAATAAAAAATCATAAAAAAGAACCATGACTTTTCAGAAAATCAGTGAAAAAAGAAAGATGAAATACCAATGAGAGAAGGAAAGATAGAGAAAAAGGAAAGAAGGAAAGGCAAAATCAAATGGAATACAGAGAATTGCCAACTCTCAGCACAGGAGTGAGGGCAGGAATGAAAAGTGTGCTTTCAATGACCCAATACACATCACCACGCAACAGCATAGTACATTGGAGCCTTGCTAAGAATTCTGTCTTCTGGAGCCAGATTGTGAAACTGCTTTTTCATGAATTTCAATTCATTTTAAGATTTCTTATGGAGTCGAAATTCCTTGCTATTCATTTCTTTAGGCACTTTGGTAGATAAGCCCCTCGAATAGGTGCCAGATCATACTCACCTTATATAGAGGATTGTTACTACAGTGAGAAGCCAAAAACATGTATTTTTGAATCACATTTATTTGTACTTTATTTTGTGGGGTAGGTAAGTTTTAAGGATATGTAGACATGTTAATATCCATAAACAGTACAGACAAAAGATTTCCTACTCTACTTACCCTAAATCTCCTCTTTCAAGTAAGGATATCAACCCAATAAGACAGCAAGAAAGAAAAAATCCAGTTATTTAAAACATCAATGTATGCACTGTAGTAATCTCAATTATTCACATACAGAATGTTGCCTTTCTTGATTACCTGAAGCAAAATGTTGATCCCAGATCAACTTTCTCTGGTTATGCATCATTTATCTAGATAGCGGCTTCCTAGCGTCAGTAGTTTGTAAGACAAAACAAAATAAAACATGTAAATATGAGGCCAATGAAAACAAACAAACAAAACTAACCATTCTAGACTAACTTTACTTCTTTCTTTTATAGTTATTAGACTAATAGTTTTGGGGAATGACATTTGGAATCCTAACTTCAGTATGTGACTCGACTAAGCTTCTTATGATCTCTTTTCGGTAAGTTTGAGTCAAACATCTGAATAAGATGACTCTGAAAAAAACATCTAATTTAGCAGATATCTTAGGATAAAAAAATATTCAGAGATAGAATGATGAGCTGAATTTTAGGATGAGGGAAATAGAGTTTGACAGCAGCATGTATAGAAAAGACTTAAGTGTTTTCATAGATAGTAAGATAAGTTGAATCAATACTGATAGATGGTTGCTAAAAAGATTAATAGGAGTTTTATTCCTGGAAATCCAGTACTTAAGGAAAAAAGTTTTAAAGGTGATCATCACGCATTTCTTCCTATTTGTCACTCCACATCTAGAAAAAAGCATTCAATTCAGAGTAGCACATTTAACAAGGCAACCAAACCAACTGAGTGTGGAGACACACAAGAATGACGAAGGTATGTGAAATAATGCCATGGGAGGAATGACTGTAAGTGCTAAGGGTGTGCAGCTCAGAGAAAAATGACTCTGGACGGAACATGATTTCTTCTTTTACATATCTGTAGGACTGACAAATAGAAGAGAGATTAGACTTAATAGACTTACACTATATCTCCTAAGGGTAAAATAAGAAACAATGAAAGACAATGCCTTTGTGATTCAATATAAAGAAAAAGTATTCGGCAGGCACAGTGGCTTACCCCTGTAATCCCAGCACACTGGGAGGCCGAGGCAGGTGGATTATCTGAGGTCAGGAGTTTGAGACCAGCCTGGCCGACATGGTGAAACCCCGTCTCTAGTGAAAAAAAAAAAAAAAAGAAAAAGAAAATTAGCTGGGTATGGTGGCATGTGCCTGTAATCCCAGCTACTCAGGAGGCTGAAGCAAAAGAATCGCTTGAACCAGAGAGTCAGAGGTTGCAGTGAGCCAAGATCGTGCCACTCTACTCCAGCCTGGTGACGAAACAAGACTCTGTCAAAAAAAAAAAAAAAAAAAAAAAGAAGGAAAGGAAAGGAAAGAAGGAAAGGAGAGGAAAGGAAAGGAAAGGAAAAAGGAAAGGAAAGGAAAGGAAAAAGGAAAGGAAAGGAAAGGAGGGAGGATTCAAATGATCTGAGTTGTCCAAAGAAGGAAATGCTGATCAGGAATGTGGTCCATTATAAGCTAACAGAAAATTCAAGCAAAAGATGAGAATTGGACTAGATGGCCTTTGTGGCTTCTTCATCAGTGAAAGTCTGTGAACCTGGAATCAAAAAGGGAATTTGACTGAAGTGAGCATCTAAGGCACATTCTGAAGACCATATTCATTTTTCACAACATCTGCACCCTGCTCCTCTCTGTTAACCTGGGTATTTAAAATCCAGTGGTGTGTAATCTAAAGACCTTCTCAAAACACTATACCATATTTACATTCAAAATCTTTGTAAAGTAAGAACAAGTCAACTACCTTGTTTCTCTTCCTACTGAAGAGCTGACTCTACTACAGAAATTGTAAAGGAAATAATTATCAATAGAGTTAGATCTAGAACATAGCACCTTTGATTCATGAAAATGAAACTTTGAACATGTGTCTCTTGACCTTCACTGTCTAACATTCTCCCCAAATTCTCCCTAATGCTGATGGCTTAGTTTATTAATTCAAGTTCGTTGAATAAGCCATAGTCTACAATCACGATAGTAGTTGATGAGAGCAAGTGTTGATGTTACTCTAAGTGCATGGGGAAGTTGCAGAGGTCCTTTTCCAGAGGCCTTCAAAATAAGTTGCAGAGGTCCTTTTCTAGATATTGTGATTATTGTGCTATTGGCTCATTCCTACTTTTCCACTAAATCTGCCAGTTATCACACTGTAAGCAGAGTAAGAAAAAACTCTGGGAATCAAGAAATTCTGCCAATGTCACTTGTGTATTACAATGCTACTGCACTTTTGATTTTCTCCCTCCCACTATTGGTAAGTTATGATATAGCCTCCTCAACACAATACCTAATGCTGAGTACTGTAATAATCATGGTGCACTGCTCACAATCCCTGTGGCAAGCATTTAAACTGCTCTAAGCACCAGCAAAAAAAGAAACAAAAATTTTTTTTGTGGTTCCTTTTAGTCTTGAATATATCACAATTTAACCCTAATCAGATTTACCTGATGTCAGGAAATAACCTGGGACTTTCGGCAGTCATTATCCTAAAGGGTAATAATCAGAAGGTTGAGAGGAAAAACTTAAAATGGGACTTATCTAATGGGCTAACTTAGGTGACTTAGATAAGTACATACAAAGGGTATAACCAGAGCCAAGTGTAATGTCCCATGTGATTTTTTACTAGGAGAGACTAGTCTTAATAATTTCATCTTTGGACAACCCTCCTTTCTAAGCATGTACCTGCCACTTAGGGATCCCCAACCCAACATGCTGAGGCTCATTTCATCACCATTACAGCTCTAACCCCATTGTAAAAATTCACTAGGCTCTTTTAAGCCAGGATAACAAACTTCTCAAAGTGTTGAAAAAACTTGGTGGCTGATATATGCATAGACTAAGTTATGTATATAGGTTAATAAACACACACACACACACACACACACACACACACACACACACACACATCTTTTAGGACAGGTTTGCCTGAAGTCTTGACATCATGGAATGTCAAATGTCAAATGTCTTTAAAATATGATTATTGGCCAGGCACGGTGGCTCATGCCTGTAATCCTGGCACTTTGGAAGGCTGAGGCGGGTGGATCATGAGGTCAGGAGTTTGAGACCAGCCTGGTCAATATGGTGAAAACCCGTCTCTACTAAAAATACAAAAATTGAGGCCGGGTGCAGTGGATCATGCCTGTAGTCCCAGCTACTTGGGAGACTGAGGCAGAAGAATCGCTTGAACCTAGGAGGTGGAGGTTGCAGTCAGCCGAGATCATGCCATTGCACTCCAGCCTGGGTGACAGAGCGAGACTCTGTCTAAAAAATATATATATACACATATATATGTATATATTTATATATATAAAGTATATTATAGATATGTATATATGTGTGTGTATATATATTTTTTGTCTGATTCTCCTGAGAGTAAACTGGCAGAGAAATAGGTAAGATAATAATTTGACATTCCACATTGTTGTTATCTATATATAGTGTTGTCCTTGAGGTTAGCAGATGCCAGAATTCCCAGAGCAATTAAATAGAGCACCCTTTGCCCACAGCTTCCTTTGTAAAAGCTGAATATACTAACGGATTTTTCAAAATATCTATTTTTCATTTTTAAAAGTATCCCTATTTAAAATGTAGGAGTCTAAAAATATACACAAACCAAATGTTGATTCATTGTAGGAGTTGCATGTTATGATTCCCTCATTGCATCTGGTAACTGCATGTGGTTAGCTACACTTGGTACGACTGGATACAGCTTGACATATTCTGGGATTTATTAAAATGTAAATGACAAAGCAGAAAAGAATGTTCAGACAATTGGATTACTCCATTGACTGAATGTTCCAATACTGTATCTATTTTTGTCAAAGCAATGGTGGTTCCTGCTGTGGAATGCTGAATGGAATATTCCATTGCAGGGCATGGGGAGAACTTGAATAAAGGAAATTGAAACCTAACCATTTAATTTTTAATTCACCTCTCTAAAAGCAACACATTGCCAATACTTGTAAAAGAAATTATGATAATTTTGGCACACAATTATTGGAAGATCATCACTTTCAACTATTTATTCAGTGTCTATTATTGGTTCTGTAACTTCATTCATGAAAACAATGATACATTTGCTTGTTTTTGCTCTTGGCCTTGGCTTGTTTTCGTTATGAGCATTATGTGATGAGCATGAATATCTGTGATATGGCAGTGAATATGCACAATCCAAGAGAGACGTTTTCCTGATGGGAACTGTTCTTATTTGTTCCAGAGAAGAGAAGGCTGGGAGGTAGTTGTCTTTAAGGACATGAAGGGATTGAGTTTAAAAGAATGGAGGCCGGCTGTTCTTTCTCTCCACAGGGAACAAGAGAAAATGGGATTAAACTACAGCGTGAGGGATTTGGAATAGAAATAAGAATTTCCCAACTGTGTAGAATCTCAAACACTGAAATGCATTTTGAAGGAAGTATGTGGACGTTAGTTTTATTTCGATGCCTTTAAAACATGGAACGGCATATTTTCACTATGTGGTTTTATACGGATGAAGAAGAGCAGATTTGATGACAGAGTTCCGGGATTCTCTTGATCTATGAGTAGAATCTAAAAGTGGTGCATGGTGGTAACTATGAGAAGTAACTATTTTTTATAGTGGTTATTTTTTAATGTCAACTTTTCTCATCAGGACAGACTGTCAATTTTACCTGTACTGTGAAACATGAAATGGAATGGAAGGTAATATAATAAGTTGGGTGGGGAAAGATAATACGGGAGCACAATGCAATTTTTAATTTTGTCTTCCCACTACCATTTCTGCTATTAATTTAAGTTTAAAGGCAAAATATCCTTCTAATGGAGTTTAATGTATGTATATTGATTTTTGAATTTGTAAAAATGTGCTCAGGATTCCTGGGGAAATGAGCATCTCCTGTACCCTCTTTATGGACATATATATATATATGTATATTTTTAAGGAGTTGCATTTTCACATTTGATTAGCAAATTAGCAGAATTATTTGAGTTTATGGGATTCAAATTGGTCCAAATTCAATTTTGCTGTTAAAAATTATGACCACAGTGGATATTGGTCTTGACTTGAAGATAATTATATTTTCCACTTCCCTGAGATAGTTTAGTGTAGCAGGAAGAGTGTTGCGTTAAAATCAGAAACTTGGGGGTCAGGTCTTACCTCAATCATGACCTGGCTGTTCGACCTGGACAACTCAGTAACTGTTAAGTATCAGTTTATATTCTGAGGAATAAACAAAAATGTGTTAAACAAATGGTTTTCGTTCTAATATGCTATCGTTCTAATATGCTCAAAAACTCTCGATTTTCTGAGCTGAGTCTAAGATTATGTTCCCATAAGTCAATAGTTCTCAACTTTGGCTGCACATTCCGATCTCCAGGGGAGCTTCAGAAAATTCCAATTCCCAGGCCACATTCACACCAATTAAATCAGAATCTGACATAGGTATCAGCATTTTCAAAACTCCCCAGGTGGTTACAATGTACAGTCAAGGTTTAAAACTCATGCTTTGGATACAGTGCAGTAAGGAACTGAAATAATCATATTAGTGTTATCTATTATGAGTGTGAGAATTGTGTCCATCTTGTTCCTTCCTGTATCCTCAAAACTGAACAAAGTGCCCAGCACATAGTTGGTGCTCAGTAAATACTTAATATTTTTAGTAAACTTTGGCCAATACCTAAAAGATATAGGATGTATCAAATCAGCTACCTCCTTTAATCATTTTTATGTTCATCTCATTCACTTAATAAGAGCTCAATTCTCTTCTTTTTTTTTTTTTTTTTTTTTTTTTTGGTCTGTGTAAACATCAAATGAAAGTGAAATAATAGGTAATCTTTTGCTGCAATACAATTCACCTATCCTTAGGACGAAATTGAAAAAAAAAAATTATCTATCACATTCTCTAGAGAAGGGGCCCTTTGGAATCTAAAGACATGTCTCCTACATGACTCTACACATCTAGGTGAAAATTAATAAAACTAACTGTCTCTATGTGTCCAGATGTGATATTCATTCATCAGACTTTTATGAAGTACTTTTGATGCCAAGCATTGTGGTAGGCTATTGTAGACTTTCCTGAGCAGGGTTTTATGCTAAAATTGAACCCTAATGCTCTGAGCATCTTTACACATAATGAATTATTTTCCTTCCTTTGCATATAAAATTGTATTTTTAATATATCATTCCTGGGAGAATTGAGAAAATATCACTCAAGTCATATCTTTGTTCTCTGTGGTTCACATAGCAAACCCCAGTTAAGAAAGGGCTGCAAGTCTAGAGGATAAAATAACAAGCAAAACGTAGCATTTATCTTCTAGAGCGGCACTGTCCAATAGAACTTTCTCAGTGATAGACGTGTTCTATATCTGTGCTGTTCAACAGAGTGGCCACCAGTTGCATGTGGCTGTTGAGAACTTGAGATGTGAGCAATGCAACTGAGGAACTAAATTTTTAATTTTACTTAATATTAATTAATTTAAATTGAAATAGCCACATATGGTGAGTGGCTACCTTGTTGAATGGTGCAGTTCTAGAATCTCATGTTCAAATATGAGCACGACACTGGATGATAAGTGCTAATAAGAGGTAAGCTCAGAATGACATGAAAGCACCTAGGTGGGGAAGCTAGTCTTAGCGGTGGTAGAGGCTGGGGTGAAAACTTTCCAGAGAAAATGACTTCTAGGATGGGATGTAAAGGACGAGCGATGGAGTTTGGAAGGTGTAGTGGAGAAAGTACTAGGTAGAAGCTAAAGTATGTGAGAAAGCCCAGAAGATAGAGGGAACATTAAGAAAAGGCAGGTGGATGGCACAAGCCCAGAATCACAGAGCGGCTGAAGAGCTGATGAGTCCAGAGAGGGCTATTGGAGCCAGGATCAGGGCATGAAGGGTTTTAGGTGTCACGATATCTCAAGGGCAGTGGGAAGCCAGTGAAGAGTTTGAAGCCATGGAATAATACAATCATATTTGTGGTTTGGAGAGATTTCCCTGGCTGCCCCTTGGCAGTGTGAAGAGGAAAACTGGAGGCATGGTATGTAGTCCAGCTGAGAAATGAGAGTTGTACTTTAATGCAGCAGCATAGATGGAGAGAAGTAGACATATTTGAATAAGAGAAAGAGAAAAAAATCAAAAGATTACCTGAGCGATTGACCATGGCTGGTGGAAATGGGAGAGACAAAGGACCAGACCTTGATGTTTGACTTGGTAGATGACAGTACCTTTTATTTAAAGGTAACATGGGATCCTTTAGAAGTTGTCTCTACATTTAAATTTTCCTATCACATTAGCTGACTTGTTCCTTGTGGATCCTGAAACTACCTTTGATATACACTAGTGAAAACAAATAAATTATAAGAGCATACTTTTTCAAGAAATCAACACAAATTCACAGTTGATGCAACATTGCTTTTATTGGGGGTTAGGAACATATGACAAAGTCACGTAAAATGTCAACAAAGTCACACTTTATGCTTGGCTGCTCTTTACAAAAAAAAAAAAACCCTGTTTACTTATGAACTCATTAGTAAGAACTGTACGAGATGTGGCCAGCAATGATCATGCTGAAAACAGGACGGCCAGAGCCATGAGGAGATCTATGTCTGACAATGCTAGCAAGCTAAGTGGAAATTTACCATAGTCAAATATCAGACACTTCCACCCATTTAGATGTTTGTCCATAAGTAGACCCAGCTTAGCTGACTCCTTTGAGACAGAATTGTGTCTTGAACCTCTGTTATTCAGCTGACCACATTATTAATCATTACTAAATGCCAGTCACATGCAAAGGGGATGAATAAGAAGAATGAGATTTGCTCAATTTTAGCTTTTATGGCTGAAGTATTTTTGAATCAGTTACATGGATACGTGAGGATTATAATAGGAAACGACTGAATATTTTTAAAAACATAAGTACTATGGAAACAGTCATGTATAAACATTTGTGCAGAAGCACTTACAAACATATACTGTGCATGAAGTTGGTTAAGAAGATGCTCATTAGATATGATTTACGTAGGCGAACTAAGAATTTGAAATAACTTAAAAACACCATTGAAGACATTATACACATAAAACTTTGGACATTATGCATTCTTTTGGGGATGAACCACTGACAACTTCTGGACTTCATTGCTAGCTATTTTTTACATTGAGATGGGAAACCAAAGCAGTGCAGAACAGAAGCAATCCACTAGGAGCAAAGCTCCCTGGTTACTACCTATAGAGAGACTGTTTCCACTCATCAAACTGAAGTGCATACTTAATTTAGGAAGGGCAGACTAGTGCAAGAGCTACTGATAGTGAACTGGAGGGCCTGGTTTCCATCCCTTACTCTGTCACACCCCAAAGTTCGATCTTCTGTAAGTCACTCTAAATTTATGGCCTTTAGATTTATTGCCTCTATTAAAAAGGCATTGCAACAAGTGACTTAAACCTCCCCCTTTTTTATTCTCAAGGATTTGGGATTTTATGGAGACAAAAGTGAACAATCTCATCAAAGTCTTGCAAAAAAAAAAAAAAAAAAAAAAGTCTGAAATGCCGATAAACTTCATTCCCCATTTTTTTTCAAATTTCTATCATGAAAATACATTCTATCACTCTCGTGTAATTTTAACCAGAAGACTGAAAAGTTTTAGGTGATTATTAAATGGAATAGCTATTTGTTTGCCATGGAAAAATATCAAGGAATATAAAAGGGGTAATAATTGTGACATTGATTACAATATTGCAACTTAGCACTTTAGATCATGAGCTTTGCGACTGCAATCCTGAATGTGAGCCCTGTATATGGCACTTTGGCAAGTTTTCTTGCCTATAAAATGGGAATAGTAAAACCTATTTTGCTAGGCTGTTGTAAGGCTTAAGTGAGTTAATATGTAAAATGCTTAACAGAATTCAATAAATACCAATTATCATTAGGTTAATGGAAAAAATCATAGTTCTCCATATTGACACCAATCTCCCTTACTTACTTTAATGGAAGGGAAATATGATAATAATTCTAAGAAATACCTGGGGTGAGAGACAGGAGGTGACAGTGCAAAGTCTTTTCCAGATATGTATAGAGAGCTGCTGAATGTCTGGGTTTAAGTCAACAAGATGTGTATATTCATTTCCTCCTCCAATGACATCCACCTAAAGAACTCCATTTCCTCCTTCCTTTCCATTTATCTAAATCTTTGACATCACTCAAGGTTCATCTCATATTTTCCTCTTTTAGAACTTTCTTCCCTAAATAAGCCCGTTTCGCCAACTTGATGGCAAACTCCCCTGAACTCATCTTTTGCTTGGGTTTGTTTTTGATCTTACCCTCTACTGACCCTATCTGTTACTTATCTTTGCAAATGTTTCTATAACTTTTCTAACTAGATTTAAACTCTTTAGAAGCAGTGTTTTTTATCTGACAGAATCTAGCTTTCTCAATTAAAAAAAAAAAAATGATCGATTGCTTAGTGTCAAGTGGACCAATGTGGTACTATGATTATTTTATCTTTTGAATAGCCTCTGACTACTTTATTTTAAAAGTACTTTTTATTCTGTAGGTCACTCTTACGATCCAACCCAGTGTGTGGCTAAAAATCATTCTCCTTGTAGGATTAATTTTGTTTCTTAAAATATCAACACATTTGTGCAATTTGGGATTTTGGAACAAGTGCATTAATAAGCATATTCATACTAGGAAAAAAATGAATGTCACATGAATTTAAGTACAAACAGAGGAATACACACGAGGAAGGGAAAGTTCTTGTCTCATGAAAATCTAGATGTCATTATTGAGTTTTTCTGTTTCTTGAAAAGATTGTCTCTTGTTCTGAGAGTTCTAGTGGCTGAAGCTGCACAATTTGGGGGTGTTGCTTAGCAGAGGAGGTGTCTTCAGGTGATCACTTTCTTTGTTTCAACTTCATAGTTGGTTTGAGAGTCCATCAATATAGCAGTCTCTTCAGTCTTTGTCCTTGCACTGGGGAGACATTCCTGAGGAGGGGGACTATAGGACCAGCTGAAAGGAACATCAACACAACTAAAAAAATAACAGAACATGTCACAGAAAGTTATCACATTGACTCTTTAATAATAATAAATAAATGTAAGGATACTTTGGGGACCATTTTCACTAGAAAAATGCCATTGTTTTACATTGTTCCCCTTGCTAAAGAATCAGTCAGCAATGGCATTGCCTGAGTGTGTGTGATACACCACTCTAATGGCTCTGGGAGAAAATGCTGTGTAAGAAAAGCTTCAGGTTTATCCAACAGGGAACTTGCTGAAATAGGACACATAGGGAAAGAACAAAAGAACACAAGACATTGAGGACACATTCAAATAAATCCAAGGAGTGAAAACAAAGTAAGATAGCTGTGAGTACATAACTGCTTAGGAATGCAGGGCTGAATGAAGTCACTAGAATTGTTACATGTTGTCAATTCCTTGTATTTGTCTTTGTATTCCCAGTGCCTGGCACAGAACATGGTATGGAAAGAAAAAAAAAAAAAAGAAAGAGGGAAGGAAGGGAGGGAGAGAGGGAAGGAGGGAGGGAGGGAAGAAGGAAAAACAAGAATGAAAGAAAGAAAGAAAAAAGAAAGATAAAGAAAGAAGAAAGAAAGAAAGAGGAAGGGGGAAAGGAGAACAAAAAAAGAAGGATGGAGGGAAGGAGTGAAATAAGAAGAAGGTTTTCAAAGTGTGGAAGAAGTGGGGGGACAGATTATGCAGAAAGGAAAAGCATATCCTGGAGCATATTCAATGACTTGGAAGCCAGAGAAAGCAGGCTCACTTAATTCAAGAAGAGATTACACATTCTAAGTGGTTTTAGAAAATGGGGTAGGGCAATTTCCAGGTGGCTTTGAACATGTTAAGATTTAATTTGGGAAGTATGATGTGTTAATGTAACTATTGTAGGCTTCCGAGAGGAATATTAAGATGATTCAAATGAATCAAGTGGAAGGAAAAATGTGAAACTCAAAGGAGTTAATCCAATGGAAAAAAACAAACCATACTGCAAGAAATTAAATGAAGGCAGGCCTAAAGAATATAGTCTTAAAATAGAAAGGCAGGTGCTTGTCGGGGTTTCTTCTATGTTAATGTTAATTGAGAGAAATGGGCTTAGAACTCAGATCAAGAATTTGCTTCTCCCACTGTGTAGCTTTTTTCATTCTTCAGCTGTTCTTCTTTTCTGTTACTGCCCCTTCCTGAAAATGAACTCCAGTCCCTACTGTTTTAGCATCAGTGCAAAATATGTTAGTAAATACAGAACGTGGAGGTGGAATCAAATATAACTTTGAAGGACAACTGTTGGAACAAATGAGCTCTGGATTCATTGGTCCTGGAGTTGTTCCTATGCCTCCATACTTTAGGATGACTTCAAAAATTCTTAAGGCTGTAAAAGAATTTAGAGCCCAACTAATCCAACCCATGCATTTTAAATATAAGGGTATTTGAGAAGAGTTGTTATTAATGTTTCTCTTTTTTATTTTATAAAAGTTGATATGAATAAAATATGCTTTTCAGGTAGACGTTAATTTAACTGAAGACCTTCTCATCAGCCTCTTCATCATGCTTACTCAGCAAAGACGTCTATTAAGTCAGGCACACCAAAAGGGGTACACTATGACACATGACTGCTTTTTGCCCTAACCCCTAACCACTTTGGATATACTGAGGATGCTTTGGATATACACAGATGGCAGGTATAACATGTTTTTCAATCTGCAAAATAACTAAGTGTTAAATGTTAATAGGTATTTTTCTAATTAAGCATGCAATAACTGATCTTGGACGAGTAATTAAATATACATCTTAAGATTTTAGAATGTATTATTTTGTGAACATTGACAGGGATGATAGAGTGCTAAGCTTTTGATACACATTTGTAAAACTCATTTTTTAATAAATTAAAATGTTACATATCAAGGAATAACATTTCACACAATTTTTTGTGGCTCATTTGGATATCTAATGATGGCAAATCCTTGAATACACAAGCAAGTGAAAACTAAACCTTGTATTTCTTTGGTATTAGGAGCTACACATCATGCAAAATGTCTCTTTTCTAATAGGGACTCCATTATTAAAACAAATTTTGAGAAATGGATAGCATAAATATGTGAATGACCATATTCTAGGTGTCTACTATGAGTCAACTGTTCTACAAATCAGCTTTCTTTGGGCTCTATGCCTACTCAATTGCAATGAGTCATATCTCGTATCATCTCGATATAAGCCTCTCTTAGAATCCTTTTTGTCTCCCAAACTTATAAGCATAAATCAAGACCCTTGTATTGCCTTGCTCAGTCAGGGTCCTTCTGTGACCTGATGGTAATGGATTCTCCAAATTTGCAACAAGAGCCTCTTCACCTACTGAGTCAACTACCAGGCTGACCAGCCAACTCGCTGTTGCTCTGCCTGGGCTACTCCTTAATAGGTAGCTCTTCAGGGCTCAGTTCCCTGGAAGGAGGCTCTCCAGTGGGGCTGTCAGTAGACCTTGGACATCATGTCAAGACGTCAAAAGGGAAGTTGATGTTAGTGCATAAATAACCTAAGGCAGAGTTTCAGTATTCAACATGTGCCATGCAAAACAGTGAAAAACAATAAAAACAATTGCTGATTATTGTTACTGTTTTGATTACTTTGGTTAAATTAAAATTATTATCTCTGCCTAAGGTCATTTCCCTGGGATTCTATTTTGTTATTTCAACAAAGGAAATGAATTTCTTCTTAAAACAAATGTATAACATTTACTATCCTAATATTCTCAATTACTTCAAGTTATCTAAAGGCAGGAAAAAGACTAAATCAATCAAGAGTAGCAAACATTTTACAAATTAAGCAAGTGTCCACAATGATAACCCTTTTAGAGATAATTAATTTCCAACCTCTAGCTCACACATATTTATTCTTGCATAAGAACACAGATTATAGAGTCCTCATATTCCTATATTAACTAAAGAATTTTTTAAAAATAAGCTTATTTTAAAAGATTCTACTAAGGAACCATTTCAATGATGAGAAATGCACAAGAAAAGAAAAAAAAAACTCAAGTAGTCAACATGTAAACCAACAGACAACTATATGCACATTAGTATAATTACACATTGCAAATTATATCGGATGTATCTAATATCTAATTTTTTGAAAGCTGATTCCACTTGAGACTTCAATAACAGCATCAACATTTTGCAGGTGGCTCCTTCTGTATAGTATCCAAAGGGAATTATTCCTCTAATGTGCTTACAACCCTCAAGTAAAAGCTAAAGCTCTCTCTTAAAGGACCAATGAACAATGAACACTAGGAATATTACCTTGATAAAGGAAGGGGGAAAGGTTTCACCATATATAATATTCAGCACGGTTATTTATTCTGTTCCTTCTGTGCCCATGATATTTATTTGCTTCAAGCAATAAGAAACAAACTTCAACAGGAGACTCACTAGAAAATGTGAACGAGGCTACATCTATATTCTGAGGCAGCGATATAAGAAGCTAAGGGTTGATGATTTCTTAGATCAATTGATAATAGAGAAATGTTCAACAGAATGGCAGATTATATCTTTGACTGAAGACAGAAAGCCCTACATTAAATTCAGCACTTCTAAAACATATGATTAATTTGCCCTAAAGAGGACACCAGATCAAAGCTCTGCTTTGAGAAATAGGCTTTTGTCCTCATCTTACTATATGAGTTAATCAATCATCAAATAACCAAAATAAATTTGTGATCTTGGAGAACGAAACATATTATTCAAGGTGATTGGATCCATTTTCTTGATTCCTCCTTCAAGATCTTTCTGCTAATTAGTCAGGATTACTACTGAATTATTTAATTGTCTGCACTTTTGTGCAATAAAATATGTTGTCATATCACATACTTTATCATGCTGTTGCAGTTCACACTTAATGATGCCTCTATAGTTAGCAATTTCCTTTGTTCTGCTCAGTAAGTGGTTTTAGAAAGAGGGTGGGCCGGGAAGGTGGAGCCCTGGGGTTTGTAAAATAAAATCATATATTCCTGGTCTACATGCCAAACTTTATGCATTTACATGAATTTCTTCTTAGAAATTCAGTGGCAATTCCATTTGTAATAAGCTAAGAGGCACAGGTCGGTGACTTGGAATGCAACCGCCACCGTGTTACTGTACCTTGAACATCTCTCTAGTGCATTTCCACTGCAGTGCAATGGTAAAATGACGATTTAATTTTTTTTTTTTTCTAATCAGCAAGGAATGCCTTTAACAAGGAAGAAGTAAATTATGATAATTACTCTGAATGGTCGGATCCTTGAGCATTACTAATTAGCATTTATTGCCTGGATTATAGAACAATGCATGTGAAACCGAACTGCGATTGCTCTTTTACGTTGAAGACTTGAAAAGGCAATGGAGCAAAAAGCCAGCATCATCAGTAGTGTAGTCAGCAGTTTACATCTCCTTGATAGGACGCAGAACCCCTCACTTTGGAAACACATAAATATGGTCCTCAGTATTTATGGCCCATTCATTTTTTTTTGTTAGTCACATATTTACATAAGATATCACAGTCATGGTAGACTAATGAGAGGAGAAGCATTTTGGTTATGATGTCATTTTGGGATGATTTTATCAGTTGTGAGAGTTTAACAATAAGGAACATAAAACTTGCTGTTTCATAAAAATGTGAAATTTTCCTGGAGAAATTTTGACTTAAAAATGGAACAAAGAACTCAGTTGGTCGTGAATAAAATTTTACATTCGCTTCCCCACTTTCTCTTAGAAGATCTACAGTTGGGAATAACCGATAAAAGGCAATTGGTTTCTGGCTTAAGAGCCTTTTTCATTAGGAATTTTCAGTCAATTAAAGGCTGAAATTAGAAAAACATTAGACATTAATCAACAGACCAACACCAGTCACGTAAATAAATGGCATTCATATAATTTGGCAGTTGAAATTCTTAAATAATCTGGCAGGTAGAAGGAGAGAAAGAGGAAAAACGAGCCGTTCATCATTCTCACTGCGGTCTCACCGTTTCCCTCCACACCCCATTACAGCGAATGAAGAGAAAGAACATCGTAAAATATAAAGCCAGTACTAAATACAGTCACTAGTCTTCCAATACCGTCCAGGGATTCCCCACCCTGATCCTTTCTAGTTTGAAAGAATAAGTTTGACTAAATCTGTGAGGAGATTAAACAGGCTGGTGATAAAAATTAATTCTGCTGAATGAGCAAATGCATTTGGATTGCAGAGATGCAAATAAGGTAATACTTTTCTTTTCCTTTGACATACCAAGAGGATTAGTTTAGAATGTTAAATTTGATTTTATTAGAATATATTAGCAGTGTTTTAATTAATACCAATCAAACATTTTCTTTCCCTGAGGCTTGATGTGTTCCTCACTTTCTAAATCATCTGTCTTTTTTTCACCAAAAAGCCCCTCTACCAAATTACCAAAGCCTTTGTTACATTCTTTATAATTTTACTGTATTCAATGGAAAATTATGAGCTGTTTACCTAAAGGTGTCTTGCCTGTAATATTAGTTCCCAGGTGCTAGATGTAAAATGAATACTGTTCATTAGTACAAATTTTTTTTTTTTTAAGGTAGAATTAGAGACTTGAAAAGAAATATTTTCCGTATTTTTCTTTTGGGGAAAAATGTTGCAAAAAGGGTTTTGGCTGGTTCATATTATTTGGCTTTATTCTCACTAGAGCTTTCTAGAGCTGTTAAATTTCCAACTGCCTTGGTTTTGAGCTGGCATTTCTTTGGAGACAGAGGCAAAAAAGGAATTTTTAAAAAGGAGGTGGGGAGAGAATCTAGTTAAAAATACGGTGAGCCAGTGTGCCCTGTGAACTGAATTGTAACTGTGTGTTCCAAGGAGGTGCTGCATTGCATTTCACTCATTATCCTCTCCTTTTCTCTCAAGCTTCCTGTCCTTCTGTGTCCGAAATCTCCAGTTCACTTCTTTCTCTTTTCTTCCCGCAACGCACCCCCCCCCCCCTTCCCCCCCCCATTTTTTTTTTTTTTTTTTTTTTTTTTTTTTTTTATCTGCCAAGCTGGATTTGCACTTTTAAAGATCAGTATCAATAATGCCCTGCTTGTTTCGGTTGCACTCTCCCTTTAAAAGACAGCCCCCTCTAATTGATGCGTCTGGGCTAGTCTAGACTGGTAGTGATTGAACCAACCACCAATTATGTTATTCATTTCACTGAACTTCACTGATGGGCTTGGTGAGGAAGAAGGGGTGTTGAGAAACCTGCCCTTGCACTGAAGCAGTTGCCTGCTGAAATATAAAATCGGGTGTCGTTATGCACTCTTAAATGCCTGGGTGATCAATTGTATGATAGCAACCTCGGAACATGAGCAATCCACTTGAAAACATGTAAAAACCTGAGAGTGCCTTGAAATACAAACTAAAACACTTGTATTAAATTACTACCCTGTTATCAGTGAAAATCACAGAAGAATTTTATCTGGCATGTTTTTATTGATCCATGTATACATTTTCATAGGGTAAACTGCAGATATATTTTAACTTCAAAAAGCACTAACTGTTTTACAAATGTTTGATATGAATAATGTGGTAATATAGATCCCTAAGTTAAATAGATGCCTCGCTGTAATTTCCAATACCTATGCATACACATCAGCTAAGATAGGGGAAGTCATTAAGCCATCGAATATAAACTAACGATGACTCAACAATCAAATAACTATTTTTTTTTTTGAGGCACATTCAGACTATCAAAGACTGGAAAGTAATATTCGAATATTACTACACAAGAGGTTTCAACAAAAGACGTGGTGCAATTGTTGCATAGCTCATATTCTCAATTCAATTTTCTCATACAAAATGGTTTCTTGATTGCAGTTTGGCATTAATGACTAAAATTGCAATAAACACTAAAAAAAAAAAAAAAAAAAAAAAAAACAGGCAAAGAACAGATTCCCTAACCTTCAACTGCATATATAAAACAAGGCTACAACCTAAATAAAATCTTAAGAAGAAGAAAGCATTTGGATTGGACTGATTTAGGTGTTTTTCAAACATAGAAGAGAAATGTTGGCCCAATAATACAAAAATTGTTTAAATGAAATTTTATACCAGAATTTTTCACAACAAAGGAAAGGTAAGTTACTGTTTCTCTTCCCCAACTATGAGACAGACCTAAATCACTGAAATTATTCGGTTATAAGAAGTTACAGCTCAAGAAAACTACAAACTAGGTAATGCTAGCCATTACCTTAAGAAAGGATAATTTTAAATGTACTGTTTGGATGTTATAAAACATTTTTGGACTGAATTTAAGTACTGATAAAATTTTTCTTAGTTTTAAAAGAAAAACAGTATTTGTTACTCCGAAAGAATATGATAATTGTGTTTGCTGTTGTTGTTGCTTTCATTTTACATATTTAGAAGATTTATTTCCAATCTTTATCACCTTTATATCCATAAAGTATAACATTTTGTAAAAGATACCCAGCAAGGAGGTGGTATCCCTTCTTTTATTTTTAAAAAATCTTGCAAATTCATACAAACTTAATTTTTATTAATACTATAAATTCTATCCTTTGTGTGGAATTGGCAGAATAGAATTTTAACCTACTAATATTTTAGTCCAAACTATTAGTTTGCCTTTATCTGCGTCTGTATGTTCACTGTCTAGCCATCCATGATACACGTGTGTGGGCACTGAATATATAATATATTCACATGCCCATTTTAATTGGGCACAATTTTAAGATTAACTATGGAGTGTGAAAGTTGGAGGCATGGGGCATGCTGGGACTTCAGCTGAGATGTTCTGAGGTCAAGCACCAGGTACTGAGCTGTTCTTGTTACGCTCGTATACTACTGCGTGTTGCTCTCAAGGAACAGACCAGGCAGATGAGTTCCACAAGCCTCAGGCATCAATAACATACATACATGTACACAGCAGCCAACACGCTATTAAAGCAGAATATATACCTACTTTAACAGAAATTCAGGAGGTGCCACTCTCTGGTCACCTGATCCCATCTAACAATGAAAACCTCAGAGGTATACTCAATCACTTCAGACAAACTTTCTTTTCTTTTGTTTTTGCTTTAAAGGATAAAGTTCCACCAAATTTCCAGGATGCAAAAGCACGACTCGCAGCTCCCAAGAGCCTAACCCGTGGATTTAAACGGTAAACATCACAAGTTAGGGTCTCAGGGACTGAGGGGAGCGCAACAATATTTTCTTTCTTGAGACAAAACAAAGCAAAACAAGAATGACAGGCAATTTCTGTTCGAGGTTCATAACTAAAATGCCACAAACAGGTGGTATGGTATTTCTTCTCTAAGCTCCTTTCCTTCACAAAATTGAGATTCCATTTAAGCCTAATACATACATACACACATACGCAGTATCTGGGGGCGCATATACAGTTACGCACATACACATACAATCACGAGTATATCAGAGAAAACTCTTTCAAGATTTGGGCAAAACAGTTGACTAAAATGGAAAATAATATGAATAGACTCAGAAATGCCCGCGTTTTTAAAACCATAGTCTACAATAAGGATTTCGTGTCTCTTCAAAGCTTTAATTTACGACTAGCACAGATGACTGAAGACAAAATAGGAGGCATCTCTCTCCCCCAGGGCAAGCATGCCGCATGCAAAAATCATAGAAATTGGGTTTTCAAAGGAGAAGACCAAGAAGTAAGATTCAGAGCCTATAGAAGTGTTAATGTGAAGAGCGTTCTGAACTCACCCATTCGAAGCGGAGCGGGGCCCGCACAGCCTCCTGTGGCACCATCCCGAGCAAGGGGGGGAAATGAGAGCTCTCAGTGCGCTAGGCTGGGCGAGGTGTTTCAATAGAGGACGGAGAACGGGGGCGGGGAGGGGAGGCGGGGGCAGGAAGCGATACACCAAATCTCGAGACTGTAACTCTGTAGCTTATGCTTTGACGAGAGAAAAAAGGGCAGTTGGGTGGGAGTGGAGGGAGGGGCTGGAACTGATCAAATTTGGAAAATATTCACTTAAAAATTAAAAAAAAAAAAAATGGGAGTATGAAACCTCCCCAGAGCTGCTTTCTGAAAAATTTCTTCCTTCTTTCTTTAGCGTGCACTTTGCCAGTCCTGCAAACGGAGCCTTCGTCTGCATCAGCTGCTTGGCTGAAGTCAAGGCCAAATCACCAAGAGCGAGCACCAGGCTGTCATTTGGTAGACGCGAAGTGGGAAGGGCTGGGTGCGGGCTGGGGAGAGACATTCCCCCCGCACCTCCCGCTGCGGATTCTTTGAAGCCTTTGGCCAATATTTCAGAGGAATCCGAAGCATAATTCCCCTCCATCTTCGCAGACAGCCCCTGGTTCTGTACCTGATAGATTGTCGCTTTCCTCCTCAGACTGGAAGTGGGGCTTTCCTGTGCCGCCTCCAAAAATGAAAGGAAAAGGAGAGGAGGCGGATGGGAAGATGACCCTTTTTCAAATATTTCTTCTCCTTTTTCTTTCTGTTTTTCATTTCATTTCTTTCTTCTTCTTGTTCTTCTTTTATTCCAGGCCTGAGCAAGGTAGATGGCTGGCTAGTCAAAGAGAACGACAAAGCAGCCACAGCCAGGAAGACACTGGAGAGGCCTCAACGCACTTAGTAAAAATGCTAAATATTTTTTAGATATTTCCATATGCAACTAAAAACAGTTAGAGCTCCAGACTCTCCCCCTCCCCTCCTTTAAAAATAGAATCATGCTAGCAAGACAGCTAAATTATGTCTCTTTTCCCTCTGTACAGTGTCTGTTTAGCACCCCCCCCCCACCCCCACCTTCAAGACAACTTTTTTCTCACCTCTGTAGGTTCTTCTCAGGCACAATCCTCCGTTGAGCTCAGGGGCTCTCCTTTTTCTCTGCCTTCCCTTTTCCTTTTCCTCTCAGAAAAGCTAGTCTGTCATGATCACACCTAGCTTCTCTCTCGCTCGCTCAACCTCTCTCCCTTTCTCTTTTACTATTAAAATATAATAATAATAATGGCCCTTTCGACATAGCAGCATGAAGTGGCTGCCTTTGAGAAGCACATTTAATCTTTACTGGCTCCCCAAGGCTTCAGTGAAGAAGGAGAAGGCAAGGGAAAAAAAGGGAGAGAGAGAAAAAAAGATTGTAAGGGAGGCTGCTGACGGACAGCAGGCATCAGGCACAAATCAGCGACAAGTTGAATTTTCCTAGACCACACTGCCCCCTTTCTTCTCGGCTTGCTCCCTGGGCTCCTGGAAAGCCCGAGTGTCTGGTTACAGGAGGCAACGGGTCTCCTTTTGCCAACCATGGTGCAGATTCCTCGCATGCCTGCTTAAATCTCTGGCAGAATAAGAAATCAATATCCCCCTCTAATCACCTTTAGCTCTTCGATGGCTTCCCCCCTTTTCTGAGAATCCACTTGGCTCTCCTCGCCGCTCCCCCGCCCTGCCGGTCTCCTACATACAAAGCTTGCAGCCCTGTCATTTCTCACTTCCTTCCATATCTTGGAGACAAGCCTCTCTTCTAATATCCTCTCGCGCTTGCTCCCTCTCTCTGTTGTAGTGTGTTTCATCCCTGACTTGCAGTGCTGGATGCACTAAGGCATCTCCCTGACTACTAATGAGGCCAAAAATACATCAGCAGGTCAGGGGGAAGGCCAGACACTGTATTATACAAATACAAAAAATTTCTCAGCCTGCTAGACCTAGAGATCAGGTATCACATTTTCGGAAAGGCAAAACAGGGAGGGAAAGAAGTGAGGAAGGGAGACCACGGTGCAGTTTCTCTGCCTAATTGTTTCACATCCTAGGGAAATTTAAAGCACACATGCATGTATGAGTGCAGGTGATGGATTCTGTGAATCTTCGTGACTTTTCTTTATGGACAGAAAGTCAACAATGCCCAAACATTTCTTTGCAATCAGCATTTAGCGGGATAAAAGAGCAATGATTCAGATCTACATTTAAGATACGTAGACACTCTGTTCAGGCATGTGATGACTACGGTGCTAAAATTCCCTTTCCTTCCAGTGGCTGGGGTTTGCTCGTTGACTGTATTTGCGATATGTACTAATTTACCATCTATGTGCCCTTGGATTTTGAAATGAACTCGTCAGTCACCGAAGCTCATCCTAACCCTTTGCTTTCACTGCAGACATTTTCCTTATTCCTGAAGCATGTTTCTCCTCTTCACATATCCGACAGACACATATACACTTCATCGATCAGCCTCAAGTCCCCCAAAAATGACAAGTGATATTTCAGATGACAAAAAAAAGAGGCACAAAAAAAAAGGAAGACATCCTAAGTTGATTGGGGGAGCATCTCCTGTCATTTCTGTTGGTACTCATTTTTAAAGCTCTGCTATGCACTGATCCTTTAAAGCATGGATCTGCCGAAAATTAGGGTCTCTACCTATCTGTATACACAGTGGGTATGTTGCCATTCTAACCCAATTTTTCTGGCTAGAATCATGCAGACAACAGGCGGTGTGGTGTTAAATATAATGTCAGATTCTGTAAATAGCAAGGAAAGGGAGAAAGGTATCTGAGGATGCAGGTTTCCTCCAAGTCAATGTTTTTAAAAGATAGTTTCTTTGTGCTCAACTCAGACATAATTGTGCTTTGTCTCTGACTGTGAGACCTGCAGAAGCATGCCTAGATGCCAAGGAAAAGGAGAAGAAAATGCACAAATAAGAAGAAGATACAGAGAGGGAGAAGGGAGAGGAGTGAAGTAGAGAGGAAAGGCGAGGAGCGCATAACAGTTAAAGGCAAAAAGAAAGTGTTGGATTTTTTAAATACTTTTTTTCCTTTTTGTCATTATTGGGAAGGAGAAAGAGGTGGTTGCCAGGAGTTGGTGACTAGGTTAGAATCTTTTTCAGATTCGGCTAACAGGGTGTTTTCACTAGACTGATGGAGAAAAAAGAAACACGCTAGAATAATCATGAAGGGTGGAGCTGTTAAAAAAAAAAAAAAAATCTTTGACTCACTGGGTGCCTCCCTGTACACCAAAATGAATCATTCCTAACCAGAATCATCAATTGTCTTAGAGTACTTCTATATGAAGACCAGATTATGGGAATCATGTCATTGAACCCATTTTCAAAGGGAAAGGTAAATAGAGGACGCGATTCCCCGAGACTCTTTTAAACCTCTCTATATTTGCAACAATAGTTCAGCATGATTTTCACATAATAAGCTAATTTGCCCTTGCCTGTATTCACTCTACTTACAAAGATATACAAATATATAGCTTATGAAAGTTTTGCTATGAACACATCATTTTCTCTATACAACTCAGCGATGTCTTTGGAGGATACTTATTTCAAGCAGTTAACACCTGACCCCAATTTCTGTGGGTAATTAGTGAGCTAGATAACCACACAAAGTGGGTAATTATTTAGTACCCAAGGGTACGCTAGAAGTGGGTAGTGGCTTTGTTAACAAAAGCACATCTCTAATTATTGTATCTATGATGGGTGTTTTAAAAATACCAGTTACTATATCAAGTGAACCATGATAAATAAGTGAACTAGTTTGCTGTCCTTAGCATATACATATGTATCTTCTATCATGGTTAATAATATTTACCTCTCTTGTATGGAGTGTTGTGAAGATTAATTAGTTAACATCTATAAGACTCTCAGAAGATGAAATATTACTAAAGGCCTTTTAAATACAGTATTATTATTGTTATTATTACCTTGGCTAAAATTCCCAGGAAGGGAGAAATGGAGAGGGTAAATGTTATTGTCTGGTCTACGTCTAAGTTTGCAAATACGCTGAGATCACAAACATAATGAGTTTGATTATGGGGAGTAGCTTCCTACCTGACAGAGTCTAACCCACGCTGTAATAGAAAAGGCAGAAGATATTTCATTGACAGCTGGCTCTGGTTGGATCTGAGGAACTGGGATAGAAGTGGAGGGGAAAGGGAGGAGCAGGAAGGAGTCACTGATGGGCTGGGAGGAAGCCGAATCGGCTGGACCACACCCTCCTTCCAAAGTCTTTCTATCCTTCTCTTTCATGAGCAGTAAGCACAAAAACCCCCAAAGAAGATATCTATGCAAGTCCTGGGACAAATTCAGCATAATGACAATCTATCTGCCAGTTACATAGCATTTCTTCTGGAGGAGAACCATCAGCACAAATTATTATAACAAATGCACATACATTTTAAAATATTACAGTGTTGAGAATAGGCACACACAGATCAACCTCAGATAACTTTAACCCAGGTTATGAGCAGCGATGAAGAAGCAACTTTTAAATTGCTTTTATGAATCACTCTCGGGGGGAGAAGAGGGTATTATTAATTTTTGCTAAGAAAGAAAGAAAAGAAAAAAGAAAGGAAAGGAAAAAAAAAAAAAGGAAAAGAAAACCCCATGCTTTCAGGGACCTAATTCTGGAGAACAACCAAGCCTTGAAAACAAACAACAACAAAAACTTACTGCTGCTTTCCCTGTGAATGCCCATCTCCTTGAGCTGGCTGTGTGGCTCTGGCTGAGGCAGGACAGACAGAGGCCTCCTGGAATCCAAATCTTCAAGTAGACTCACCACATTTTTTCTTTCAAAGCAAGGTTGTCCTGGGGATTAACCCTAGGAGTCTGGGAGATGCAAGCATGTGGGGAGGGTGAAGAAAAAGATGCAAAGATGTTGTATTCAGTCCAGTTGACGGCTTCCAGGGAATAGAAAAAGGAAAGGACCCCATAAGCCAGCCAACAGGTACCACTGCCGAAATCTCTGCTGGAGGACGGCCTTTGGGACACGTGCTTGTGCTGTGATTGGAGGTCAGTGGTGTGATGAGCACCTTTTAAGAGTTTGGGAGCAGAGGGAAAATTTCTCCAAAAGCCACCCAAGCCAGGCTTCTGACCTGGAGCCCAGTACGTGTCACCCCCTCTCTGAGCTCAGAACTACAAAGGCTGACTGGCATTCTCCAACCCGCCCAGCTCCTTTCAAACCCACAGACTGTGCCAGACTGGCCCCACCTCCCACTGCAGCAAATTCTGTAGCCCTGCTCCATGCTGTGTTGTAAGGAGCCAGATTTCCGTTTTAATTGTCCTACCTGGCCGTCCCCTCTGCCACTACCCCTGGCTCTTGGTTCCTGGCATGGTTTCAAAGGCGCAATCAATGGCTTTCCCTCCCCCATTGGAATCTTAAACATTGCTAGTTCTCCCTTCTCCAAATTTTATCTCTTTCAAACTTAAATGTTTTTATGTCTTGTACTTTCTTTCATATCTGGCCACCACCACCTCGTTTCTTTGGACCCTCACATTCTTCTGTTTGACACTTTTTTGCCATGTCCTGTCTCATATTAGGACTGAAAACCCAAACCAAAAGTCATCTGCTAGCATCTTTCCCTTCTCCTCCCCCACACTATGTTTAATGTATCTGACAGTCCAATGCATCTCAAGGCATGTCCTAAAATCTCACCTAAAAAGAGTTGAAGCCAGCAGACAGCAGGTGTGTATATGTGTGTTAAATAACCTAACTATGTGAATGTAGCAGGAAAGAGCCTGATGCACATGGGTGGAAGGAAGAACAGAAGAAAGGAATCTGGTATACTTGAAAATATTTAGGGCAAAAGAAATGAAAGCTAATTGTGGCAAGAACTTACAGAGAAAATACCACACACAAACACACATACACACACACACACACACACACACACACACATAGCTTGTATCAAGCATCCATGCTGAGCAGTTAAATCATAATACCCTAAGATTATCTGATTATCTGAAAAAGTATTTACCATACTGTGAATGGGACAGGCAGGGCCACATGGTTCTGCAGCTGAAAGCTAAATACAAAAGCCTTCTAGAATGGATTGGAAGAGGATGGCAAACTCCTATAAATCATCTGCCTCCCTCCACCCTTGTCTGGGCTTAGAGTTTAAGAACTGTTATAGCACCTCTCTTTTATTTTCATCATGATTTTAAGCTTATTATTGCTATTCATTCTTTAAAATATTTGTGCCCTTAACCTTACTACTTAGATATTCATGGCTTTCATGTTGCAAGTCCTATCATTGAAGGTCTTCTCTGTGTCAGACACAGGTAACTAATATCTCATTTAGTCCCCAAAACAGCCTTTAAAAGGTATCATCAGTGTTTTATAGATGCAGAAAATAAGGTTTGAAATAGTTAGAATTGCCCAGCTCACGGGTGGCACTGCTAGGATTTGAACCCAGGGCTAATTCATAGTCTTTCCTTTGCATCAATATACTCTTTGACTCCTGTCCTAGCGTAAATGACACTTTCTGCAGTTAGTCCCCTCAAACTAGTTTAGTTTCTTCTCCTATGCATTTTCCATAGCACCCTATACTTACACTATCTTAGCATTCATTCATTCTTTTTATTTTGCTGATTTTTATCTAGTTCATAATTACTGACTACTTAACTCTATGTTGGGCACTGTGCTGGACAGTGAAATTTCTTTAGCCAGAGGACAGGAAGTGATGCTGTAGTACTGGCATCATCTGTGTACTATGCTACTCCATCTCCCAACTGTAAGATCACAAAGACAGAGGCTGTGACAGGGTCTCTCTGTAACCCCAGTACATGGCACAGCACCTGTTACACAGCAGGAGCTCAGCAAATCATTTCAGAATAAAGTTTTATGCTAAGATGGCTTTGATTGTAACATTTTAAGAGAGCAATATTCATGCCTAAATAGCCCTTAAAATGCTTAATAAAATGCCACATGAACATGGCATTTAATAAATGGTAGATTGAAACCTTATTTTCTAAGACTGTACTCTGGCTGAGGTCCCACTTATAGTCACATTTGTGTTTCTGAAAACTAGAACATTGCTCTGTTTAATTCATCCTATACATTCTGAAGTCAGGCTGTTTCTGTTTGAAGCCAGTCAAGCTCTGTCTGAAATCTCTCCAATCGGTAGAGTAGGAGGTCATGTCAAGCGATAAACTGTCCAGGGTGACGTGGCTGTGAAGGACTATTTTGGGCTACATGTGAGGAGGGAGAGCTCTTACACTTTAGAGTGTGTGGCTAAATCCAGATCTGAGATAAGCAACACAGCTCAGGGTGCCCTCATTTCAGAAAAAGAAGTTGAGAAGATAGAAATGGTTCATGACCATATGACCTAAATGACTGTAGGGTTTCATACTGTATATTCTGAAGAAAGATTAGGCAATTCTTTATTTTGCCTAAGGAAAGAATATTTAAGTACGTATAATGGCTACCCTTGGCAGGCTAGCTTCTATTCTATTCTTTATCTGAGCAGTTCTTGTCTCTGAATAGAGTTAAGCAGGGGAATATATGGACTCCATTCTGTTTTCCACTAGCGTTGACTGACTTTGGTTACAAATATGTTACTATCTGTACTAGACTGGGAGAATATTCATTATGTTAACCTAGAACACAGTTTCTAAAACTGTATCCTTTGGGGCATTCCTGGCATTTCCCAAGGCAAAACTGGATGGGTACACATCATTCTACTCTAAATGTACTTAAGATAAAGACGATCTAAATTCCCTCAGCAAGAGTCTTTCACTAACTGGCAAAAATATTCCTCTTCCTATGATAATACTCATCATAGGAAGAGGAAGAGGAGGCTCTAGACCAGTAGGGGGCAGTGTTTGGTACAGGCACTCTATAGCTCAAGTGGTCTCAAAGTGAATCATCTGGCAGATTTTATACCTGAAATCCACATCATTTCCAAGTGTCAGGCTAAGTAGAGTCAGGAAAAATACTTGGATTTTTGCCTAGTTAAAAAACTGCTCTCATTAGTATCTTAGGGGAAAAATGAATGCTGAGCTAATCCTTCAGTATATATTTAGTGATATTTATTGATATAAATATAAAAAATAATTCTGTTGCCTCCTTGTACCTCACTGGTTGAGTTTCAGAGGACTTTTCCTGGCTTCCATCCTAATTCCATAGACGAGCTGGTGCTTATCTGATGGGCCCAGGTGGTTTGTGAAGCTCTCTGGAAGGTAATCTATGGCCTATTGATTGCATTGGGGCCCAACTCTACCAATTTGTAGGAAGTACATTTTAGCAGCCTTTGGGTTTTAGGAAGGTGAAGGAGAAAAGCTTCTGTCTAACAATAGGTAAAGAGAGAGAGAAAGAGAGACAGAGGGAAAGAGAGACCATTCCCCTCCCTAAGGTGAGATGCCTATTACATATGCACTAAGTGGATTGAATCTGACATTATAAAAGTCATTATTCTTGGCTGGAGGATATCATGGAAGAGCCAAATGCTATTTTAGTCTAGGTTCCCTGCCATTCAGTCATTAGGTTTAGGCTGGCAAGCAAAGAGGGATATTTTTCGCCCCTGGGACTTTTGAAGATTGCGATTGTAAGGCCAAGAACCTAGAGATGATATTCAAGCAAGCATACAGACCAGGGATTTGGTCTGGAGTTGTCTGTATTGTTTTGAAACTGCTGCAGATAGCCTGGCAGTTGGGAGGGAAAGAAAAGAGGCGGAGGAAGAGTAAAGAGATATCTTATTGTTGCCTAGGAACCATGGCATTAATAGGACTCGATTTGAGACTGTTCTCCTCTCAAATAGGGTCTTATTGATGCCATGGTTTCTAGGGATGTCTTTACTGACCAAATTAATGCTCTTTTGAAGATAGGGCTCCTTTTGCAGTACTCATAACCTCTGGATCTCTAAGCATTTTCCAATACATAGGCAAGAGGTAGCTAGGGCAATGACTCACCACTAAGTAGAATTAAGATTGACTTGGGTTGGTGCAAAAGTTATTGTGGTTTTTGCGATACATTTTAATGGCAAAAACCACACTTAATTTTGCATCAAACCTAATAATTCAGATTTCAGCGTTTCCAGTCATACTCCCAATATTGCTGTTCAACTTTTTATTAATGTTCAAAAAGTCAAGACACACTTCTTTACTTTCAAACTTCAGAGTTTTAGATTTTTTTAAGCTACTAAGGTTCTAAAGGTTAGGAGAACGAAAGGGAGAAGCAAATATTTTCATATCATGATTCCTGTTTCATAGTTGGGAACTGAGGCAATTAATGACTAAATACTTTTCCTAAGAAGGTTGTTACAGCACCAAGAATAGAATCTAGGTCTTTCATTCAATCTAGCTGTTATGAGGAAAAATGAGCTAATATGTATGAACTGCCTCAAAATCGTTCAAAGAGTGGGTTTGTGTAAATCTGAGGTGTCGTTAATAATCATACCCTGTGCATCTTGGTTCCCCCATAATTAACTGATGACAGCACAGTAAGGAAGAGCTTCAACAAGATGCGATTAGTTTACTTGAGCATTTGTAAAATAGATAAGCGTGTCAAAAGTGCTGAGTGTGCAGAAATAAAATTAAAGGAATATAGAAACATATATTGAGACATATTTTTCGGTCCAAGGTGCAGCAGCAGTATCAGAATTCCCACTGAGATTAAAACAGAGAGTATGTAATCCCAGCACTTTGGGAGGTTGAGGCAGGCGGATAATGAGGTCAGGAGATTGAGACCATCCCAGCTAACACGGTGAAACCCCTTTTCTACTAAAAATACAAAAATAAATTAGCCAGGTGTAGTGGCAGGCACCTGTAGTCCCAGCTACTTGGGAGGCTGAGGCAAGAGAATGGCGTGAACCTGGGAGGCGGAGCTTGCAGTGAGCCGAGATCACACCACTGCACTCCAGACTGAGAGACAAAGCGAGACTCCATCTCAAAAAAAAAAAAAAAGCAATGAGTAGGGAGCACCCTGGAGAAGCCAAGAAATATTTTAAAGGTGGAAACTGCTACCTCAGAGACTTTAAATTCGGCACATTCTACACTTCTCAAGGAGTCTCCATGCCACAAATAGCAGTGACATGAATACCACAGGAACTATGTCGAAGGGAGCCAACTCACCTTCTGGGGTCTGCTGCTTTCCCCTTTATGAAGGCCCATTGCACGTTCCAATCCAGGCCAGCACTGAGCAAACCAACTACCATTTGCAAACAAACTGCACTCCAAAATCTGGGGGAGGTAGGTAAACATTTCTCACATTCTTAAGTCTTTATTTTTTGTCTTAATTTTTATTTTGAGTCAGAATCTTGTTCTGTTACCCAGGCTGGAGTGCAGTGGCATGATCATGGCTCACTGCAGCCTCAAACTCCCTGGCTCATGCAATCTGCCTGTCTCAGTCTGCCAAGTAGCTGGAACTATAGGTATGCACCACCATGCACAGCGAATGTTTTTATGTTTTGTAGAGATAGGGTCTCACTACTTTGCCCAGGCTGGTCTTAAACCCCCGGCCTTAAACTATCCTAGATCTTGGCCCCCTAAGGTGCTGGGATTACCAGTGTGAGCCACCGTACCCACTCAGCCAAGCTTTTAAACATTCACTGTGATGTTATGACTACCTAGCCCAGTTTTGGACTGTTTGATTTACAGGCTCATGGGTCTATACGCTTAACTGTGCATGATACTTACACGTACTGAATGAGGACATATATTCATTTTGATTCAACTAATGCTTACCACTATGTATGCTGCATAATAGGTGCTTTACAAATGATTGTTTATTCTGCACTCTTCTGGAAATTTAATATAATCTAGGTTGTAGCATTATGGAGCACAGACCAATCAACAGATTGAACTCACACAAGGAAGCTTTAATTGATGATTTTCCTTTCCTGTCACGAGTTGAATGACCCAAAATCCACATCTTATAATTTATGGAAAAGTAAGAAAAGTCCAAAGGTAAGAAAGGAAAAAGCATACTTTGAAAATAAAAAGAAAATCTGGTTGGTGTTTAGATTTGTTTAGAATGTGAACAGTGATTTGGGTGCTTCTAATAAATAGTTAGGAATCTACCTGTCAATGTCTTTTAACATTATTTTTATTCCTTTTAGAGATGAGGTCTCACTCTGCCCAGGTTTGAGTGCAGTGGCGTGATCCCAGCTCACTGCAGCCTCAAACTCCTGGGCTCAAGTGATCCTCCTGCCTCAGTCTCCTAAGTAGCTGGGACTACAGGTGAGCACCATCTTGTCTGTCTCTTAATGCATTTTTAAAAACAAAGTGAACAGATAAAACAGATCAGAGAACCAAACCAGGGGAGGAAATAACTGATGACCAGCATGTTCACCCCAATTACTCTACATATGCATATATCTCTCGGGTCCCAATGCCTTGCTTTCCACAGTGCAGTAAGAATTATTTGAAGTACCGGTAAATTAGCCTCATTAAGGAAATTCATGAAGAACTGATGAGGTAGCTAAAGACTGGCGGTGGGCATGGAAGGGAGGGAAGAATTTGACATTTATTTCTCTTCCGTCAAAAACAGGGAGTGTTTGAGAGGCTGAGGCACGTGGATCACCTGAGGTCAGGAGTTCAAGACCAGCCTGGCCAACATGGCAATACCCCGTTTCTACTAAAAAACACAAAAATTAGCTGGGTGCGATGTCAGATGCCTGTAATCCCACCTACTTGGGAGGCTGAGGCAAGAGAATCGCTTGAACTTGGGAGGCGGAGGTTGCAGTGAGCTGAGATTACACCATTGCACTCCAGCCTGGAAGACAGAGCAAGATTCTGTCTCAAAACAAAACAAAACAAAAACAATAACCAAAATAAAAAACAAAAAACGGAGCGCTTACCTTAGAAAATATCAATGCATAAAAATGAACTTCTCTGTCCTTTAAATAAAGCGGACAGAGGAATAAAAGCAGAAGAATTATTACATGATCTGCTCAGTCTTCTTTGTCTCCTTTCAGTGATCTCAGTCTCCCCTTTCTCAGCACCCCATCAGCACTGTAAGCACACCATGCACAGGAAATGTTGCACTATGATTGTAATTAAGACATGGAGAGATATATCTCCCTGTGTCTCTAGCCTATTACAGAACGACTGGCACACAGTAAGCTCTCAGTAAATGTGGAATATAAAATGAGTTAGGTCAATGTGAAGATAAAATTTAAGAGCTATAAGATGAAGTGCAAGCACAACCATGTCCAAAATAAGGAAAAATGAGAGCTCAATTAGATCCAGATTCTGGGCTGGGTCTAATGGGACAGGAAGGGGTAAAGAAGAGTGTTCTGCATGAATCCTCCATCCTTCGTGAAGATGCTAAAGTCCTGCCACTGAGTTATACACACAGAGTTGGAATCTGGCCCTGGGGAAAACCAAAGGCTGACATATCCTTGTCTGGTCTGCTTACTTCAACTTCATTTTCTATTTCTGGCGATAGTGGTCCCAAGACACATGACCCAATGGAAGGAATATAGAACTGCAAGTTAAGAGACATAGGTTCTCCACTTAGCTTTGTCACAGTGACCTTGGACAACACATTTCACCTCTCAGATCCTTAGCTCCCTCAACTATAAAATGAGAGGATTACACTAGACGAACTCTCAAGTTCCCTCCAGGGAAATTCTAGAATTGCATAGTTCTTCTCTCAGTCTAGATTCCATTCTCTTACAAGAATATTTTCTTAACAGCTATGATTTAGATGGAATTTGGATTTAGAAAATAAATAGAGCATCTTAGCTGATGTTGAAAAAAATTAGAGTCTGAATATACACAATGGGAGAAGAGAGATACGAAGAGTCTCAGTATGGTGAAATTCATCATAGCAGATCGGGTCATGAAAAGGGGATTCCCATTTAGCTATCTACGCATCTCCTGATGCTTGAATGGAACAAAGAAAATTCAACAAGGTTTCTGGGCAACAAGAAAGCATGTTGTTGTGAAGGGACGAGAATTATTCATCCCATTTCACAGAAAGGAAAACTGAAGCCCAGAAAAGATAGATAACTCATTCAAGACCACACTGTGATGGTGAAGCCAACTTCCCACCCAATTATGTTGTCTGAATTTGTCAACAAAGAAATCACCACTGCTCCCAATGATCATGGTGCCACAGCCCAGTAAAAGTGGGCAACCCCAGAGCCAGCTTCACTCTCACGATCTCTGCTGCAATCAGACCTGCTCAAAATTTCTGTAATGTATATTGCTAGAGAAAGTAACTGCATAAATGACTCAGAGAGGCTCCTTAGAAGATTTCCTGTGGTCAAGATGCTTTCACTGGCCTTGGGTCAAGAAATCTGGTTTCCATTCCATTGTCTGTCACTTGAGGCTCTTGCATATTAATTTCCTTCTCTAGTAATCAAAAAACTTTTGAGAGAAACTTATAAAATGTAAAATGATCCCAGATCAATACATATGAAATATTATTAGAAGAGTTTTGTCTGGCGTTGCCAATTATCTGAAGAAATTATTCATATCTACTTTTTAAATCACGCAAAGATGCACACGCACATATATAAATAATATATATAATTTCTATTTAAATGTTTATAAGTGTATATACACACATGTAGACACAGTTCTCGTAAAAATCATAGATGTATGTGTACGTATATATGTGTATGTGTATGTATGTATAATGTGTATGTGTGTATATATATATGTCTATATGATAGATAAGTATGTATTTCTATTTCTTCCAGTCTAACTGGGAAATCTGTTTCAAAATCAACTGCTGCTCTCTCCTCGGACGTGATATATAGCCAAACAAGCCATTCTCGATTAACACTGCTCCCTCCTGGGGAAAGTCACAGAATAACTTTATTGATTTCTCTTTACCCTTCTCCACAGTTCTCTGCTGAAATGTTGTGTTAACTCTTCAATGCAGAAGCAAAAGGAAATGAAAATGAAAATGAAGAGAGCTTTGCTTTATTGGGGCCATGTTAATCATATTTTTCTTACTTCCTAAACAAAATTTTCTTCAAAGAACAGGATATCCATGAAGGATATCTATATGGTAAAGAAGAGAGAGGATGACATGATTCCCATGGTTTCTAGACAGCAGATTTCTTTACACTGAAACCTGTGCTTTACCCACAATGCTGGACTCAGAACTACACGAACCTAAGCGGATTCTCTTACGATTTGGCCAGCCATCTTTGAGAATCGCTAAGACATTTTGGCAAACAGTCCTTCCACTGTTTTCCAACACACCAGAATATAAAGAAAGTTTGTTTTTTGTCAGTTTTTTCTACCTCAAAAGATGCCAGGCATGATTCAGTTTTTGCCTTTTCTTTCTCTTTTTCTTTTCTTTTTTCTTTTCTTCTACAGAAAATTCTTTACTTTCACAGCTTCAGGATCACTGATACAATTTAGGAGTTTCTCCCATGCAATTGAGAAATGCAAAAAGGAGGTTCTACAGGCAGGATCTTTTCTGCCTGGAGCTTTTAAGATCACTGAGGAAAAATAACTCAGATCCTCACTCTTTCTCTCCTCCCAGCTTCTGAGCTGCCCTGCGGGCTCAGTTCTCACTGTGGGTAGGTATGGGTCAGGGTAGTGGAAAGAAAGCAGAGAAGGGGACACTGGAGTGGCTTAAAGTAAAAGCTCTAAAACACCTTTTCCATTTCCTTTTCCTTTTTCCCCCGCAGATTGAGTTCTACTTACTCTAATAACAGAGTTCATAAAAGATCACTAGAATTTCTATTTCTTTCCATTCCCTTTTTTAGTATCCACTTTTTTTTTTTTTTTTTTTTTGTAAAGGGAAAGAAAAGTTAGACTTATTTACAACACAATGACAATCTCTGATTCTTCACTTTAAGCAAATAAAGACGCCTAGTGAAATAAATGGATTGTGTTATTTAAAATTGAAAGCTTATGTGAACCACCACTCAGAAACACGCTTAAAAAATACAGAAAGAAAATGAAAACCCTGTGACTACACAAGATTATTCTGATGCCAAATGCTGAGTGTACAATTAAGTAGAGTAAGTGTTAATAATATGACAAATACCTACTTCCATTGTACAAATGAAATACACTCAAAACTGCAAAGGACAGTGGCACTGTATGCTGCCCTAAGGTTTACAATCACATAGCTTTTTTTTTTTTCATGAATTTGTAAGCTTTGTTTTAATTAAATGCCATTTACTTGTAACTAGCCAGTTTATCCTTTTTTAAAATTTTGTTGTTTCTCTGCACAATTTGAACCAACTTTGGAAAAGGTATGGGTAAAAGTGGGTAGAAAAGGATGTTAAGAATTGGGTCTTCTTGTTGAAATCAAGTTTCCGTCTGTGTTGTGCAGCCTGAATAATGGGGGAAATCTGTCCTAATATCTTGCTGTATCTGTCCTAACTCACTCCTTTTACAGGGCCTCAGCAGAGGAATTGCATAACAATGTAATTTGTATCCTGGTTAAATAGGAAGGTCTCTGAAGCACATGTCCAGGAACATTCTGCTTCGTGGCAGAGGAGCCAAGATTGTACCTTGTAAGAGAAGGCACTGTTTCCTTAGGCAACATAGGTTCTTTGTTGGAACCCAAGAGCGCTCCAGTGGCAGGCATGCTTTTGACTCTGGATAAATGGAACTGCCAGAGGCTCGTTCTATCCATCCTGTGTAGAGCACACACTCAGATTCTAGGATCTCACAGAAATGTACTTCCCGGCCCTCTATAGGCAACAAAGTCATCACAATTTGAAGCTATGGTGTAACAAAGGCCAAAATTTAACTTCCATTAGCTTTATTCAGCAAGTTGTATAAGGCAGATCTCATATGGACCATGATTTGCCTAAGCACGGTGTTAGATGGGAAGAAAAAAGTGGTGGTATCCTTCCTCCTCTTCCTTTCTTCCCAGCTCCTACTATTCATGGACTTTCCCTTGATTTCAAGTGGCAACTCACCAAAATCCTCAACTGAAAACAGCTTCCAAGGGGTCATGTACTTATTCAATTCTCTTCTCGCTTCTCTCCAAACACAACATCATCTGACCAAGGTTTGCATGCATACGCATTGCTAATTAACAGTAAGTCTCCACAATGTCCTCCTCTCAGTAAGTTTGAAACACAGACCACAGCAAAGCTGTATGTACTGCCTAAAAGTGGGAAAGATCCTCATGTTGATTTCTGAACCGTAAAAGGCAGGGATACGTTTTGGACTTCTTGTCCCTTACTGTGAACAGACCTAAGAGTACTTACTTTATTTTTTAGAAAGAACCCAGAGCTGCTGATGCCTGAGGGAGTCGTTGTAAAAGAGACTAGAATATCGAGAGAGAAAATTGATCCAGCTCTCTTGTCTGGTGCTTATAAAACATGAAAGTATCACCCTCGCCATGGCAGACCACAGGGAATGATCAATGTGAATTGTTAAGTCCTCTTCTCAGTGATGCTTGCAAACAATTTCCCTGGGGAAGCAACAAGTTCCTGACCACAGTGTTGTACACAAATAAATAAACAAAATGCTATTACTTTTTGTTCTTCACATTGGGAAGAGTTCAGAAACATCTTGTTTCAATTGATGGGCTGGAATTACAGAAAAACTTTAATTTTGTCTTTCCTTGCTAGTTCTGTGCCTGAGATGTATTGGTAAAATGGAACATGAGTCACATTTCTAATTGGGAAAAGCCTGGTAATCATGGGCAACCCAGATCTGGGTGACTTACAGAGTATTTTTGTGTTGAGAGAGAAAAGACACTAAAAGTAGAAGTTTCTTAGTTAGCAGCAGCAGAGAGGCTATACGATTGAATCTGGTGTTTCACATGGCCTGTATCATGGTATAATGAGAAGGAATGTGTCTTGCACAAATTAGCCTATTAGACCTTTCTAATCAGGACCAATATGTGACATATACAGAGGCAAGATCAGCTGTAAGGAAGGATTCACTCCTTTACCACCAAGCCATGGAGATTGCCTTGGTCTCTTGATTTCCCTTATGTTATTTGAGTAGGAACTCAGGCACCAGTGATGCCCCCAATTAACCATAACCATAATGGTAGCATCCAATACCATTTAGAAAAAGGTCAGGGTTGTAGACAAAAGACTGATGTAGACCAGTGCGGAAGACAAGAGGGAGCTATGCAGCCTACTTTGAGAGCAAAGTCTGGTTTGGATCTTCTCTGCTACTTCTGTACATTTCATGCCAGAGGCAGAACAAGTATCCAGGGAACACTTTGGAACTTTCCTAAATTTACAGAGGGGCCTGTAACATTCAATTAGAGGGAACACAGAATGTTCTACTCTAACAAAATTTATAGGTAGTATAGGAAATTCCATCAAGTGTCTTGTGGAAAACTGAATGCATAAAAGTAAAACTGAGACCAAGGATGTGGATAATGGGATCATTCAATATAGATTTCAAACCAAAGTCCACTGCTTAATAACTGTGAACTTGGGCAGAGTACTTAACCTTACTGAACATCAGATTCTTTATTTGTAAAATGGGTACCGTAATCTCTTCTTTGCCCAATTATTTGGGGGATTAATGAGGGAATGAATATAAATTATTTATCACAAGGTCTGGTATATGGTAAGCACTTCACAATGTTTTTTTTTTCTCCCTTTATTGATGAATGCTTTCCAGATTTCTACTTGGCCTCTTCTCTTTGAGTTTATAGAATACCAATTTTCTGTACTTTCTGGCAAATCTATTCAATCTAACAGTTTTTAAAATTTATTATAATGTGAGACATAGAAGGAATATGAAGAATAAATAATGCATGCCATTTTTGTAAAAGATACTCATAATCTACCAAGAAAGCTAGAAACATGCTGGGTCACTATGCATTACACAATGCTAAGTGAAATAATTTGGTTATTTAAACATTTGGGAGAAGGGGTAGTCTAATTATATGCCAGGCACCATACAAGGTGGCAAAGACCCAAAGATGTATAAGATGCAATTATTGAACTCCAGGGCCCTTAATTTTTTTTCTTTTTCTTTTTTTTTTTTTTTTTTTTTTTAGAGACAGAGCTTGCTCTGTTACCCAGGCTGGAGTGCAGTGGCACAATCTCAGCTTACTGCAACCTCTGCTTCCCCGGTTCAAGAGATTCTCCTGCCTCAGCCTCCTGAGTAGCTGGGATTACAGGCACCCACCACAATGCCCAGCTAATTTTTGTATATTTAGTAGAGACGAGGTTTTACCATGTTGGCCAGGCTGGTCTTGAACTCCTGATCTCAGGTAATCCACTTGCCATGGCCTCCCAAAATGCAAGGATTACAGGCATGAGCCACCATGCCCGGCCTAGGCCCTTAATTTAGTACAGGAAGAGACACGTGAACAAACTCCAACAGAAGATAGACAGAACAAATGATACTGAGTAAAGAAGTAACTCAAAGGACAAGAAATCACTTTGATTGGAAGTGTCAGGGAAGGTTTCACAGAGGAGAAAATATCTAGGCTATATATACAAAAATAACTAGGTTAGTAACTTAGATAAAATGGACAAATTCATTGAAAAATACAACCTACTAAAACTGACACAGATATAACAGAAAATCTAAATAGCACTATGTTTATTAGGGCAATTCAATTCATTATCTAGACCTTTCCACAGAGAAAATTTTAGCTCCAAATGGTATCACTAGTGATTTGAATCAAAATATTCAAGTAAAAAATGACACTAGTCTTATAAAATTCTTCAAAAAATAAGAGGAATAGGGAATACTTGGCAACTTTTTTTTTAAATCAAATCAGGCAAAAAAAAAAAAAAATACATAACAATTACAAACCAATATTCTGCATATGCATAGAGGCGAAAATCCCTAACAAGATTTTAATCCAATCTAACAACATACAAAAAATAAATCCTGGCTGGGCGCAGTGGCTCACACCTGTAACCTCAGCACTTTGGGAGGCCAAGGTGGGCAGATCACGAGCTCAGGAGTTCGAGACCAGCCTGGTCAACATGGTGAAATTCCGTCTCTACTAAAAATACAAAAATCAGCCGGGCATGGTGGCACACGCCTGTAGTCCCAGCTACTCAGGAGACTGAGGCAGTAGAATTGCTTGAACCCGGGAAGCGGAGTTTGCAGTGAGCCAAGATCACACCACTGCACTCCAGCCTGGGCGACAGATCAAGACTCTGTCTCAAAAAAAAAAAAAAAGAAAAAAGAAAAATACATCCTGACCAACTAGGGTTTATTCCAGGAATGTAATTTTGGTTTGATATTCAAAAATCAATCAACATACTTGATAATATCAACAAAATAAATGAGAAAAAGCATATCATTATTTCAATACATGAAGAAACACTACTTGATAAAATTCAACACCTAACGATGATTTTCAAAATAAAAAACCCACCTCTCAGCATATTAGAAACAGAGAGGAATTTTCTCAGTCTGATAAAGGACATTCTACAAAAAAATATTGTTCTCTTCATACTTAATGGTGAACTATAATATAATTTTCCCCTAAGACTGAGAACCAAGAAAAGACACGTGCTCTTACCACTTCTATTCAGCATTGCTCTGGCTATCTTAGTCATTATAACAAAGCCAAAAAAAAAAAAAAAAAAAAAAAAGAGAGAAAAGCATAAATAGAAAAAAGAAGTAAAACTGTCTCTATTTGTAAGCAGCATAATTGTTCATGTAACCAGAACATCTTAAGAGAATCTACATAACAATGACTAGAGCTAATAACTGCATTTAGTAAAATACCAAAATACAGGATTAATACACACAAGTCAATTATATTTTTAAATACTAGCAGCAAATAATGGGAAATAAAATACTAAAAAAAATCCACTTATCATTATAAAACATAAAACACTCAGAGATAAATTTCCAAAAATATGAATGTAATGAGTTGCATTGGGTCCTCCAAAAGATATGTCTACCTGGAACCTTAGAATGTGACCTTTTGTTTTCTTAGGAATAAAAGGTTTTTGTGCATGTAATTAAGGTAAAGGTCTTATCTTGAATAAGGATGGGCCCTAAACCTAATGACACTGTTCTTACAAGAGACAGAAAAGGAGACACTGAAATACAGAAGAAGAAGGTCACGTGAACATGTGAAGCAAGAGGCAGAGATTGTAGTGATGTGTCTACAAGCCGAGGAATGTCAAGGATTGCTGACAACACCAGAAGTTAGGAGAGAGGTATGGAATAGATTCTCCCTCAGAGCTTCCAGAAAGAATCAACCCAGCCCACACGTTGATTTTGGACTTTTGGCTTCTTAAACTAAGGAATATATTTCTGTTGTTTACCCACATTGTAGTAATTTGTTATAACAGCCCTAAGAAACTAATAAAATGTATAAGACCTTTGCAGTGAAAATGTCAAACTATTGCTGGGGGAAGTTTTAAAAGGCCTGAAGAAATGCAGAGATATACCAGGCTCATAGACTGAAAGACTCCAGTATTGTTAAGATGTTAATTCTTCTCAAATTGGGCCATAAATTCAAAGCAATCCCAATCAAAATTCCAGCACGTATTTTTGCTGTTGTTGAAGAAATGGACAAGTTAATTCTAAAATTTGCATGGAAACACAGTTTCCAGAATTTTCGAAGTAATTTTAAAAGAATGGAGGATTTATATTACTTTATTGCAAGATTCACTATATAGGAACAATAACAAAGACACTGTGGTGTCGAAGAAAGAATAGACAAGCAGATCAATGGAACAGAAAAGAGTCAAAAATAGACCCACATTTATATGGTCAATCGATTTTTTTTTTTTTTTTTTTTTGACAAAAATGCCAAGGAAACTCAATGCAGGGTGGGGGGAAGTCATTTCAACAAATGGTGTTAGAACAATTAAATGACTATATAGAAAAGAATCCTGATCCTCACCTCATACCGTATACAAAAATTAACTCAAGTAAAGAATGAACACTGATGTAAAAGTTAAAGCTCTAAATCCTTTAGAGAAAAACACAGAAGAAAATCTTCACAACTTTGAGGATAGGCAAAGATAACAAAGATAAGATACAAAAACAAATAAGTATATGAAAAAATGATAAATCGGACTTGCTGAAAATTTAAAACTTTTGCCCTTTGAAAGTCACTACTAAGAAAAAAATACACAACAGGAATTGAGAGAAAATATTGGTAATACACACAATATGACAGACATATTTGGTATATATAAAGCTCTCTTAAAACTCAATAGTAAGATAAATAGTATACTAAAAAAGAAAAAGATTCAGACAAATACTTCACAGAAGATCTACAAATTGTCAATACATACATAAAAAGATCCTCAAAATCATTAGTCATCAGGGAAATGAAAATTAAAGTCACAATGAAAAATGACTACACACATATTACAATGACTAAAATAAAATAGACTGACAACTGAAAGTTGAAGATACCGGAACTCACATATGATCTTATGGGAACATAAAATGGTAAACAATTTTGGACAACTAGCAGTTTCTTACAAAATTAAATATACATGTAACACATGACCCAATCATTCTAACTCCTAGAGTTTACTAAAGAGAAATGAAAATATATGTATATGGAAAGACTTGTACACAAATGTTGATAGCACATCAAAAAACTGGAAACAACCCGACGTCCATCAACTGGTGAATGGATAAACAAACCATGATATATCCACACTACAATGAAATATTACTCAGTGATAAAAAGGAACAAACTACTTACACATGCAACAGCATGGATGAATCTCAAAATTGGTATTCTAAATGAAAGAAACCAGACACAAAAGAGTACATACTGTTTCACTCCATTTATATAGAACTATAGAAAATGCATACAAATTTATGGAAACAAAAATCAAGTTAGTGCTTACCTAAGGCCAGAGCCGGAGGGAGAGATGGACTGCAAAGGATCTCAAGGACACTTTCGGAGATGATGAAGATGGTCTGTATTTTGATTGGTGGTAGTCTAATGGATGTAAGCCCTGTTAAAACTCATCAACTGTATACTTTAAATAAATGCAGTTTTTTGTATGTGAATTATATCTCAGACCTCATGTGAGCTTTATAATTTCTCCATCTTCCTCTGTACACTAGCAAATAACTCTTCATGACAATCCAAAGAGGGATCTGGATTGCTTTTTAACTTATGTTAGTAAACAAATTTGTATATTCTAGATTAGGGATGAGCAATCTACATCCTTGAGCCAAATCCAGCCTGCGCTGTGTTTTATTGGAATACAGTCATGGTCATTTGTTTACTCTTCTCTATCATTGCTTTGTTCACTGTGATAGCCAAGTTGGGTAGTTGCAACAGAGAACATACGGCCCGCAAAGCCTAAAATATTTACTCTTTGGCCCCTGACAGATAAAGTTTGGTGGCCCTTATTATAGATAATAAAAAGTTAGATGTGGACATGGGAATATTTGCATCAATGTTATGACAGAAAAAGGAGAGATATACTTACATGAATGAGTAAGAATGGCACATTGGACTTAAAAAAATCCATGTCCATCAATATGAATCAACACCAAAAAAATGAGAAGAGAAAGAATCAAACATATTTAGCCTTTGGGTCCTCGAACCACCTTGTATTAATCAATGCTGTTATAGCCAAAAGCTTTAGAGAGACTAACGTGAAACTTTTTAAAAAGAGCAAGAAAATACCTTATGAATTCGGCCAAAAATGTCTTGCTGAATTTCCCTTTCTTGGTCATGAAATAAATGGAATCAACTGTCATTTCTATTCATGAGGCAAATTCTGTATCTCAGTTTGGTGAACAGTTACTTATCAAACTATGCTCAATGTCCAATTTCCTTCAAATATAGTAAAACCCTCTCAGTTAAGGGTGGGGAGGGAACAACGTATGCTAATGGAAAGAGGTATGTCTTTGGGGAAATAAAAAGCTTAGCGCTAGATCCTGTCACTACCATTATGAATAACTGTGTGATGTTGGGCAAGCTGCTTAACTTCTCAAAACCATGGCTTCCTCATCTGTAAAATGGAAATCACATTTCCTCAGTTATGGGGTTGTTGGGAAGTTTAAATGTGGAATGTAAACAAAACCCCAAATACAAAGTAGTCAATGCATAAATATTATGTCTCCCCTTGCCCATCACCATTGCAACGGCAATCTTATTATTTAAGATGAATTTCATCTCAACATCCCAAGATGATACTGACAGTTACTGCTCTAGAAAGTATTTTTAAGGTGTTTATTTGGGGGACAAGATTAATTAATTTCTAAATTTGGCTTTAATTCAATTTTTACATAAATATATCATCTTTGTCTCTTCCTAGAGAAGCATGTTGTGCTTCTATGTGTTGTGAAATACCCGCTATGTTTTCCTAATAACTCTATATTCCCTATACTGATTATGCCAGCATTTGCAAAAGTAATTTAAAAACCATTTGCTTGGAAGGAAGAACAGCTTTCTCAAAAGGTTTTTTTTTTTCTTTTTGTGGTGTTATCAGAATCCTTTTTAGAATTGAATGCTCTCATCTTTTTTGAAACAATTTTTCTAAGATAAGAGAAAGACTTTTCAAATACTGCAAGTCACTTCATAATTTTATGGAAGAAACTGTGCAATCAACCTAGAAATATTAAGTTCAGTTTCAGCATGCCCCTTAAATAGGATCAATGATGAGCAAATCTTTGTATCTGTGTTCTTGCATCACTGAGGAGCAGAATTTGTCTTTGGACCTCTCTGTGGCTATGACAATCCAAAAGCCCTAGAGCCACCTGTACCAGCAACAGCATAACGTCTCCCATTCCTAAGAGTGATTTTCAGCTTAGATTCTTAATATGTCCACATTTATCACCTGCCTTTAGAATTTGGAACCCTGTCTATTTGCTTAGACTTGTTCCTCTCTTGTAAATTACTCCTCTGTAGGTGCACTTTAATTTGCTGGCACCAAACCCCTCTTGCTTAATTAAACTCCCAGTCTGGTTCCTTCTAAATAGCCCTGGCCTGTTGTTATCCATATCCCAGCATGACATTAAGCCGTTGGTCCTCCCTGGGTTCTAGTTTAACCATGTATAAAATGCAAATGTTGTGTTCTTGGGCACTCTGCACAAATGTACTAAAGACAGATAAAAGGAGATACAAACACTATTCTAATTTTCAAGCAGAACAGATTTTCTCATTGCTGACATTACTAAAGGTAATCTGAACGGTGGTTTTAATCAACCATTTCTTTTTTAAATCAATTTTATTTTTATCTTAAGTTCAGGGATACAGGTGCGAACATGCAGGTTTGTTACAGAGGTAAACATGTACCACGGTGGTTTGCTGCACCTATCAACCCATCACCTAGAGATTAAGCCCCACATGTATTTATCCTGATGCTCACCCTCCCCCTGCCCCCCACCGCCCTGACAGGCCCCAGTGTGTGTTGTTCCCTTCCGTGTGTCCATGTGTTCTCATTGTTCAGCTCTCACTTATAAATGATAACATGTGGTTTTTGGTTTTCTGTTCCTGCGTTAGTTTGCTGAGAATAATGGCTTCAAGTTCCAGCCATGTCCCTGCGGAGGACATAATCTTGTTCCTTTTTATGGCTACACAGTATTTCATGTGTATATATACCATATTTTCTTTCTCCAGTCTATCATTGATGGACATTTGGGTTGATTCCATGTCTTTGCTATTGTGATTAGTGCTGCAATGAACATACGTGTGCATGTATCTATAATAGAATGATTTATATTCCTTTGGGTGTATGCCCAGTAATGAGATTGCTGGGTCAAATGATTTTCTGGTTCTAGGTCTTTGAGAAATCGCCACACCGTCTTCCACAATGGTTGAACTAATTTACATTCCCACCAACAATGTAAAAGCATTCCTATTTCTCCACAGCCTTATTTGCATCTGTTGTTTCTTGACTTTTTAATAATCGCCATTCTGACTGGCAGGAGATGGTATCTCATTGTGGTTTTGATTTCCATTTCTCTAATGATCAGTGATGTTGAGCTGTTTTTCATATGTTTCTTGGCCACATAAATGTCTTCTTTTGAGAAGCATCTGTGCTCATCCTTTGCCCACTTTTTAATGGAGTTGTAATCAAATCATTTCTATAACATTTCAAAATAGCCAATCTAGAAGTTATCATAATTTTTAAATCTTACTATGTTTTCTTTAAAATAGCACGTGGCATGGGGAAAGTAGAGTATCTATATGAACATACCTAGAAGAACCTAAAAATAGAAAAGAAACAAAACAAAGCTACATATTGCCAGACACATGAAAAGCCCACCTGACTACTGATAAGGACTCACAAGTAACCATCAAGAAGCTTAGCACAAAACCGGAAGCAGAGAGCCGATAATGGCTTGTCTTAATCTTTCAGTAATAAAAGTTGTGATTTTCAAAGTGACTCTTTCCCTTTTCTGTCTCTATCCAGAGTGGTGTGTCTAGCCTCCTCTGCAGTGCTTGGCTCTCCTGAGCACCATGCTGGGACTTACTAAGGACAGCACTTTTCAGAAGCACTGAATACAACAGTATTCCCACTTAGTGAAATGAAAACCATTTGACTCTGGTTTAAGAAAGTGGCCTGCGATGAAATTAACAAAATATTGTATGTGTTTGTGTATATTGTGAAGAAGGCACTCAAGATAGGTGTAGAATATCTTTATTTTCATAATGTCATGTTAAGCTAATTTTGTTTTTGAGACAGGGTCTCACTCTGTCACCCACGCTGAAGTACAGTGGCGTGAACACAGCTCACTGTAGCCTTGACCTCTTAGTTTTAAGTGATCCTCTTGTCTCAGCCTCCCAAGTAGCTGAGACTTTAGGCATGTGCCACCATGCCTGGCTAATTCTTCGTGTGTGTGTGTGTGTGTGTGTGTGTGTGTGTATATATATATATATATATATATTTTTTTTTTTTTTTTTTTTTGTAGAAATGGAAGTCTCGCTATGTTTTCCAGAATGGTCTCAAACTCCTGGGCTCAAGCAATCCTGCCTCAGACTCCCAAAGCACTGGGATTATAAGCATGAGCCACCATGCCCAGCCCTAACTTACTATCTTATCACATTGATTATAGAAAAGTCTCCACTTTTCAGATATGAGACTTTGCTTTCTATCCCTAAATTAATTTGGGACCTAATCAACCATAGTGTAAATAGGGCAACACGGCAACATGCCCTTCCTTACCCAGAGGTCAGTGTTTCTTCAACCTCAACTTCCCAGAACCCATCCTAGAATGTAGAAGTGAGCAAATGAAACACCGTAAACACTCGAAGTAGCATCTGAGAGTCTCCACCACACAGTGACGACGTTCTCTTTATAGCCCCACTCAGAACTGGAAACTTTCATTTACAATTTATGACAGTCTTGGCTAACTTTTTCCCCTGGCCCGAAGATGTTTTGGAGTAACAAACTACAAGTGAATTGGGAGAGCAGCTGGGAGCAGGCACAAGAAGAGCAGAAAAAGCAACTGCCAACAGCTCGATACAGAATACAGACCAAAAGGCAAAAAGCAGACAAAGACTTTTGAGAGCACAGAATTCAACAACAGCAGCTCATAACAGTGACCCATAGCCATCCAGTGCATTAGGTGCAGAAAATTTGTATGGAGACTGAAAAGGCAGAAGTTGTTGTGATGCCTGGGTAGGTAAGCTCTTGTTTTTATAAAAATTTACTTATATGGGGAGTTCATTCCTTAATAAAATAGGATAGCTGAGGCACTGCTAATGTAATTGAAGAGGGGCTCATTTCAGCACTTTTATTTGGTCATTTTACATTATTTTCTGTTGAGTTATTGCATGAAGGATCTATGTGCCCAGAGAGGGCAGGCCCATGTGGGTTTTGCCCATGTGTCTGTACTTTGCATAAACACAATAAGGTGCTTAATGAATGTCTGGTGATGATGATGATCAAGAGCTTAATAACAGGGTCTTCTCTAAAGGCTGATTAATGGGGCTTCAAGTTAATATCTTCTCATTCTCTCCTTGCACTGATATTTTTGGTGTGTGTATGGGAGTGGGGGGTAGAAGGACTCTAAATTGAGTATCCATTGGAAAGAATGTAGAAAGGCTATTCTATTTAAATAGTAGATAGCTTTTACAAAATTCTTGCTGATGGTGAAATAAGATATCCAAAATTGTATTCCTATGACACATTATTTGGACATATCTTATTTATCCAAACTCCATTTCCAAGATTGTATAATCATACTTGCTATTTACAACATCTGAAATGGACCTGCAAAGTTAAGTGGTCTTTGGTTCAATCAATGAATTATCTGGCAATAGACCTATGTACTAGAAAACCAACCGGTGCTGACAGTTCCTGTGATCCTACAGTTCTGCCATGACACACACAAGGCCATTTAATTTTCTACTTGAATATAGCAGGTGGTAACTCTTCAGTCACCGGCTCTCATCCACCAGTTAGTTTAATTCCTATTACCATTAAGTCAAGCATAAAAACAATAAAACTAACCCTGCCTTAAATAGGATCCACTCACCAGCTTCCTTGTTGCCATCCACTGTGCCATCATTCTTCCAGATTTAATGTGCAGGAAGTTATCTTAGATCTGCCCCTCCCGCAGCCTCCTCAAATCCATTTTTAGTGACAATGTTCTATAGCTCTCCTGAACCACTTGTGTCTTTTATCTCTCCACTTTTCACTGTTGTCTTTGTCTAAGCTCTTAGCCTTCTTACCTCTCAGATAACTTCAGCAGCTTCCTGACTAGCTTCCCCATCTCTGGTTACTGTCTTCTCCGTCCACCTAGAATTTCATTAACAGGATAATTTGCTTTAAATTCTGCTTTTAATTTGTCATGCCCTAAGCCCTTCACTGGCAACTTATATCATTTCATATTTATGAGTCCACAAATATGAGAAAAATTCCAGAAGCAGGAAAACATTATAGACTTGGCATCGTCACAGTAATGACTCCTCCTGGATGTGACATAACATGACCCATCTTCCCCGAAGTATAACCTGATTTGAAGCTGCTGGCCAACGTGCCACACTGGGCTCTGGTTAGGTCAGGCTTGTCACTGTCAGTGAGCATATCCTATTCCTCCTGCACCACTCTTCCCTCCAGGGGCTGAATGAAAGTACAGGCAGGAGTTTTTTATATTGTGAAATGACCAGACCTACAAGGTTTGCCCAAGAGCTCTGTTCTTGACCCCCTGTCTTGTTTATTTTATTAAAGCCTTGGATGAAAATAGATTACATTCTTATCAAATTTGCACATATTGAAAATGGGGGGAAACAAAAGCTACACCAGATGACAAGATCAAAGTTCAAAGAGAACTCCAACAAGGGGTCAAAATGAAGAGCACGAAATGTGACAGAAATAAATACATTTTGAATGTTAGATTCAAAGCTCCAACTGAACTGGATGGGGGAAGACCCTGTACAATTATTATTCTAAAAAATTCTCAGGAGAGAAGGTCAGGATGAGGGTGAGAGGGTATGGATTAGTTACAAGGAAAAGATAAACAAAGACAAAGGTTCTGCTTCCAAAATGGCCAATGCGCACTTAGGCTTAGTTAATAGACTTACGTTGGCTAAAAGAAGGGAGGGGCTAGCTACATGGTGTTCTTCACTGATGGGACAGCTCAAGAATATTTTCAATTCTGTTTTCTGTATCAGTTGACAAATACATGAAGAATTATGAAGGATCTAGATATCATACATATAGTATAGACATAGATTTATAAAGAAATACATAGAATATATAGATTTATTCATGTTTGACCTGAAAGAAGTGACATAAAGAAAGGATGCAATGTCAGTGTTTTGAAGGACTATCTGAGTAGATTTCCTCCCTGTGGCTAAGGAGATAGGAACTAAATCCACTGGTGAAAGTTTGGAGGAGGTGAACTTTGGTTCAATAAAAAATATTATTTTCTATCCCTGAGAGACATAAAGCAGTGGAATAAGATGTCTTCAGAAATTAAATTCTTATGACTGGAAGTTTTCAAGTATAGATTGAGTGACATCATCACAGAAATTTTTCTGGCATTCTTGGAGTGCAGAAAGTTAGACTAGGTAACCTAGATGAAAGAAGACTTTCTCCTTTCCTCTCTAAGGTGTAATATTGGTCCTCACACCTTGTAAAGCCCTCTCCTCTCCCATCTCCACACAACACTTATCATATTTTCTTTCCACTGACAGACATCTCTGTCTTTCTCACCAGACTGGGAGCTCTTTGAAGGTAGAGATTCTATTTTTTATCTATATATCCCTGGCTTCTAGCATGATTCCTTAAGGAGCTGAGGTACTCAATATATTTCACTGAATTAACTGAATTATGAAGTTCTACTGAAAAAAAAAATCCTATCTACCCTTCAGTGTCCGGCACAAATTTCTACTTTCCACAGAAAGCCTTCCCTGATCACTCCTATAGCATATATTCTGTGTCAGACAATTTGCCACACGTAATTTTCTGTTTCTTTCTTGTATAATGTTGTTTACTATGTGCCACGTCTATCATCCCAACTAGACTGTCAGTTCCCAATGAACAAAAGAATACCCATTCATGATCTCATGGAAGTGGAGAGTTCAGTGATGGTTAACAGAGGCCGAGAAGGACTGTGGGGAGAAGGAATAAAGAGGGGTTGATTAAGTAGTACAAAAATACAATTAGATAGAAGAAATAAGACCTAGTACTCAATAGCAAAATAGGGTGACTATAGTTAACAATAACTTATTATATACTTCAAAGTAACTAGAAGAGTAGACTTGGAATGTTCCCAACACAAAGAAATGACACATATTTGAGGTGACGGATATCCTATTACCCAGATCTGATCAGTGATACACATTGCATGCTTGTACCAAAATATTGCATGCACCCCACAAATATGTATAACCATTATGTATCCATAAGCATAAAAAAATAAAATAAATACCATTTTAAAATTATGCCTTATTGCCATGCTCAGGACAGAACGGGCTACTGATAATGTGCTCACTGATTGATCGAGAAGTAATATTGTAGAATGTTTTGGTGTTAAAGAATCATATTCCACTTTTTAATTACAAAGAGAAAAATGGTAACTTTACAGTGGAGAAATGTGAGAGATAGAACCTTCCCCAAGTAATCAAAATTTACATCACCCGGGAGACAACCTTTTGCCATATCGACCCTGAGAAGATGCAGTGAAAAGGGCACATCGTTGCTTGCATGGTGTTTCTGCCAAAAATGAAAAACCTCCATCCAATCACAAGGAAACACCAGACAAACCCAAACTGAGGGACAGTCTGCAAGATATCTGACTAGTAGTAAGCCACAGAAAAGCTGAGACACTGTCACAGATTAAGACTGAGCAAATGTGACACTACATGCAATGTGGGATCTTGGATTGGATCCTGGACCTGAAAAAGGACATCTCTGGGCAAAGTTGAGAAATTCTAATGAGGTTTGTAGATCAGTCAGTAGTAGTATAACCAAGTTAACTTCCTGGCTTGGATACTATGGTTATGAAGATGTTAACTTTAGGGGAAGCTAGATGAAGGCTCTACGAGAATATTGCACTATTTTTGCACCTTGTCTATAAGTGTAAAATTACTTCAAAATAAAACGTTAAATAAGATTTATGAGTTTGGTTTTCAACTTGAGTGAGGATCCAAACAACAAAGGCAGCTACCGCAAACCAAAACAAATAAGGTGCACTCCATTCTTGTTACTCGCGGTAGCTGTGTTCTACATGGTTGCTGCGAATAGCGAATTAGCGAATACTAAAGCATTGCTCCTAGGGGAAATATAGGGTTCGTTTCCTAAAAGCCTCTGGCCACATTTTTGTCAACTGATCAATGCACAACATTGTTTTATGTGTGTTTCTGTTTAAAGACATCCTATTTAATATGTATTGTTGATTCATTAACAATGAACTCATAGCTAAAAGTCCTGTTAACTCATGCCTGAATGAAGTTTATTAGCCACATATTTTCTTCATCAGGCACATCACAACCTTCTTATGCTTAGGAACTCTAGCCAGCACTTCAACATTACACTTGGGAGTCATTTTAAACAGCAAAATCATCAACAGAAAGCATACAAATGCAAAGAACAGGGGCATCGGGCGACACACATTTTTTGCCACTCTGTACATGTCCATAAATGATTACAGAAGTTCAGCAAGTGTTAATTTGGGGATTTCAAATACATTTTAGTGAGTGGGCTAACTCACAATATGGAATCTATGGATAATGAGGATTGACTGTACCTAGAAACACGCACAATGATTGTGAACTTCTTGGCAGTCACCTTGAGTCAACAAGAAATAAGTATAATGATATTTGCATTTGAAATGATAAAGGGAATTCTTGAAAGATTAGCAACTTATTAAGTAACTTAGTTCTATCTCATTTTATGGTCTTTTTCCTCATCCTGGCTACACTAAGGATTTTTCTAGGACCCTGGCTTCATCAGTGCTAACGATATTTGTCTCCTTTCCATTTTAGTCATCAGTAAACACAGCCACAACCTGAACTTCAGTATCAGTATCCCCAACTGCTTCACCTTCAGGAAGTCACTCTTAATTACCACATATCCCACTCTCCACTTCTATTGAATCTATTCAACTTCCACTTAAGACCTAAAAACAAAAACTCCTACTTATTCCCCCAGTCAATCACTCTCTTCTAGCTGTGCTTTATTTAGTCAGTAATAATTGGGAAGTTATTTTGATGATGCTTTCACTAGCACCCCACAATCCACTATCATTTGATCTTTTACAAGTTTTTATCTTCCAAACTACGATCGCGGTAATCAGTTTGTTTTTTGTGTGTCCATCGCTGGTCTGCCAACTATTTCTGCAAAAATTCACAAACATATATTGTTTAAATGCAAAATAAATTAATTTACCTAATCAACCTTCAACAAGTCTTCATTGTTCTTATTCTTATTGATCTACTTAAAATCCAATTGCACAGACAGGATCTGCCAAATATTCCCTCCTTTCTACACACACTGCCAACACTCTATTTCAGACTGATACATAGATCACCTGAGCCTATGGTAATAAGTTCCTAACTAGTCTCTCCACATCCTGTCCTGTCCACTTTATAAGCTAATTAATCATGTAAAGTAGACAGTTAATCAACCTACATGCTCCCCATAGCTACCTGGCAAAAGTTCAAACACCTTTACATGGCATTCAAATTCTTCTACGAACTGACTGAAGTCAGATTACTTGTAAAGCCTTTTCTTCTACTAAACCTATTTGCAAACTATGTCTCAGCCCAAATAGACTATTTGCATTCTTGAAGACGTCCTATTTCTCTCTAATCAAGTCCCCTGCCTGCACTTTTCTCTTTATGTGGAATATTTTGCCCCCTCATCTCTGTTCATCAAAACTTTACCTGTTCTTCAAGCCCCAATACAAAGTACATCTCTCCATGAAGCCTACTCTGATTCTACAATTGGAAATAGTCTCTTCTTTGGAGTCACTATAGCACTTTGGAACTACAGTTAATGCATTTGTATTTGTAATTATTTTATTCTTCACTACATTTCAAGATCGTTGAGGGCAGGAAATACCATTTCAATCTTGCATTTACCACAGCACCTAGCATAAATGCTCAGTAAAGTACTATTTAATACATGAATGAATAAATGTGCCTCCCATATGCTTAATATGTATATGTATGTAATATATAATGTATAGATAGATACATTTACATGTAACCTCTGTATAACAGTTAAAATTGAACAAGGTACAACACATTGTCAATGGACCATATTATTGGTAGATTAAAACTGGCAGTAGACATAGGAAAAAAAGAGAAAACAAGAGTGGTAAATCAAGAATTATTTGACAGGCCAAAATAAAATTGATTGGGAAAACCTACGTGTGATTAACTATTATAATATTAACTTTTTAGGTAGGGTTGTATTGAAATCTTCCCAGATATAGAAATTTATGTACTTTATTCCTAGGAATCCAAAAGAAAACATAAGAATAAACATATTCAATGAATCTTAAATTGAATAGACATTGCTAGACACAGTTAATACTATAATGGCACATCACTTAACTTGAAGGACTTTTCGATTTTGATTAAATGAAAAAAGTAACTCATTCTTTATTCTCTATTCCATTTGCACAGTGAATACTAACAAAATAAATTGCCATCATTACCATCACTATCAACATCATCATAAAATGTATTTCTTAGTTAAAAAAAACTTCAAAAACTATACTAAGAGATGTAGCTCTGTAGGAAGCTACAACTGTAGAAGCTTAGTAACATCAAAGCAAAGCAATTTATCAATTTCATGACTATGATGGTTTTATTTACATCTAATTAACAATATAGAAAAGAGTATATCAAGGCCCAGCCCAAGGGACATTTCTCCCCAGTAAGTTTTGTTTTGTTGCAGGAAAATTGAATGTGATTACTCTAAAATTTAAAAAAATTAAGTAATGAAAATAAGTCAGTTCTGTACTGATAAGCATGACAATATTTCTTCCAGAGATATTTTCTACATATTTATGGTGTAATGCACCCTTTAATATCTGGTGATTCCCAGCATGCTAAGGTAACTTTTCAAAAGCTAAGCTTCAGTTGCAGCCTAGTGTCATTGACTATTGAACATGTTTCAGACTGGATCATGTGCACTGAAGCAACAGTAGAATGAAAGGTAAAAATTCTGTAGATGCTAAAAGAAACCTCTACAGAACTTACACGGAGGGTATAAAGGTGACCTGATATTAACATTTCCTAAATCAGAGACTTGTGAAAAATTGCTTGCCAGAAGAAAATTTTGTTCAAGTGAACACACACTTATTGAGCACCTATTCCAAGTCAACCTGGGAATAAAAGGATGGTTAACATGGTGTCTATCCAATCAAATAATTCAAAAAACTATCACAAAATAGACATATACAACACTGAGTATTATATGCTATGATATGTTAGTTGTTTAAACAAAGTATTATGTGAAAACAGAAGAAAGAGTTGTCTAAGGGAGGGGAGATGGAAACAGAGAAAAAGGCTAGTCTTTGACCTAGGCTTCAGAGGACACAGACAGCCCAAACAAACATATCCTCAACCTTGAGTGTAGCCTTCAATAGAAATCCAAGTTTTAGGATAATTCCAAAGCATGATATATGAAAGTGATTGAGATTAAAGATCTATCATAAATATCTGAAGTGATGAGTATGCTAACTAGCCTGATTTGATCATTCCACATGTATAGGTGTCAAGACATTCCATCGTATTCCATAAGTATATACAACTATTTGTCAATTTAAAATAAAATAAAACTTAGAAAAGATAAATCATAGGCAGAATGCGTGATGAGACACTGAATGAAGTTAACAAAATGAATTATGTTTATGGGGATGGTATTCTTACTTAATAAACCTTAAGACTCTGCAAGATAAGGAATGTATTATTAGGTGTGGTGGCTCACCTCTGTAATCTCAGCACTCTGGGAGGCAAAGGTGAGAGGATTGCTTGAGCCTAAGAATTCAAGATCAGCCTGGGCAACAAAATGAGACCCCATCTCTCCAAAATAAAAAAAGAAGCAGAAGAAGAAGAAGAAAATTAGCTGGCATGGTGGTGCACACCTGTAGTCCCAGCTACCTGGGAGGCTGAAGTGGGAGGATCCACTGAGCACAAGAGTTGGAGGCTACAGTAAGCCCTGATCACGCCACTGTACTCCAGCCTGGGAAACACAATGAAATGCTGTCTCAAGAAAAAAAAAAAAAAAAAAAACAAAAAACAGAAAGGAATATATGCTACAGTCCATATTGAATTTATTGTCAGAAGCGCCCCTGAGAGATGTCGTCATCTGATACAGAAGAGGTTGGGAGCGACTTACTGGGGCTTTTAGCATTTACAGGTGACTCTTCAACATGGGTTTGAACTTCATGAGTCCACGTATAAGCAGATTTCCTTCCGTCTCTGCTACCCCTGAGACAGCAAGACCAACCCCTCCTCTTCCTCTGCCCCTCAGGCTACCCAACGTGAAGATGACGAGAACAAAGACCTTTATGATGACACACTTCCACTTAATGGATAGTAAACATATTGTCTCTTCTTTATGATTTTTTAAATAACATTTTTCTCATCTGTAGCTTACTTTATTGTAAGACTCTAGTATATAACACAGCTAACATACAAAATATATGTTAGTCAACTGTTTATGTTATTGGTAAAGCTTCCAGTCAACAGTGGGCTATTAGTAGCTGTTATACTTGGATTTTCGACTGTGTGGGGGTTGCTGCCCCTAACTCCTGAGTTGTTCAAGGGTTGGCTGTGCTATATAGAGACAGTAGAAAAATGATCACCTTTTAAGAAATACTTTAGCTTAAGGATAAGCAACATAATCAATCGTGCCATGGGTTGCCAAGCTATGGGCTGCCAGAAAGTAATACATTATATTTAGAAGCCTTTTCTCCTCAGTACTCAAATAGAAGAGATTTCCAAATAATAAATCAGGATTCTGGAAGCAGAGAGCACAATGGCTGGGCCTTATTAGCAAGCCTCAGACAGAATTCCTTGCTACCACCATTTTCATCAGAACAGACCAGCATCCAGACACCTCCTCTGAAAACAGAGTGGCCTGAAGTTTATCCTATACTACCTTAGAAACACAATCTATAGATAATTGGATTTTCTATACCTTCTTAATAGGTATAATTTAGCTACATTCTTTTAACCACTGTATGCAAGAGTTGGGCAAGTAATCAGCTGAGAAGCCCTAAGCCCTCTGAAAGCAAGATCTTTTGACTGTCCCTATATTTACTTGTAAGAGGCCCAAGGCCATGTATGAAGGAGATTCATTTAAAAAAAAAAAAAATTTAAATCAACAGCAACAATAAAAACAGCTTTGATTTTTGATCCCAGATAGGCCATTCGAAGTATTACCTGATGTGGAAAGCCTAAAATGCTTGTACAACATAGAGGGTAAAAAATAGTTATTTTCTTGTTTGTTTTTTTGAGACGGAGTCTTGCTCTGTCGCCCAGGCTAGAGTGCAGGGCCGCGATCTTGGCTCACTGCAATCGCCGCCTCCCAAGTTCATGCCATTCTCCTGCCTCAGCCTCCCGAGTAGCTGGGATTACAGGCGCCCGCCACCACGCCCGGCTAATTTTTTGTATTTTTAGTAGAGACGGGGTTTCACCGTGTTAGCCAGGATGGTCTTGATCTCCTGAGCCCGTGAACTGCCTGCCTTGGCCTCCCAAAGTGCTGGGATTACAGGCGTGAGCCACCACACCCGGCCAAGGGTAAAAAAGAGTTCTTAAAAAAGTTGTCTTTGAGGGTGGGATTGGGGGTGAAAGATAAAAGACCACACATTGGGTACAATGTACACTGCTCGGGTGACGGATACACCAGGATCTCAGAAATTACCACTTAAAAATTTATCCTTGTAACCAAAAACTACCTGTTCCCTCAAAACTATTGAAATTTTTTTTTTTTTTTTTTTTTTTTTTGTCAGAGATTCTCATGGGTTCCCCCGGGCTGGAGTGCAGTGGCCGGATCTCAGCTCACTGCAAGCTCCGCCTCCCGGGTTCAGCCATTCTCCTGCCTCAGCCTCCGGAGTAGCTGGGACTACAGGCGCCCGCCACCTCGCCCGGCTAGTTTTTTTTGTGTGTGTGTTTTTAGTAGAGACGGGGTTTCACCGGGTTAGCCAGGATGGTCTTGATCTCCTGACCTCGTGATCCGCCCGTCTCGGCCTCCCAAAGTGCTGGGATTACAGGCTTGAGCCACCGCGCCCGGCCTGAAATTTTTAAAAAGAGTTGTCTTTGCTAACAGTCCTAGGGAAGGAATTTTTTATTAAAATATTGACATTCCTCCCAATGCTTCATTTGTCTAGATAAATGTAGCCCACGGCACAAAAATAGGTTCTTAGGTCGGGCACAGTGGCTCATGCCTGTAATCCCAGCACTTTGGGACGCCGAGGCAGATGGATCAGTTGAGGTCAGGAGCTCGAGACCAGCCTGGCCAACATGGTGGAACTCCATTTCTACCAAAAATATAAAAAATTAGCCAGGTGTGGTGGTGGGCGCCTGTAGTCCCATCTACTCAGGAGGCTGAAGCAAGAGAAGTGCTTGAACCCAGGAGACGGAGGTTACAGTGAGCCAAGATCGTGCCACTACACTGGGCGAAAGAGCGAGACTCTGTCTCAAAACAAACAAGCAACACCAAAACTACATTCTTAATCAAATTGAAATGCACAGTGATTATGCTTTATTTATCATGCTTGCATTTTTCTAGCAATTTTTATTTTTCTATCATTCCCAACATTTTTAATTTTCCATGTGCCTGGGATAGAATGTGGAATGAAAATAAAAATTAAACCAAATCTCTATCTAAGAGCTTTCTTGAAGTATGACAAAGGTTTGGGGACAATGCATTTGTAATTCGCTGATGGCAGGAAAACTAATTCACTACTGGGGAATTCTGACATCTAAAATCTACATATTGACATGCTGGGGGAGAATGAGAGAGAATGTCTATGATTTTAATTTACTTAACCTATTTAGAAAAAAAAAGTCACTTGAGTCATCCTGGCTCACTTTCCTTAGCATTAGTCAGACTGCATTTCCTTAAGCCTGCGAGTGTGTTTCTATGTAAATAAACTATGTAGTTCACTTGGGGATAAAAGTCACAGTATTTAGAGATTATAAAGACCTATTAGATCATCCGGTCTGGCCCACAAGAGATAGTCCCTAGATAGGGAACATAACTGTTGATCTTTGCCAAGAAGCCGAGAAGAAACAGTTGGTAAAAATATTTTCCATACTTTTGTTTTTTTTCATTTTAACTTATCTAACAGTGCTTCAGTCACTTCCCAAGTGGACTAGTAAAATGATCATGAAACAGCTCAACTTATCGAGGAGATGCAAAGTTTAACTTATCTGAATTGACAATGTTCCACACTCCTCCATTTGTTAAAGAAATGCTCTTGTTTGCAAAAGGTGAACAGTGAAGAATCTGCTCTTTGAATTAGTCAGGCAGTTTCCTTTCAGTTAAGAAAGTCAAAAGGCAAGTTGTCTCTCACTGGTTTTCTTAACCTACTTTCACTAGTTTCATAGAAATTAGAGATTAAAAGAGGAATTTGTACAGAATAGAAAATGAATATGATACATTTACAACTTACCGCTTTACAAACCAAAGTATTTTCCATTTTCATTTTCTGTATTACATAAAATATGAAATATTATTGAAACTTAAAGTATACAGAAGTTTGGCATTAGGGTAAAAGTCAAAGTGACTCAGCAATACGAACCTTAAGAAATAAGAATTTCCAGAGTCAGTATGATAGTTGTATCATGAGAGATTATATTCCATTAGAAATGCTGTTGAAAAAAAATAAATAATGTGGCCCTTGACTTCTTAAAGTCTATATCCTAAAGACTGGGTGCAGTGGCTCAAGCCTATAATCCCAGCACGGTGGGAGGCCAAGGCAAGCAGATCACCTAGGTCAGGAGTTCGAGACCAGCTGGGCCAACATGGTAAAAACCCATCTCTACTAAAAATACAAATATTAGCTGGGCGTGGTGGCAGGTGCCTGTAATCCCAGCTACTTGGGAGGCTGAGGCGGGAGAATTGCTTGAACCCGGGAGGTGGAGGTTGCAATGAGCCAAGATCGTGCCACCGCACTCCAGCCTGAGCTACAAGAGCAACATTCCGTCTGTAAATAAATAAATAGTAAAGATACCTATTCTGGTCATTATTTCATTTATTCCCTAGTTCTTAAATCCTGTCTTGATCACTCTACGTGTTCTCCCTACTGAGATTATATTCAGAAAATTGTGAATATTCCCGAAGAGGTGAAAGTCACACACACACACAGAAATAGGAAAAACTAACAAATAGTAGGGGATGAGCTGGTAAAGTAAAATTAAAAGTTAGAAAATTTGGATCTAAACATTTAAAGTAGAATTATTTCTTATCAGCTAAACACAAATCAACCTAACCCAGGAAGGAAATTTTCTATTTTTATTTAGTTAGAATTTCCAGAGTCAGTATGATAGTTGTATCATGAGAGATTATATTCCATTAGAAATGCTGTTTAAAAAATCATGTGGCCCTTGACTTCTTAAAGTCTACATCCTAAGTCAAGAGCTTATCTTTTATTTAAGCCCATAACAAATTTGGGGATTTCAGAACTCAGTGAGACTCTCCATGTGCACCGAGCATGCACTGTGAGCTAAGCCCTTTGCCAGATTTTGCAAGAAATCATAAAGGCGGTATTAGATATGGTCTCTGCCCTTCCAGAGCTTACAGTATGATAGGAAAGATAAATATCTACTCCTCCAACCCTCATCTCCCACACATGATGGAAAGTGAGTGACTAACTTCTGTTATCTCATTTACATTGACCTCAGATAGTGAATCAGAGTCTAGACAAGAAAATCACACGTGTAAATGGGGAAACTGAGGAAAGCTGAATGAAAGGATAATTTGTAAAGATTGGACAGAGTTAAGAGGGACCAAGAAGAGATGGCGAAGTGTTCCAGGACTAGCAATAGCAGGAAGTCCTTACACCCAAAGGCCTGAAAGAGCAAGAAGGACGAGTAGTTATCAGAGGCCAGAGAGAGAGCTGAGACTGCAAGAGATGGTCCCCCTCAGGAAGGAATAAAGTCAGGTCCTCTCTGTAGCCTACAGGAAGCAAGTCAGGGGCATTTAGTACCCTAACCTCTCTCTTCACTTTCCCTCTGATCTCTCCTTGTTGACTCCCTTTGGCCAAACACACTCAGAAGCCGGTGGGCAAAAGAGACTGTTGAGGCAATGCATGAGGGTGAGCCTCTGAGAGTGTAGAGCCAGAGAGAAAAAGGTAGAGAAAAGATCTGGCAAGGCAGGGAATGGCCAACAGAGCTGGATGAATTTAGAGCCACCCAAGCTTACAGGATAAGTATATGCTATATCCAGAGGTAAACATTTGGATAGACCAGTGAAGAGTAATGCTTTATTTGCAACAGAACATGCTGGCACTTTCCCATTAGATAAGATCAGTCAATGTTAACATAAGCTTCCAACTTAAGCCACAGAACATACACGGTGAACTCTCGTTTAACCAATATTCTGCCAAGTGAGGTCTGTAATTTGCACTTTTATGTGTCAACTAATTACACAAGATAAATTTGGTTTTATAACACTGACCTTCAAGCATGCAGGATTCAGAATAACTTATAAATCTTAGGAGACGTTAAATTGTATTTAAAACAGTTGGTTTGTTTGTTTTTTTGAGTTTTGCTCTTATCGCCCAGGCTGGAGTGCAATGGCATGATCTCAGCTCACTGCAACCTCCGCCTCCCAGGTTCAAGTTGAGTAGCTGGGATGACAGGCGCCCGCCACCACGCCCGGCTAATTTTGTATTTTTAGTAAAGACAGGGTTTCACCACGTTGGCCAGGCTGGTCTCGAACTCCTGACCTCAGGTGATCCACCCACCTTGGCCTCCCAAAGTGCTGGGGTTACAGGCGTGAGCCACCATGCCTGGCCAACAGTTTTAGTTTTAAGCAGAATATATTCTTTATTTTAAAAACTGGTCATTTGTATATCTCATACATGGCAATTCTTTTATAAACTATATTTATTAACCAGAAAACTCTGCTTCTTGGTCATGGCAAATAATAAAAAGTTTACTTTCCATAAATGCATTTTGCTCCTTTCTCTTCAGTCTTTGAGGGATATATTATCCTTTAATTATGCTTCATTCAATATGTGTTTTGCATATTGGTTCCAGTATACCAATAGCACTTTGTTACTCAATAATAAAAAGCTACAACTAGATTAAAAGACTCTTTTAAGCCCCTTGAGTATTTAGAACACACACCACGAATGTTCCATTTATGTTTCAAAGTTGCTTACTGGCAGCTGAGCAGGAGCAGTATGTTGCTCTAACACTGCAGGCTCATCATGGAGCATCATGCGTCCCAATTCGGAATTCAAGTTATGATTTGAATCCTATACATTTTATTCAAATATAAAAATGGCAACCACAGAACACTTGAGGCCTTATTCATCAAACAATGAGTCATTCTGGAATTGCTGTCTTTCTTTCCTGGACTTGATGAACTTTGATACATGAAATTTGGCTGCCCTTGGTACAATTCAATCAACAATTAGAGCACTAGAATTGCAGTGATCAGCCTGCTTTGGAAACATGTCTAAAAGTTTTTGAGTCAATGTAAAAGCTGAATGTGTGGCCCACTCCTCTTTCCCCGTTTCCCTCATCAAAGCCCTCACAGTCATCTGACAGCAGGACTTAGCAGTAATAAGCAATGTATATCCCTCAAATGTTTCAAAGACTATATATAACATAAAAAAGTGATAATTATTTGTTGGATCTAAAATGTGCAGATAACCCTGAAAATGGATTTCTGACCCAGAATTTTTTTTTAATCACAGAGAGAAAAGTCTTTAGCACTTGAAGAAATGGGACATCTTAATTTTAGCTTCCGATCACAGTTTATAAACTATAAAACAAATTTCTTTTTAAAGTCTTATAAGAACAAGAAGTGATCTTGACTAAGATTCCCCTGAGAAAGCCTCGCAAGTGAACGGATAGTAAGATCACAAAAATGTGTTTGCCTATGATCTTTAGATGACCACACAGAGCACACAGTCTACTTTCAGGTAATTTTCAAGTAAAAATCTCAGTGTAATCATAATGTATTGATTTGTTTTGCCTTGACTCCTTTTCACAAATATATTGATCCACATTCCTTCTACCTGAAGCACTCAGAAGAGAAAGGCAAGATGCACAAAGTAGGATAAGTAAGAAAGAAGTGGCTATGTTATCAAACATTCATTTGGGTCACATTTTAGGAAATACCTCATAAAGTCTCTACTGTGCTTATTCAGAGTCCTCTTTCCCTGAATTTGTATCTTAAGAGGTTAAAACTCATTTTCCCCTGCCAGAACTGGAACTATTTATTAATGCAACAGAAAGAAAATGAAGAAGACAGAGTCCATCTTCTAGACAAGGCTCAAGCCATATTAAACATGATGTTACGTGAACGTCTCCCCTCCTCCACCCTCCTTAATGCACCATATAGAGAGGCTCTCATGCTGTAAAGATGTCATATATACTTTCTCTTCACTCAAAGCTTCCTGAATAAAGAGAGATCTATTTGTCTCCATGGTGTTTTCACCATTAACAGTATCAGAACTGCAGGAACACAATGGGAGATGTGTTTTCCGTTAACCTCTTGACTCAGAGATGTCCTGATGCTAAACGTTATTGCATTTTGCATTAGCACAGAACAGTGGGAGTTCTGTGACTGATGTAAAAGGGTTGAGAAGGGCCACAGAAGCTCTCATGTGCTCCATACTTAAGTTGGCGGTGGAGCACGAAGCACATAATTTTTGTTCCGAAAGAGCACAAATGGGAACCAGGGAAGAAGGTGGTGAATCTGACACATTCCCTCCTGTTCACCACTGAGATAATCTACACTGTAAAATGATATTCAGTGTCTGATCATAGACATTAGCTTGGCAGAAACTAATTTACTTTTCTTTATTACCTTAGTCATCAGCAAACCACGGAACCAACAAGGGGATTAATATTTACTTTCTTCTCAGGGTACCTTTTCCACTGCCTTTATATGGCCTTCAGCACTAGTAGTTTGATGTGGTAACCATTATTGAAAATGTTCCTTACTATTCTGCTCATGTCCCTTTGACAGTGCAGAGATAGAATTGGGGAAATACCCTTCCACACTATAAGACAGGAGGATATGGAGTCTAAGAAGTAAGAGTCATCCGGGCGCAGTGGCTCATGCCTGTAATCCCAGCACTTCAGGAGACCAAGGCAGGCCAATCACAAGGTCAGGAGATTGAGACCATCCTGGCTAACACAGTGAAACCCCGTCTCCCCTAAAAATACAAAAAATTAGCCGGGTGTGGTGGCAGATGCCTGTGGTCCCAGCTACCTGGGAGATTGAGGCAGGAGACTGGCCTGAACCCAGGAGGCAGAACTTGCAGTGAGCGGAGATCACACCACTGCATTCCAGCCTGGGTGACAGAGCGAGACTCCAGCTCAAAAAAAAAAAAAGAAGTAAGGGTCTACTCATGAAATCAAAGATTACTGAGTGACAATCCCAGAATTGCAGAATATTCATTATGGGCACCACAGAAACTATTCTGTTTCATTTCACAAGTTTACATATTTGAACAGTGGAGGTCATAAAGTTTAAATGATTTGGCTATGGCAGAATCAGGTTGAGTACCAGCACTCATGTACACATGTCCCCAGGTGAATTCTCTTTACATGCACTATTCAAGCATGCTTCCGTTGAATGAATGACCATTGAACTATGAAAATCTATAGGACCCTGCTCAATGTCACTATATCCCTATTTCTAAAATGTAACTTTTTTTGTGCTGCATCAAAGGGTTCTGTATTAGTGAAGAGAACTAAAATGTATTTAAAAAGATAGGCTGTGTGACCCACAATTAAAGGGGGGAACTTGTTGTATTTATGTAAAGATGGGAAGCCATCCTCAGATTTCTTACCCTCAGCTTAAGTACTTAGTCTTCTGGAGTAAAGAAGCATTTGATTATGTAAAACCTTGCTACCCTAGAGTGTGTTTCATGTGTTAACAGCATCACCTGCCCTGAAGGATTGGTAAGAAAGAATAGCAGTGGCGTAGGCTGTTATTCTATATGTAGTTGGAACTTACATTAAATATTTAGGAAATATATATTGGTTGAATTAATAAAAACTTGGTTTACTCCTTTTTCCTTAGATCTTCATGAAGCTCAGAGAAGACAATATGCCAGAGTCAACTTAGAGGAAAGCCAGTGTTTGTCCTCACAAGACTGTCTTCAGAAGTAAACACATTTCTGGTATAAGAAGGGGGTTGGTTGCACTGTTACATGCTAGTTTTAGTATCTCTATTAATAAGCCAATTAGGAAAGAATCTTATGCCTGCTAATTAAGGAGCACAGATGATCCAACTTCAATAAAGTTTATAAACTCACTATTCTAAATGACCAGTCCCCTTAATTGGATCAGCAAAACAGTCTTTGCTGGATGAAGAAGGTCAAGATGCCAGCAACGTTTCTATGTTTTGAAGCTCATCAGTGAACTAGAAAAGTAGCTGGATTAACAGATTCTGAAAAATTAAAATAAGATATGTACCACCCATAGAGATATAATTTCTTGATATATAGTTTCTTGATAATATGTAAAAGGGTATCCCACCACAAGTTTCTTTTCCTTCCCCCCACCTTTTTTTTTTTTGAGACAGAGTCTCACTCTGTCACCCAGACTGGAGTACAGTGGCACGATCTCAGCTCACTGCAACCTCCACCTCCTGGACTCAAGCAATTCTCCTGCCTCAGCCTCCCAAGTAGCTGTGACTACAGGTGTGTGCCACCATGTCTGGCTAACTTCTGTATTTTTTAGTAGAGATGGGATTTTACCATGTTGGGCAGGCTGGTCTTGAACTCCTGACTTCAAGTGATCCACCCCCACTTGGCCTCTTCTTTTCCTTCTTAAACCCTGAGATTAATTGCTAGAAGATACTATGGCCATTTGTCTAAATGATGTATTTGGATTTATGGGGTTAAAAATGATTGTCCATTATATAAAATTCAGTGAAGAGTTTCCCTGAGGAAATAGAACACATACTCACCAAAGATGAAGACAAGGGATACATTATTTTGGAAAATACTTTACCCATCCACTACTGCTGAAATTCACACTAAGATGAAGCCACTAAAGTGGCTTCCAACATTATTTATTTTCCTTGCAGTTCTCAAACTCTTTGTCCCACCATGAGCTATTGGCTAAAAATCACAACAATATGAGCTCCTAGACACTATAGCCATGCTAAAAGCATAGAAGGCATTATTTAAACTCAAGTAGATAAAACCTCATTACTAAAGTCAGTAGAAATTCAATCCTAGTAAGGTTACTTTGCCTTCAGAAGCAGAGTATCCCAAACACTAGCTCGCTCTCAGGAATCATGGATGTGTAAACCCACCCAGGTTTATCCCATTGAAAAGGAGAGGATCTTGTTGTTTTGTAGAGAAAGATAACTTGATTTTTTTTTTTAAAAAAAGAAGCTTTATAAATGTATAAACAGTACTAAGTAGGTCCTTATCTGCGTCAAGTGGCTACAGATGTTTAATATACAAACTCATCCAACACAGATACAGGTAACAAGTATGCTTAATGTTAAACTCATAATAAATGTCACAAAGTAATGACAGCATCTTCTAAAGCAAGGCATAGTACCTTCTAAAGAATGGAAGAATGAGCTAAGAAATAAAGATGGCACGAGAGCCTTTGAGTCTTGCTCCTAGTCCTGCTACAGAGTTTCAGGGTGGCTTGAAAGTAACATCGAACCTTCAGCTGTGCTTCATTATAAGGGGGGGCTAGTTATTCCTGACCTCTTAGTAACATGGCAATCACTGGTGGTAATTCACCATAAAAATATTTGAGCATAGAATCAAAATCCTGACACAGGGAATTTCATCTCTTCTTTGAGGTAGCTGAGAGAGAGAGAAAGAGAGAGAAAGAGAGAGAGAGAAACTATACTTACAGACTGCATAACCATTTCCTTTGACATATTTTGTACATTAAACTACCAGAAAATAATAAAATGGTCTAAACACCTCATTATGTACCTTCTGACTACCCGTCTGCATTTTCTGCTGAAAAGTATCCAGACATGGGACAACTAACTCCTTCCTAACTGACAGATCTGGATTTGAGTGCTGGTTTTGCTGCTCATATGCTCTTTGCTGAATGTGGGATTTCCATCTAAAACAGGTAAAATGTCGTTGTTCATGACATTGGTTATCACTATGAAATGACCAAGTTTATGCTTTGAGATAGTCAATCTCTACATTATTACTATTCCAGTCTTTTGGTATTTTTCCATAGAGGTTTTCACAGAGGTTAGCTAAAGCATATCTCAGTAACAGGGATATAAAATTGCATTCAAAGACCAGCTTAGCCTAAAACCCCAAATACGAATTCCAAAACATGGCTCTTTATCTTGGAAACTTCCTTGAGTGGAGAGTATAAAATTCTTTTAATTTGGTGATATCTAAGAAAGTGCAATACAGTTGCAAAAAGCAGCCCCAATTTGTAATATGTCTTCCTGAGTTCATGTCCTTTGCCATGAAACTTTGTAGTAGAGCTCACTCTGGCTTCAGGACTGGCCATGTGGCTTCCTTTGACCAATGAGATATTAGCAAACACAAAGCAGGCAGAAGCTTGTAAGATCCTTAAGTCATTTGGCTTGCCCTTATTCTTACTGCTCTGCCTTTACCATAAGAATGTGCTAGAAATAATCTGTTGTCAGATGTGACACATAGCACAGAAATGAGCTGCCCCCATCAATCTAGTGACCCCATCTTAGAGCTGATAGCCAGAAGAAATGAGCCCAGGCAAGACCAGAAAACCTGTGTAAATCACAGATACACAGACTCATGAGCTAAATATACATTTATCATATGCCACTGAGGCTTTGTGTTGTTTATTATGCAGCATTTTTGTGACAATGGACAACTGATATACTGAATCCCTCAAGTCTCATATTTTTCTTAAAACGAAATCTAACCCAAGGAAACAGAATATGAAAATACAGCATGGGTACAAGGATTAAACAAAACTTGAATTCTAAAATACCATAAAATAATTGTACCCAATCTTACCTTTCATAGGGAGAAAAGGCCTGGAGGGATCATGATCATTCTTACCATGTTGTTTAGTGCAAGACCCAAGGAAAGCTAGGAGGCTGTACAGTTATCTCCCTTGATGTAATTCTAAACTATACAACCTACTACCTCAACCTGGGAGCATGCAGTCACAATGGCTGGAAAACTACCATTTCTCAAGCAAGGAAATTACAAGTTAGTCTTATAATGATTCTTCATGCTGTCACCTATCTGGGCCATTCATAAGAGACAACACATCAAAGAGTCTGATAATAGAAGACATAACACAAAAACCTTGGCTTGAGATTACTATGCAAACAGGAAGGGAGTAAATACTTCGGATTGGCCTTCTTGAACTATTTGTGCATGGAGATTATAGTAATGTTACATAATGGTGATTCTGAACAATTTAATGCCTTCTGATATCTGTTGACGAAATAGAATAGTAGAACAATATTTAAACTTGGGCAATTTTAAAAAGGATTAGAAAAATAAATGTTTCTCTGGTAAAACTGAAAAACTAGAGTCACTAAAAGATGGATATACAAGAAGAAATGGCTTAAACCAAAACACAGTGAAAAGACATAGAAAACATGAATCTGAGCAAAATACAGATTAAGAAATACCACAAAAGCTACATTGAACATCCACCCAACAATACTTATCATGTATTTTACATAATTCTCATATTTAGAAAGTGCTCCTTTTTCCTGAGTTGACTGTTTCAGCATTTTTCATAAGTCTGTCCCCAACAGTCTATTCAACAACCTACAAAATGTGCCTATTTCCCTGTTTGCACCTGTAATTTTTTTTTTTTCCAAGACAGAGTCTTGCTCTGTCGTCCAGGCTGGAGTGCAGTGTTGCAGTCTTGGCTCACTGCAACTTCTGCCTCTGTGGTTCAAGTGATTCTCCTGCCTCAGCCTCCTCAGAAGGTGGAATTACAGGAGTGTGTCACCACGCCCAGCTAATTTTTGTATTTTTAGTAGAGACGGGTTTCACCATGTTGGCCAGGCTGGTCTCAAACTCCTGACCTTGTGATCCACCTGTCTCATAATTTTAAACTGAATCTTTCCTGTATCTTCAGTCCCAGGCAGGTGCTGGAGCAGGAGATAGGCTTCTACAAGCTTAGCAACTTCTCATCTCTATGTAAATTCAAGTTTGGTCAGGTCTATATTTTCCCATAAGGACTGCTGTGGTCTACCAGAAGCCACCTCTCCTCATTGCTTAGCTGGACTCTGGTTTTGCCTAGTAAAGGCTGTGCTACAAAGCAGCTAGGTCAGCCTAGGCAAACAGAGATGGAGGCACGTCTGAGCACACTGAGAATCTTCCAGATACTTCCGTTGCACTGATTGTGTTCAAAACACAGATTCAAATGCCATAGCATTGATATTTCTTCATGCTATTCCACTAGCCTGGAGAAAAATGATTTTTTCCCAATGTTTCCAACCCTATATCCTTATGCAGCTTTGATGGGGTGAAACTGCTTTTTTTTGTGGGGGAGTGGTGGTGGGGGGCTGCCTCTGTTAGATCAAGTCTACCTAGTTTGGGAAAAAGACTGGGAGGTTAGTTTTATCAAAAAAAAACTCTCATTCATCCTTCAAGCCTCATTTCAAAGAGTTCTTCCTCTGATTATCTCACAATTTCATATATGCATTTATGCTTTAATTCTCACATCATTGCATTATAATTTATCTGTTTGTCTCATTCACTGGACCCCAAGCTATGTGGAAATGGTGCCCCATAATTCACCTTTGCCAATATGGTATGATCTGCAATGGCTAGTAGCTGGCACATGTCAAAATCAAAAAAATAAGTTTTTCAAATGAAAAAAAGACTATATGCATAAATGGATAAATGGGAGTATAAATCAACTTGCAGTTAAGGGATGATGATTTTTATTTTTATGTCCAATCCTTTGTTCTTCCACTTATATTAGAATTTCACTCATAGTAAGATGGATTTGCTATTAAGATTCCAGAGAGGGCAAAAAATCATAGAGTGGCTGAATTCATCCTGGCCAGTTTAACCTGGCCAGTTTAAACTTAAATCCCAAATCTCCTATGGAAACTTAAGATGTATTTCCGAGTCTTCTGCTACTAGATGCTCACTTACGTAGAAGATTTAACATTTACCGGGACCAAAAAAGAAAATATAATTCATTTTCTTTCCTCTTAATTTGAATTTTTTCATTCACCTTGCAGTGACTCTGTGCCTGACTCTGTAAACACAATCACGATCTATAACTCTTATGAATGGGACACAAGGCAGGGGAAGGGCAGTAAGTGTTGACAAAGGAAGACACAACAAAGAGAGGATAAGATCCATGTGCTAGAGTGCTAGTCAATCAGCTACAACATACAGTTCAGAGGGCTTTTAAATACCCAGAAATGGAAAAATTGATCTTTCTCCATGTACATTCTTATTCTGGGGGTCAAAGATATAAAGATGCTGCTCTTAGAATACTAATGGTTTTCAATACCCTGCTCTTTTGGTTGTGAATTTCCTTGTTTATTTACACTGAGTTTAGCCCATTATCATGTATTAGTGCAATTATGGCTCATTACATAATTAGTGTAAATATTTGTAGGCATGTAATAACAACATGCAATTATTATATGGAATGATGTCACAAAAATTCTTATTGAAAAGTACAAGTGAAAAATAAAATAAGAAGTAGTATTTATAGGCAAACAACAGTAATATATCTTCAGGTAGAGACAATCTATTGTACTTATTAACTTAAAAAAAATCTTCCATACATTCTCTGAACATGTGTAAACAGACTCTCATGCTATCAAACACCGAGGTTTTAAGTGCTGCCAGCAGCAATCCTCCAAATGAAGTAAGGATAAACCTCAAACAATGCTATGAGTGTCTGAGATTAGGAGAAAGCAGAGACACTCCATTAGTAAACATCTTCTATATTTGATTAGGCATTTGGAAGTTGGACAAATGTTATGATTAAAACATGGGATTCATTAAAACATGTGTCTGTATGGCTGACATGCAATTCTTCAAAGGGGCCCCTGATCAGATAATTAGTTTTTTTGAAGCCAGAGTCATATCTTTGTCCTTTAGCAAAGTACTGAACACAAAGTAAACATTCATAAAGGTTTGTTGAATGAATGAGAGAATGAAGAAATCATAATTTTTCTAGCCTTATGGTTATGCCAACTGTAAAAAGTGGCTTTTATTCCAACTCAAACTTTATTAACTACCATGTTAGGTTCTAATAAATCTTTGAATATCTTTGAAGAGTCATTCATGTCGACTTCTCTGTACAAATTCAGTGCTATTACAGGCAGTAGAGGCTTTAAAAATCTTAATTGGAGAGGCTAGGTGACATTTGATGGAATTAAATACCATAGTCAACAGATAAGGATCCGTAGGACCTAATAAATATTGAGGAATGATTGGTAAACACATTGGAAAAATAAGAAATCATATTAGTTTAAAATTCAAAATTAATTCTATCATACACATGCCATTTTTCCCATGTAAAGAAATACATATATTAATTGTGAAATATAAATAAGAAAATTTCTCAAGCTAAATCTCAGCTTCTCCCTCCTCAAACTCTGATGATAGAGGGTGAGTTGCTTTATCAAATGCATTTCTTGAAATAAGTTTCTTTTTTTCCTGTTTTTAAAAAACAAATCTAAACCATGTCCTGGTATTGCACCTTAAATATATTTTGATAGTAATGATTTGAGAAATTTAATAAAACTAGTTTGCTTTATACCCATTCTATTTCCTCCACGCAATAATAGCTGTTGAAATATTTCTTCCAAGTCTTTCTGGGGAAATTCTGAAATGATTTTACTTTCTGCATGGTTCCTGTAGGATATTTGGTACACTCTGAGGGAGCCTCAAAGGAATAATTAATATCTACAGAACCATTCATTCATGAACATGGAAGGGGGGAAAAATACTGAATTTCATCATCACGTAAAATATTTAATATCCTGTTTCTTGTGGCCAATGTCCAGGGGCTTTGGGCTTTCCACTAGAATATTTTCTAACCAGATGAATCAAAGTTTGAAGCCTTTTAGAAACTTTGAAAGGGCCAACTGCTCTATATAATCTTTTTTTCTTGGGATAATGTCTTTTTAAAAACCTCCTTAAAAGAAGTAATCTGGCAGTCACCTACTGGCCATTTTGCAGTCCAAGTATTGTTCCTGTTCGGGGAATATTGGGAGCTCAGGGTCCCCATGGATCCATGAACTCCACCATGAATCCCATGGTTAACAGCAGGTTAAAGGGATGATAAGTGGAGATGTGATTTTGCCGTTATCAAACAAGTATTTATCTAGTGGAGGTACAGGTTTAACTTGCTAGCAGTTTATTCATTCCAAGTTAACCACTTCAAAGAGGCATATAAAACTAACCAAGCAAATTGTTTGCTTATTCGGTAGATAAAGGCCTTAGGCAAACAATTTATATAACACACACCAGTGAGGACAGTCTTTCACTCTGGGTTATAATATGCCATCATTCTATAATAAAGCAATGCTTTCTTGGCAAGCAGGGGGTTGAGCACTATAGACAACCCTCCTCAGTGCTTTGCAAAGGAAATGCATGGTAACAATGTCATCTTGGTCTGGCAATTACAGAGTTCCAAATTCTACCCTTTATACATATGTCATCTGTATCTAGGCTGTCCTAATTCAGAAATGCAAAATCTCATTTCTATGTACTGGATAAAAGAAGAGTTTTAGCTATTCCTGAGTAGGTCTGAAGAGGAGACAAAGTTCATCCACTTGAATTTCAAACTTTTTTCTAATGTTAACCCACCAACTACGTCATGTTGACTTTTTTTGTTAGAAGAGGATACACACACACGCGCGCACACACACACACACACATCTTAAGGGAGTTTCTGGCACTATATTTTACCAAAAGGGAATACAAAAGTTTTAGAGTCATACAAATTGATCAACTTTTCACCCTGGGTTCTAGTTCTGTTTACAGACTCCTCAGCTCACATTGTTGGAATGAGACAAATATAGCCAGCTTTGCTTTGATCTGTGGTCAGTTTAGCTTTTCAATCCTGGCACAATGGTGACAGTTAAGAGGCAAGGGGTAAAATTATTTTCATTCCAGCCTTTAAAACAGGATAAAGACTTATAAAACAACTCTGGCCAAATATTAATTTGTACCTAAACAGGCAATTTCTTTTTTATAAGAAGTCCTTCTTGCACTGCTGGATATAAATAGAAGTATAAATAGTTAGGCAGTTAAACACATCCATTCTGATTTATCAGTCCTTCAGAGCAAAATTATTGGGGAAAATGGGGGAGGAAGAACTGCAACAAAGGAAAACCCAAAACCCAAATCATGGTGAAATTGGCCCTGTAAACATGTCTACCACTTTCCAGAAAATATCATAATAACTTTGAAAACAATTAGGCTTACAGAAAACAAAAGAAACCCTTGTTTATCTATTTACTCATCACTCAACAGTAAGTTGTTCCAATCACTCAAATGCTTGCTGCCTCACCTGCAAGTCCAGCCTTCTAATTTGACAGCTGAGACCAGTTATGAGAGATACGGGAATTGAGGGCAAGCCTATTAACTCATCATTGAAGAACCTCATTCATTTCAGGACAAACGGTCTCCTTCCTCCACCTCAGCCCCCTTTTCCATTTTTATCGCTCTTAAAGGAAACTAAGGGGAAGAGAGGGAGAATGACATAACTCAAAGGGATATTGAGTGGCATATAAGCAAACACGAGGTCTGTGAGATTGCCTAAAAGACACATACCTATAGACACAAGCTTGTGCAGACTAATACCACAAGTTCGGATCTACGGGTTTGTGGCAACAGGCCTCAATATCTTCTCTCCTTTGGGGATGTGACATGTCTGAAAATAAAACGTTACAGCCATTAATCCAACAAAAGAGTCTACCATTCAATTGTTTTATGTCAGAAATGGAAAGGACTTAGTCCCACTCTCACAAAAGCAAAAGTTAAGCAACATCTTCTATGTTCTCCCCAACGTGCCTCCCTTGGTTTCCACTTTTTCCACAAATCCAGTGGGCTTTAGGTCAACCTCATCATTTTACTGTTTATATATGGAAGACTCATTTATTCACTGCTGAACACACAATCTGGGCAAAGTGATACCAACATGGCAAACCAGGAGAATAAAGAAAATTCTTTACATTGTAGGTAGAGAGAAAGAATACATGAGAGCCCAAATGCAAGTTCATTCCTTTAAATACCTGTCATGACATTAAAAATGATGGTGAAACTTTCATTTTCCTATTTGCACTCTGGAAAGCAACTGGAATAAACTTAGCAAGTACTACCAACAGATTTGTAGGAATATTTTTTTGAAAACCACTCTAGAGGAGATTTTCAGCTGTATTCAGATCTATCTTTGGGAAAAGTTTGCATTTTTGTTGCCACCCCCATCCCCTCCCCACACTTATTATTGATTCAAACACCAACAACGAGCAGGTTTGGGTGTACTTTATACAATTTGAACCATAGAAGAAATTACACAGTTGTTCCTCCTCCCGTCCCCGCCCCCCACAAAAGTATTTGAGAGAACAGGGATGAATCTGTTTCCGAGACCTTCTTATAAAACGATCTCATCTGTCAACATAGTATTTTTTTCTGCAAAGCCAATGTTCTACATATAAGACGGGAACATCCAAGACAATGAACTTTCATTCATGGTGCTTTTGGTGAATTGTATTGAAGACAGTCATAATCATAAGCACTTCAGGGACATATGTTAGAAAGCGAAATGATTCCCTGTCCTGGATGCTGGGAAGCACATATGACTCCTTCCCTTTACAGGACCTAAAAAGAGACCTTTTTAACTTTTGTTAGCTATAATGATGGATCCTGGCTTTCAAAGTAATTATCTCATTTGCCTCAACAAACGGACATTCTCTCCTTTCTCAAGAATCTGGGGCCAGGCACTGGTGGCTCACGTGTGTAATCCCAGCACTTTGGGAGCCCAAGATGGGCAGATCACTTGAGGTCAGGCGTTCAAGACCAGCCTGGCCAACAGGGTGAAACCCGGTCTCTACTAAAAATACAAAAAAATTAGCTGGGCATGGTGGCGTGTACCTGTAATCCCAGCTACTCTGGAGGCTGAGGCACGAGAGTTGCTTGAGCCTGGGAGGCAGAGGTTGCAATGAGCCGAGATTGTGCCACAACGCTCCAGCCTAGGCAACAGAGTGAGACTTTGTCTCAAAAAATAATAATAATAATAATAATAATAATAATAATAATCTGGGAGATGAACTGAAGCCCTACTAATGGGAACAAACAAAAAAAGACAGAGCTGAATTGAGGAATTCTTCAGAGAAAAGAGCAGGTCCTCGTGTATGCAACCTAGAAAGTTAAATAAAGAGAACAGGAAACCAACAGTATGATGAACAGAAACTGAGACATAACCATTCACAGACACTTTGTTGTCTCCCTATCTCACCACAAGTGAGCTGTGGTGCAATTGCTCAGAGCCTGCTGGTGCCGCGAAGGTTGGCAAAACTGAGAATTTAGTTGTAGCTCTGTGGCTTAATTTTCAGATCCAAAGAAACAACAATAGCAAGTGGAAGTAAGTAGTATCCAAATCAGTCACCCCCAGATGGTCTTTACTTACTTAATTTTATTTTAAAATGTTCATTTCCTTTCTAAAATAAAAGATTTTTAAATAAGCTCTGAGCTGCTTCTTTTCCTTCGGTCTCTCTGACAAAGGCATGGGGCTAGAGGTATTTGAGGATGGACACTTTGAACCCTGTTAAATATTGCTGGAATGTGGGGGATGGAGGTGCTCCTATTATAATGGAACAGAGTAAGTCCAAGGTCCCAGAGTAATGAGAACGAATTGTTATCATCACGCTTATTAAAACGATACAATATTTGTTAGCAATAGACTAAGATCTATCAAAGTGGTACACTGAGACGTTCAAATAGCACCACTTCCATAAATTTGCATGGCACTCTTGACCTCCACAGAAAGGAGCTCAATGCTGTGTTTCAGTTGGGGGCAGCTCTCTCTTTCCTTGGCAAATATAGAACAGAGAGAAGTTTTTCATTTCAAATGGTTTGTAGTGTTAACCTCCAAACAATCCCAAGTTTCCATTTTAGAAAAGAAAAAGAGCAACCAGAAGACACCCAGGCTGCAGGAAAAAAAAAAAAAAAACGAGAAGAAAATCAAATACTGACCTACTAAAGGGATGGTTTGTTTGGGAGTAGATATTTTTCTTAAAGTATTAATTGAATACGTCCTTTAAGAATCTTCTTTGTGTTGAGGAGGAAAATGAGGGGATTTTTCAGAAGACATTTTGGCTTGCTTCATTAAGCAAGAATCTGTGGGCTCTCTTAGTAATATTAACAAGTTGGAAAATATGGGTTAACGCTGGTAAGCAATGACAAAGCCCAAGTAATGTAACTTATAAAGCAAATATATAATTTATGTTATTAAACATTTTTAGGTGGCATAAAACCCTTCAATGACACTAAAAGGAAACTGCCTCTATCATGAAAGCTAAGATCAAATCCTACTCACTGAATATGCAAGGGAATAGTTTCATAAAGTGCCATATAGTATTACCAATCTACGACTAAAGTAAAAAAATCAATATTGTTATTATGCAATTTATATAAGCTCTATCTTCCAGGAATTCAGAACACATGGCAGGCTTTTTAGAGCCAATCCTGTAATACTTACATTTTTTAATTCAAATGCCCAAGATAGCGACAGAGATAAGGGGCAGTGCCTGCTAGTTTCAAATGCTTGTTATGATTGCTCAGAGCCTGCTGGTGCTGTGAAGTTTGGCAAAACTGAGAATTTAGTTGTAGCTCTATGGCTCAATTTTCAGATCCAAAAACCCAAGTGCTGTTCAGTAATAAATTTTTAAAAATTTTCCAAACTCCATAGAGTTGAATGCCATGTCTGCTCTACTCCTTGGCTATGAAAATTATAAAACTGGTTTCTTTTTTAAAAACTTAAGTTTAAAATGTAGTTATTCTTCATAATTAAATCATTCAAGCATTCCCTAAAAATTTGCAATACTTGAGAAATGAAAGGTTTGGGAAAATTACAGAAAAACACCATTACCTGAAAAAGGTAACTTCTTATGTAAAATTTTAAACCTGCTTCCATCTTGCTAAGCTAATATCTTCAAATCATCCACCCACTTCTGGAAAATAAGACATTTACAATATTTTTTAATGGGTTAAGAATTTTTACTTGTTTTTCAGTTGGTTTATTTCGCCACCCAATTCTTTCGTAAAGTTGAAAGTAACATTAGAACAAGAGTAAAAGTAAAACAAAAACTGAAATAAAAGTATTTCTAGAAAAACATCGGGAACCATTATGTTTACTTCATTTCCAGAACTGTGCATAATAAATAGGTTCTGCAAATAAGTAACTTCACGTTTTTCCTGGAATTCCCCTTGGACCTTGAGAACAATTTTTACCAGAAAAAATGATCAAATAGGAATGTGAAGTCTCGGAATACTCCCAAACTTTTGTACAAATGTTTTATACCAAACCACTCACTTGCTAAGCATGATGAAGAGATAGGCTATCTATAGTTAAGAATAGTTTAAGGTATAATCAATGAATTGGGCAGTGATTACCTGGCATGATGCAGCACCATTGAGACATCATTTTAACTTTTTTACTGTCAAATGATTCGGAGTCATTATTTCTCTCGGCTGATAGGGCTGTTAAAAAGAAGCAAGTATCTGATTGTGGTGGATTCATGAGTCTATGCCTCTCCACCACAGCGGGATTCCTGGCTTCCATTCCAGTGTCCTTTCATTGGCCATGTTTTGGACGCGGGGTTTGCCTTTCCTTCATTGTCCCTTTACTAATGGAAGGCGAACTCACAGTGCAGCTGCTTGCAAAAAGGAAAATTTATTTGAGTTTTGCCTGGCTGTGGACTTGAACACTGAATCCATGGTGACATCAGCAGAACGACACCAACAGAAAGATTTCCTGCCCTCTACCCCCCTTCCTTTTTAAAGATGTACGTCCTGTACAAAATCTCAGTGGATCTCCTTTGTCCCAAACAGATAGGACAATTTGACCAGACAATTTTTTTATCTTGGAAGGATAGGAAGAAATTTTTTTTATCTGGGAAGACAATTTTTTTTATCTGGCAAGGAGGAAAGAAAGAAAGAAGGAAGGAAGGAAGGAAGGAAGGAAGGAAGGAAGGAAGGAAGGCAGGCAGGCGAGATAAAGAAGAGAAAAGGGAAAGGCAGAGAGAGAAAAGAAAAAAGAGAGAAAAAGAAAAAGAGACAGAGAGAAAGGAAATAAAGAGCAAGATAGAGAATGAAGAAAAAATAAAGAGAAGGAAAGAATAAGAGAAGGAAGGAAAGAAAGAGAGGAAGAAAGAGAGAAAGAAAGAAAGAAAGAAAGAAAGAAAGAAAGAAAGAAAGAAAGAAAGAAAGAAAGAAAGAAAAGAAAGAAAAAGAAGGAAAGAAAGAAAGAAAGAAAGAAAGAAAGAAAGAAAGAAAGAAAGAAAGAAAGAAAGAAAGAAAGAAAGAAAGAAAAGAAAAAAGAAAGAAAGAAAGAACAGGCAAGCAAGCTTGCTCAAATCTAATCTTTGTTGTTCACTCTGACAGGGGGTGTCCCCTGAAGCAGGGAGACACTAGTGTTTGGTCTCCTACAGCTTTTCAGTTTTTCTGATCTTTTCTCTCATCCTTTGCAGTCATTGGTTTTTGCCAAAAGATCCAATCACCTCAACAAAAGAGGCACATCCAGCAATTGCTACTCCAGGAGTCATTCATTGGTGCCAATCATCGTGCCACGTTTTATCCACCTGTGACATTGCCACAAGGATATCAGGCCACAGAGTGGGAGCAGCGCTCAAGGATATGATGCAGAGGCTTTTGGCACCAAAGCCAGTTAGCTTAGGTAGAACTCATTCTTTTTTACCAGGAAAAGCTGAGCAGAAGGGAGTAGGGAGAGAGGAGAATAGCAAAGCAATGCCATGGTTTTCATGTTTCCTTCAAGCAAAGGGAACACTGAAGATTGATGGATATTTATAATCTTCATCCCACCACACTTTTCCCACACTAAACAATATTTTATGAAAATGATAAATGCAAGTGTGTGCAGATCAACCAAAGAGAAAAGACATGGAAAAGAGTATAATAGAAGATAGATCGGATGAAAACAAAAGACACTCTCAGATTATTTGAATAGTGAGCTTACTTTTCCGTAATTAAAAAAATCTTAAACCCACTTAATGTTCACTTAAAACAGACATATAACAGAAATCAACTATTTGAGAGTGAGAAATTGAAGGCAAATTCACTTTTGACACACCAGATGAAACAAAAGAGAGACTTTGCCAGTAACAAGTTGTATCGTGTGCGCTGGCTAAGGGATACTACTTTCACTTTTAAAAGGAGTAAGTTTGCTCAGGATGACAATTTTTCTTCCTTTTGAAAATGCAAACAATGATGCCAGCCTACAACTTCCTTTCTAGCTATTTTGCTAATAAAGCAGGGGAGGAGAATTGAAATTTGAAAAAATAATAAGACCTTGATTCTGACATAGAAACGTCAGACACGTATTTTTAAAAATCAGATGACTGTCATCTCTTTAATAGAAGTGAACTATATGCTATATAAATGCTTCCGAGATACCAGCCAACTTTAACACTTTCTATTCAAAGCTACATTTTGCTCTTGAGAAAGTATCTTACAATTAGATTAGAAAGTAGGTGGATAGGATGGCTTGGGAAGATTTGAAGATTGAATCCTGCAAGAAAAGAGATACATAATATGTAAAGAGTATTTCTTGAGGGTTTTGACTGCATGACAATGGAGACTTGTTCTGGGAAATTTATAGAGAGGCCTGGAACCTCCACAATGATACTTATAAAAAGAAGCAATCTTCAAACCCAAGAAATGATGTTCAGCTGAAAGAGAAAGACCTTTGCCTTACTCCAGGGTGCAGATCCACTCGGAGGAAAAGCCATACACCCCTGTCTCTGCATTTCACCCAGCAGGTCAGTGTTTCTCCACCTAGGGCTCTCCATGTCTACTGATTCCCACATTTCTCTCTTTGTTTGGAACAACAACCAACCAACTAGAAGACGATTTTATGTACTCTTCACCAAATAGAAGTTGGGAAAGAAAAAAAGTCTTAGACTGTTTTCCTTACTTCCAGCTCTCAACTTGTCCCAAATATTGATCTGGTTATTTTGCTTTCTAGCCCTTCATCAACCTCCTAACTCTTTCTGACACACACACACACACACACACACACACACACACACACACACACACACCTACAACTGCTGCTTGGTTCAATCTGGTGCCTGCTTAACAACAAGAGAATGACAAGCAACATCTGTTTGTAAAAGAGCCAAAGTCAAACCTTAACGTTTTTTTGGCTAGGTTTCCTTTTTCCTTTTTCCCCAGACTCTAAAATGGGAGGGGGCAGAAAGAGAAATATGAAGATTTATATTCAGCATCGGCTCCAATGAGGCAGCATCTATACTCCCCTAGAGCTATTTCAAGGTAAAAACAATTTTAGGTAAAACCACTGCAGAATTTACGGTCGTCTTCCCTGCAGCAAGCCCAGCCACATAAAATCCAACATGTCAAATCCCTAAAAGTCAGGATTTTTTCCTAATAGCTTTATATTCATCTTCTAATTAGAATTACAAGGTCTTTTGTGTTGGGGGAGGGGTGGTGAGCGATAGAAAGAGAGGAGAGTAAGACAGAAAAAGAAAAATAGCAGAGAGGAAAGGAGCGCCGTTGTTCCTCCCAGATTTTATAACCCAGGCATATAACAGGCACATTTATACTTGTGCCACATACAGGAGCGTGCACTTGAAGCAGCAAGGCTGTGGCAGAAATCTGCACAGCTGTAGCCATCAGAAACAGGCTCTCTCATTCCCCCACGGAGAGGTGGATTTCTGGAAAGCTACCAACAGACCACAAAGTCACAATGCAAAGGATCAGAGCTCCCTCAATGGGAGGGGTGGGGGTTGGAAGGGAGGAGAAGGAGCTGGTAAAAAAGAGAAAGCCTCACTCACCAAATGAAACAATTTTGCCCCCGAAGAAGGGAAATAGGGGACTGTCAGAAACTCAACTCCCATTTCACTCAGGGTTTGGAAGAAACCCACACACATTAAGGGAAAAATAAATGCAGACAAGTTGCTAAGGAGACTTGTGTAAACTCCAAGCGCAGACATATTTCTTGGCCTTTCCCCCTACGTTCCATCTTGTATTCTGATCACGCTACTCTGCGGCAACGTTGCACCAACCCTTCTGCATTAATCTTGGCCTTAACTGTGCATTCTGGCAAAGCACACGGGTTGTAGATATCATCATCTTTCAAACTTAGCAAGTTAAAAGGGTGTGTGTGTTTGCGTGCGTGTGTGTGTGTGTGTGTGTGAGTGATTAATTGGGGGGAAAAGTAGAGAAATCTTCATTTGGATTTTAAAAACATAGGTGTTGAACAAAGAATATTTACAGTGCATATTTTGGGAGCAATGGGGAAAGGGGTAGGTAAAACATCTAGCACTGGAAATTTCCTTTAGTCCGTAGATTCCTTCATTTCTCCATACCCCTAGACTTTTTCCTCCTCCCACATCTTTGGTTAAAATCCTGTGCCCCTGGCAGATGCAAGCAGAGCCTGCATCATTGCAGATGACAGGTAGGGACCTAGGCTTCTGCAGAAAACAGTGCATTCGACAAAAGTCGAATCCTGCTTCTCTACTCAAGGTGTCCCAGAGAGACCAGCTTTTTGAAAACAAACTAGGTCAATTCAAAATATACCTAAACCAAACCTGTTTAGGTTAGAAACCAGCTAGCATTTTGGAGGAGGGATTTCAGTCTGATGTCCATCCGCTGGAGCTGAGAGCTTGTCCCACAGTGATACATCTTCAGTAGCAGCTGATACATGTCAACATTTGATTTAGAAGAAAATTAACATTTTCTTTCAGGACAGGGATGTTTGTACTGTAGAAGCCAATATTTTCCTTTCTCAGCCTCTCATATTAGAATTTCTAAAATCTTCCCCAGAAGAGAGAGAGGGCAGACAATAAATGTCCTAAATAATTGCTCAGAGCACTGGAGCAAACTATATGCCCCCAAATCGAATCTGTGTGTAGATTTACATGTGTGACTTTGCATGTGTGCATGTGTGTGTGTTTACATTTGTTTGCATGTGTGCACATGTGTGTTAATGTGTGTGTTCCTTTGTATGTGTGTTTCCTCTATGTGCATGCATGTATATTTGAGGATGTATATTTGTGTGTGTGCAAGTGTGTATGCTTATGTGTGTTTGTGTTTTTGCAGGTGTTTGTGTGTATGTGTACACATGTGTGTTTATATGTGTGTTTGTGTGTGCTTGCTTGCATGTGTGTGTACATGTGTGTGCGTGTGTGTGTATTTCCCTGCCTCGCTATGATAGTGGGATTAGTGAGATGCACACCAAGGCAGTTGGAAGGTGAGTCATCTGCTCAGTCCCCTCGCAAATTAGGGAAGTTCACAACATTTGCCCACCAGCCACAACAGAAAAGCTCCAGTGGCGAGCACCCAATCGAGCCTGCTGATTTAGTTGCAATCCTTGGAGGGGTGGCCATGGGACAAGATCCTGGTGAAGGGATGGGAAAAGTCTTTGCATTCCGCAAAGGGCTGGGTGTGTCTCTTCATGCTCCAAGAAGGCTATGCATCTTTCATCTTTTCCCTCTGCCAACCTCTATTTGGTTTTCACACTTCAAGGCTAAAGCAAGCTGTGCTGCCTCAGTTGAAATAAGGCCGCCAACCAACTCCTAAGCTAGCAAGATGGAGATTTGGCTCCTGCCATTTGCACAGAAAGGCACTGTCCTGTAACTAGCCCTGCTTGCCTATCCTTTACACATAGGAGCCCTAGATTTTAGGGAAGGGGAGATCATTGGAGTTTTTTATGACCTTTTCCCTACAAAGCATATCCTCAGATGTTTTATGGCACTAAGCCATCATAACTCAATCAAAATGAAAAATGAACCTGGAGGGAGAAGCTCAGGGTGGGCATATCTCAGCAGGCAACTGGGCAATTACCATGTGACCTGGTTGGCCTGGGGGCAGGGCAGTGACACCTGCATTTTTTCATTTGTTCATGAAGCTGCAGTAGCCTGAACCCCAGGAAATCCTGCCCAGGCACCTGTTGGCCTATTTTTCCTGCCTGCTGGGATTGAGAGAATTGTCTCACCCTAATGTGAAGACATATTTGTTAGGATACTGCGTGATTCTATATGATCAAAGAGAGGCAGAACTAATTTACAGGATCAATGCAACAAATGGTCCTAAAATAGAGGATTCTTTCCCATGTAGATTGCCAAAGAAAATGCCTTCTATTATAAGTTGACTTACTGCTTTCTCAAATTCCCTAAAGAACAGAAAACACATGAGACACCTTTCATTATACCACCACCTCCCCTCCCTCCAACCTTACCAATTCTTCATGGAAAAATGAAAGCTATTAGAAAAGAAACAAGCAACATGACTAGGCCAGCCTGGAAGGGAGAATGTAGCGGACACATAAGTACATTTGGATAACTTTCAGATAGAAAAAACATAGTTTTAAAAAACATACTGGAAAATCCTTAAGAAGCCTGTTTGTTTGTTTGTTTGTTTTTGAGATGCAAAAGGAAAAATAACCAAATTAACAGTGGCTGGAAAATTAAAATGCTACCCAGACACATCTCAAAGAATAAAGTAACACAACTTCTATTTCCAACAGGGGTATCGGGACATGTTTGTATATATGTCTAGATTTGTAAACAGACTCAAGTACTTGTCATCCAAATCTCTCACTTCTAGCCTTGAAGTGAAAGAACACATCTTTTTCACATTGTGTAAAGTGACCTTCCTTTACTCCACCCTAAAATTCAGTTTTATACTCTACATACAGGTTAAGGAACAGAATGTTCTGCCTCCATCGTTTATCAGCTAATGCTTCAGATTGCGAAATGCTTTACACATCCTTCAGCAATTGTCTCCCAAGTCCAGTTGGTATTATCACTCCACATTGCATAGAGAGTTGACATAGAGGAAAAGTTAAGTGTCTTTCCCAAGCTCGACAGCATTAGAATTCAGATTTTTCTCCCCTTTTCAAACTGGTGAGAGGGTCCTAGGTCTGGCTGAAGGAATTTGAAGGTGTCCCTTCCCTCATTCTCCATTGTCAGTCAGCTGTTTTGTATCGCATGTAATCCCAAGGTATAGAAAACCCCAATCATGTGGCCTCCAGTGCTGCCATCTTGGGTAACCCCAAAGAATAAGTAACTGATGGCTCATCTTAGGGACTGGCATCAGAGATCAATTCAGGTTGAGAACGGTCTCCAGAGCTGTATTCTAATCAAGCCACTCCATTTCTAATCATTCTGATCATAAGCAACAGATGACAGGCCTCACTCACAATTCTGCAAAATGGTTTATACTATCTAGACTAACACTGAAGCCCAGCTTTCCATCACCTGAGTTAACTGTCCGTGCTCTCCGAATTTGTATTGTTTTTATACATAGGACAAAGTTGAGGAGAAGACAAATTCAAGATTTGAAGACAGGGTATCAAGTACAAAGTATCCTATGTAAAATATTTATGTTTTCTATATATCCACAAGTCAGGTGGTTATTAATGTACACTTAAAAATTGCTAGTGTCTCTCGGGGGTCATTCAAATGGTTAAGATGCTATTCTTGGGTAAAATTAATCCATAACATAATTACATCTGTATTTTCATCTCACATAAATAATTTATTTCTGACATTTAATGTGAACCAGACATCACCTCATGGATGGCTCATAGAAGCAGGGTCATATTTCCCATTTCTTTTGGTGTGGTATTTTTGGGGTGGTAGACAAGAATGGGTGGGGTAAGTGGAAAGTCAAATCTTGACTCGCATCTAAATGATTTGTAAACAGAAAAGGCTGGGAAAAAATCACAGATGCAGTCTAAAACTCCTTCTGGAGACATTTTAATCATACCATGAAGAAGCTGAGATGCCGCCATTTTTTCCTTTTATTTTTAAAAATTAAGCCACTTACTCCAACTTTAACTGACTGATTGGGGCTTTTTGGAAACTGAGAAGTATTCTGAAATCATGTCTGATCTTGGTAGGAAAGAGTTTTATAAGCACTTAGTAAGTTATCACTGTCCTGGGGGAAGAAGGTTGATGACAAAATATAGATCAAATATTTGCCATTCCTGGCTGACCCCAAACTTTTTCTGTATTGGCATGTCTTTATCTTTCTCATGACAATGGGAGAAAGCTATTCAGCAGCTTCTCTGTGATCAATATTTAGATTCCCAGGAAGAATATTTTTATTATTATATCATTTCTGGACATTCTTGCTAATAAAGAAGGAGTTCAGATTGATTTTTCTCTTGCATTAATCAGGGCTGACGCATTTTATTCACACAATCTTTAGGGCACAATCTAAGTTACTAGAGCAAGATAGTAAAAAACCAAAATAATTCCCATCCCCTTTTACCCATCACTGGAAGATGTAAACCTGCTGATAGCTAAGCCTCTGTTAAAAGCAAAAAAAAAAAAAAATCAAGAAAAAGAGAAAGTTCGGTGCAGCCAGGACTCTCAAATCCATTAATCCTAAGTCTAATTCTCTTTAGAATCTAAGTAAGACAATACATTTTACAACACAAACCTCTCTCAGGCCAATGCAACATGACAAGACTGGCATGGCTATTTCTTCTGAGAAGACTGGGAAACAAACTCTTGGTGATGAGTGAGGGCAAGCAAGGGCGAGGAGAAGCCATTGTAATGAGCTGTGGATGCTTTCCATCTTACCTTACTGACTTTGCCAGGCTCCCTCCCGCTACAAGGTTAGACAGCTATGGCTGAACAGGACATAAAAGTAGCAGACTTGCCCTTTATTTAAGACACTCAGCCACAGACAGAGGCACCAGAAGACCTTAGGCCCCAAGGAAGCTTTATCACTGTAAACGAGGTCTCGCTATAAATTCAAAGGATCACTAATGGACTGCTGTTCCTACATGGAGGTGAAGCTTCAGTCTAAGGTCCAAGTAATTCAAATAAAAGTCCCTTTTCAGATACAGATGCCTAAAGGCACCACATTACATACTCTCTCACTCCTATTGATCTAGATTTCTCTGCTGAACTCATATGGTGGGCCATGAAATCCACCTTCCCCAGAGACAAGGCAGTTGGGTACTGATTTCAACCTGTGGGGAAACCCACTCCATTTTCACACTTCCAGGATGAGGCAGAGGATGCTTTCCTGCCCCTAGCCCTCAGGAGCTACCATAATGGTCTACAGAGATGGAGACTTTCCAGCCATTGAACAGAGGTCATCGGTCCTTTTCTTTGAGCAAAATAGATAGGGCTCACAGGTCCTCATGAAGTTGGACCATCACCCAGTTCATCCCTCTGTCACCAGGGAGGAAGAAAAATGTGTTCTCCAGTCCTTCCCCACTTTCAGTACATTTGGTAAATGAACAGGAAGGGTCGGGGCTGCCAGATGTTTTTCAGTGACCTGTGTGCATGCAGCCAGGGACTAAGATCAAGTCGCTGATGAGTTTTCCTGGTGGACCTGGAGTCCCCAGCAAAAGCGACAACCACAGGAGACAGAAGCCCCTTCCTCTGAGGTAGAAATTTTCAAGGAGACTTAGAGGCTTGACCTCCAAAGGGGAAGCCTGGTTGGAGATTAGAAAAAAAATACAATAAAAACTCTGTCTGGAACAGGTTTACATAGAATCCCCTGGGTAACAAAAAATTATGAGAAATTCCATCCAGGAGTTGAGCTGAGCATCAGAACCTTCGTGTCTGCACATCTGTAAGTCCTATTAGTGCTTATAAGATTGACTTGCCCCTGGATAGATTTGGGAAATGCAGTTACCCTGAAGGGGCCATGACAATATGAGAGCTAACACACGGCTGCTTCAAACCTCTCCTCAGAGCGTCCTTTCTGGGGGAGATGAGCAAGTGGATTGTGAGCTCCAGGGTACCCCCATCCTAAATTATCACACCCCTATCCATGTGCAGAAGTGTAACTGTGTGTCTCCCCAGCAACTGCCTAGTCGATGCCAGTTTGCAGGTAGAGATGGTGGCATTTTACTGCTAAAACCCAGAGCTAGATTTTCTTCTTAGCAGTTCACAGCCCCTCTAGACCCATGGCAGACAAAGGCATCACCAAATCCTCACTAAGCTAACATAAAAGCCCTGAGAAACAGAAACCGTCTCTCTCTCTAACTGCCTTTCTTATAATATATGGCCAACTGGCCTCACTCATGCTAATACGACGAAATTCCTATTTAAACATCTTAGCGGAGGGCTCTAAAATGGCACTGTCTCTACTGTGCATTTTCTTTCTTTTTTTTTTTTTTTTTTCTGTTAGATCTCTGCCTTTACTAGATTCCCACTTCCCCGCACACACATACCTCACAAATGGGCTGTGCCAGATGGACTCTTAATCATAGTAATCAGCTGGGAAATTAAATGTTAGAAAATCCAGCTAGTCTCCTGAATTTTCCCACTTGAGATTAGGGCCTGAGCTGTCACCATGTCCTATATGAGACCCAGGCTGCCTTTTAAAGAAGGACCAATGTGACAGATCCAGTACGGGCTCCATACTTTATGGGTGTTTGTGTTTCTTTCCCGGAAAATGACTGCAGCTCAATTCAGTTTTGTTTCAGTTCTGACGGCTGCTATTAATACCTCCTATTTACAGAACACACACCTCAGAGGAGCTCAAAACATTTACAGAAATTAACCAAGCCTTGCAACATCCTGTCAAGTATGCAGGGGCTAGATCTTACTTTCTTCATTTCAGAGGAAGAAACTGAATTGGGAGGGCATTTTTTTTTTCACCATGCCACAAAGACAGGACCTCATCACCCCCTCATTTCTGGTGCTCTGCCAAATGAAGCCGGTGTTTTGTTTGTTTTGTTTCATATTGTACTCACCAGCTTGTTACGCTAGTATTTTTCAGACACACACAGGCACACACCGTGAGGTAAAATCCTGATGTGCAAATACGTCGTCTTTCCATAAATCTCCCCACAAGTGTTATCACCGGTTTCCTCTAGTAGGTGATCAGTAAGTATGATTGACTGGTTAGCAATAAACCTAACATCTTTCTAAAGTAGTTTTCTCCATCTTTTTCTCCATCTAGCAGAAGGCTCCTAGATTCTGCTCAAATGTTGCTTCCTCAAGTGACTCTGAGGTTCCATCAACAGCCAGGTTTTTGACGATTCTGTAGTACCCACCTCACCCAGCTCTCACCCCACTGGAATTATTAAAAGGCATAATAGTAAAAAGAAAGGAACTTTGTAGTCTTTGAGATAGACAGGACTCCATTTGAATGCAAGGTCTACCATTGGGGGACAAGGTAATTAACTTTTCTCTATTTCCTTATCTATAAAATGATATAATAATATCTACTTCAGAATCCTTCAGGATGCTATTTGTAACAGGTGAAAATGTAAACAATTTACTATTCGTCAATATGGGAATTATCAGATACATCCCCAGTATTGATATATGTCAATGCTGAGGATACTCTGTAGCCCTTATAAAGAAATACTAGACATATATAAAGCAAGAACTGACAAAGAAATACTTCTAAGACATATTAAGTGTGAAGAACAAGTTGAAGAGAATATATGTGATTATAGATAGATAGATAGATAGATAGATAGATAGATATACACACATGAAAAATTCCCAAACTATGTGGTTATAATATAATAGTATACAGGCTTACTGAAAGGCAGGGAATGAGATAGGTGAATGAGATAAATTGTATGACGTATGTATAAATAAAGTGCTCAAGAAATGATAGTTACTTTTGTTACTATTATATGAGTTCCTTGGGGGTGTGACTGTGTTTTAATCTTTTATTTGTAGCTCCTGGCAAACCACAGAGGCTGACTGAGTAAAAGAAAATTACTCAGTGAATGACTCAATCAGGAATTAATTGTTGAGTCAGTAAATAAGAGCACTAATGTGAATTACAAAGACTCTTATGTATTGTTTGGAATGTTTTTGAATGTAGGGAGGCAACATAGTCCTTTGGGAAGAAACAGGACTAAGAGTCATAAGGCCTTGATTCTTGATTAGTGTTTCTTAAAGTGTGGTCTCAGGACCACCTGCAGCCAAATCACCCAGGAGGCTTAATAATCATTAAAGATTCCTGGGGCCCACCCCTGATCGGAATCAGATTCTTTGAATCGAGAGCCTGGGATTTGTGTTGTAAACAATTTTTCTTTTTTTTCAGCTTTTTTGAGGTATAATTGACATATAGAAATTGTACATATTTAAGGTGTACAACTTAATGGTTTGATATATGTATACTATATGAAATGTATATATTTTGATATATGTATACATTGTGAAATGATCACCACAATCAAGCTAATTAACACATCCATTACTTCACATAGTTCTTTCTCTTTTTCTCTCTTTCTTCCTTTCTTTCTCTTTTTTGTGGTGAAAACACTTAAGATTTACCTGCTTAGCAAATGAAAGAAAACACAGATAAATGGAAAGACATATGATATTCACTGATTGGAAGACTTAATCTTGTTTAAAAATGTCCATACTACCCAAAGTGATCTACAGATTCAATGCCATTTTAATCAAAATCCTAATGGCACCCTTCACAGAAATAGAAAAAAAAAAAACAATTTTAGAATTCATGAAGAATCACAAAAGGCCCCATACATCCAAGGCAATTTTGAATAAAAGGAATAAATCTGGAGGCATTTATTCTCATTTCAAAATACATTGAAAAGCTATAGTAATCAAAGCAGCATGGTAGTACCATAAAAACCTATAGACATATAGACCAATGGGACACTATAGAGAGCTCATAGATAAACCCACATATTTATGGTCAATTCATCTTTGACAAGAATGCAAGGAACACATAATGAGGAAAAATAGTTTCTTCAATAAGTGGTATTAGAAAAACTGCATATCCATATGCAGAGAATGAAATTAGACCCTTGTCTCACATCATATACAAAAATCAACTCAAAACAACTTAGAGACTTAAAAGTAAGATCTGAACCTGTAAAACTACTCGGAAAAAAACTGGAAAAACGTTTCTTGACATTGGTCCTTGGCAGTGCCACTTTGGATATGATATCAAAGACACAAGCAATAAAAGCAGAAATAGACAAGTAGGATCACATAAAATAAAAAGCTTCCACACAGCAAAGGAAACAATCAACAGAGTGAAAAGGCAACCTATTGAATGGGAGAAAATATTTGTAAGTCATATTTCTGATGAGGGGTTAATCTCAGTCTATTTACAGATAAAAGTTTGAGAATTGCTGGTTTAGATCATGTTCTGACTTTCTGTTTGACTTTGGGCAAATCACTAACCTTTCCAGAACATAGTTTCTTCTCTACAATGTAGTGGTTGGATCTTAAATGCACCTTGAAGTTGTAAAATTCTATACCCATGACTAATCCAATTCCCTGACTTTTGGTAGGTCTGTATATAAGCCATATAAAATGAACTATTCAAACCGGTTTGAGCTGTCTTTGGTCCTTGGGCTATCATTTGGACACCTTTCAAATTCAGAAGCTGCTTCCTATTCACCCTTGCTCCTTGTAGTCTTTAATTATTAAAACCAACCAGTAAGGACATTCTCTGAGGATTGGTTCTAAATGATTAAAACATATCATTTTAATTTCTAATACATTTGTATCATAATTATAATCAATATATTAGCGTGATAACTATAACAAATAATATAACAAATATATTCTCTCTCACACACAACACACACATAAGAAAGGCAGAGTAATATAAAGACTTTGGAACAGATATGAAAAACAATGTTAGGGAAAGATTACTGAAAAATGCCAGTAAAATATCTCTCTTTGGCCTTGGGTATTTATGAAATAAGAAGAATGTGTCCAGACATTTTTATGAAAATTAAAAGCCAAGAGCACAGATGGCTGAGTTGAAGGGAGCTGTATAGCATATTTTAAGTGTAGAGGACAAAAAATGGCAAGTAATAGTAACACCCAATAAACCCCAACGGTTTTAGAAGGCAAAATCCAAAACCAAATTAACTTTTCCTTTGTCTTCAGATACAGAAGCATTTCTTAGAGTCACCAAGAAAATGCTCTAAGTCTGAATAAGAATGTTCTGAAAGAGATTTCTACCTAAGAAAGGACTTTGAAGTCAATAAATCTGGATTTCAGTCCTCTCTATCCTATTTATTAGGTGTATGGTGTTGGATGCCTACCTTAGCCACTTAGAGCCCCAATTTTCTTATCTATAAAATTGGAATAATGATGAGATGTATTTCACAAGGCTATTGGAACAATGCAAAGAAATAACGCATGTTAAAGTGCCTAGCCTTGTGCCCAAGATGTATTGAGATTTCAGACAATATTGAAAAGAAAACACACTTCACTTACCCATGGTATAGAAGGTAATTGCCCCTTGAGCGCTGTTTTGCCTTTGCCAGTGAGCCTGACAAAATAAAGTGGTGATTTAGGACGATTTAAAAGGGCCATGCTTTTGAAAATCTCAAATTGTTTTAATTTTAGAGTTTCTATGTTATTCAACTGTGCTCCATATTCCTTTAAAAATTAAAAGCAAATCACAAACCTTATTATAAGTCCTTTTATCAAAAGCTGGAGTCTAAAGACTCAGAGACACATTGAAATATATCTTATAAGGGAAGGCCAAGATTATTGATGCTAACACAGGGTAGTGATTTTGGGCTAATGAATTACTAGGGTAAAGAACCCCGTCTAACACATAGCAAGTACCAAATACATACTAAATGAACACAAGATTGGACGCTTTTAGCTATTTTTAAAATGGGAACAGACTTTAAAAAAAAAAAGGTCAATAGAGTATGAATAGTAGAGATGGTGGGGCTAAACTCTAAAATTCACTGGAAATCTTAGGTCACAGTTAAACAAGACATCTGGAAATAAGCTAGCCTACCAATAACCTAGATTGCTGATGCTATTTAAACATCTGTCATAATTCTACTAAACTCACTGCTATGGTTTGAATGTGGCCCCTCCAAAATTCAGGTGTTGCCAATATGGTAGTATTAAGAGGTGGGGCCTTTAAGAGGTGGTTAGACCATGAAGGGTCCTCTCTCATGAATGGGATTAAGGCCCTTACAAAAGAGGTTTCATGCATCATTCTGCCATGTGGGGACACAGAGGAGGCTGTACCCCTCTGGAGGATGTAACCTTCACCAGGCAACAGAACCCACCAGCACCTTGATCTTGGACCTCCCAGCCTCCAGAAATATCAAAAATAAATTTCAATTTCTTAAAAACTACCCGGTCTGTGGTATTCTGTCATAGCAGCACAAAGAGGGTAAGATACTCAGGTTCTGTCACCTCAACGGTACCCAGCTTTTTCTTGAAAAAGTTTCTAAGGGAGAGAGTTAAAATTCTTTAAGTGACAGCCGCCATCTTCAGAATTCTTTGGGCCTAAAAATGGAGTACTAAGAGCCCTTAGATGTGGTTTCTGACTGTCTCACTGTCTCTCTCCTTCCTTGTTACTCTCTCACTCTCATGTCTCTCACTCTTACCATTCTCATTTTCACCTCTGAGTCAGACATCTTGGTCTGCACCTTCCTTAGATGCAGGTCTCACACATTTCTTGTTCACTGCCATGTGCCCATCCCTGGCATGCTGTCAGGCATACAGAAGTACAGAAAAAATAGTTGTTAAATAAATTACATATTAGCTGAACAAGTCAGGGAGATTTCACATAAGGTAGAAAATCTCATTGTTTTACCTCTAAAAGTATCCCCAGTCATTTGTACTATACTCCGCTGTTTCTTTTTGCTAGGCATATTTTATGTGCTTAGCAAAATACATATATTATGTATTTCATACACTTATTTGTTCACTATCCTATGAGCTGTGAGAGCCTCGCGAATGAGGAAAATATCTTTCTCCTCTGCATCTTCCCACAAAGAGTCACTTCAAGACTCCACCCACAGTGGTTGGTGATTCACCAAGTATGGCTGACTGACTTAGAACCAACATGATACTTGTAGCCCACTCTGGACCTTCCATGGGAGAAGGGAATCACATCTCACTCATCCTGGCACTTAGTCCAGTGCCTGACACTCACTAAATATTGACTGAGGAAGAGAGAGAAGCAGTATGAGTGAATAATACTAAAAAAATCGGAATGTTTCAGCAAAGCCAAACATGAAGCAAAATAAACTAGTGTGCTTCTTCCATTCATTGTATCCTGCATTCATTCAACAAGTATCTATTGAATGCCTAGTTTGTGCCAACCATTGTGCTTGGCGCCAGTGACTTGCAGATGAATTATATATGACTGAGAAAACAGGTCTGCATGGAATTTCCACTCTAGCGAGGAAGGTGGATGATACACAAATAATTGGATGTGTGCTAGCATTGTCCATGGGTAATGAGAAAGCACATCTCAGCTAGGCACGGTGGCTCACGCCTGTAATCCCAGCACTTTGGGAGGCTGAGGCAGGTGGATCACGAGGTCAGGAGATCGAGACCATCCTGGCCAACGTGGTGAAACCCCATCTATACTAAAATATTTAAAAATTAGCTGCACGTGGGTGCCTGCGCCTGTAGTCCCAGATACTTGGGAGGCTGAGGCAAGGGAATTGCTTGAACCAGAAAGGTAGAGGTTGCAGTGAGATGAGATAGTGCTGCTGCACTCCAGCCTGACAACAGAATAAGACCCCGTCTCAAAAAAAAAAAAAAAAAAAAAAGAAATTACTTCTCTTGCAGAAATTTTAAGGAAGCACAAAGGAGGCAGGTGAGCAGGGAGAGATGAGGAAAGGAAGAAAGAGGAGACTGAAAAATCTTCAATAAAATTCGTCTGCCTCTGCAACAACGAACTTCTTATAAAGACAAATGTACTCAGTACATCAGTCACTCCTTAAACTTATGGTTTAGTGTGATGGCAAATTGCGATACAGCAAACAGACATATTTTACACATAGCAATATTGACATGCATCAGACAAAAAAACCCAACATTCCCATTTGATTGACTCATTTGACAGACTCAAATGCCTATGCTCAAGTGTAGTCTGGGCTCCCTGACCTTGGCACTAACACAAGAGGTGTTTCAGTATGTTTCAGCAAGTTCTTAGAAGTGGTCAGATTTTGTTTAACTTAGTTTTCACAGAGATATCTGTTGCCTTGCACTTGGCATTCAGTGTAATATTTTGCACCAGGGATTCAAGCTCAGTGGGAAAGAGCAGCAGGGATAGAGGATGAGGAGGAAAGGCATCTGGGAAATTTTCAAGGTAGAAATTTTCAAGGCACAGGAATTTAAACACTAAATAAACTACTTGAAAAAGGAACCCAGAAGTGAGTTACAATATTGTTTTAGAATAAATTCAAGCTCAGTGCAACTACTTTAAACATCAAGTGCAACTACTTTAAACATCAAGATGAATAAAAGGAAAACCAAGGAGTTCCAGTATTTGGCCATACACAATCCTTTGATCTGGCTCTGACAAATCCGTCTCTGTTCCGCATTTTTACCTCCTATAACCATACTGGCCTGCCATATACCAGAAGTGAAGTCACGGACCCTGATCTCTAACACGGAACCTTTGTAGTTGCATTAGCAGGAAAGATGGGGGAAGACTCAAGCTTACATATGTGGAGAAAAAATGAGTGTTCCCCTGTATTGACCTGCATACAAAAGGAGTGCAGGAAAACAAGAAAATGAGTGTTCAAACAGAATATTTCTTATCACCAAGCATGTCCTTTTATCCAGGTTCTCAGAATTTTCTTTTTGTCCTAAGGAGTTACCACGTAGAAATACAGAGGCAGACAGCCAAGGGTCGCAAACACAGTCCTACCACCTAGGCGGACGCTCTGGATAGGTTGCTTAACTTCCTCATATTCAGTTTTTTCCATCTAAAGCATATTGAGTTGGAGAGTACGTAAAGTTGCTTGGCACCTATAGATGTCCAATAAATATGGATTACTTTTTCTCATTCCCTAACAGAAATACCAGGTAAGAACCAAGGTTATGTTTGCTTAAATGTTTTTGTAAAACAAGGAGGGTTAATGAGCAGTATAAGCAAAGATATGGAGAACACACCTGAAATACAGTATTGAGTAACCAAAGGTGAATACAGGACTCTCAGAGCAATAAAGGAAAGAAAAATGGCACTGTTCCTTTGGGAGATAAATTCTTTGTTTCATTCTCTTTTGCTCTTATGACCTTCCTGTTTCTATGACCCTTGCACATGCCCACTTGCTTCTGAATGCCCCAATGCCCCAGGCTCAGCGACACCTAATGAAGACGTTGGTTGATGTAGGCAGCTATATCCCAGCCACGCTGCTATCCTTCCACCCTAACTTCTCAGGCGAGTCCTCCCACTGGGACAACAGGATCTTGAAACTTCTTACAGCACATGCTTCTGCCCTTACTTGGTTGGACGCCCCTGAATCAGGCAGGCCGATACCACTCGAATTTTGCTTGTTATTTCTTTTACGAAATCCAAGATTGAGATAAAGAGGGAAGGGTGCATGTCCACAAGACTGCTGTGGCCTTCTAAAGAATTATCCTATCGGAATGAATGTAATGACAAAACAGCTAACAAACTAAATGGCAATTCACACACTCACAAAGGTTCACTCAAAAGCCTTACATCCATAGCCTGTAAAATTTATATTTGTCATAGAAAACAAACATAGAAGGCACTTTCTTTTAGTGGTTTATCAGTTGACTGAGCTTCCAAAATATTATGTTCATCAACACATTACATAGGGGACTATTGTATTTTCCTTATCAGCATAATATAAATAAAATATAAATAATAAGTTATTTACATTGTAATATAAATATAAATATCCATCTAACAAACATTTATTGACTACCTTCTGTAGTTAAGCAATGAGTTAGGTGAACAGAAATGCATACATGGAAGAAATTTGTATATTCCCTTGAACATGTATTTACTGATATAGTTTGGATACAGATTTCATGAATATACCGTGAAATATCCTGCCATATTTTTCAAGTGTATCGCATTTAGCTTTCATAATATTTTCATAAACATAACATTTTCACCCTTAGTGCATTCTTTCTTCAAAATATTTTTGGTCAATCTCACCAAACTGCCATCTCTAGCTTTAAAAAAAATGGAATTCCCCATTTAGGATTATGTTACACTTGCTATGAAAATATTGATTCTAAAAAGAAGGACTGAGATCAGACACTGTTGGACTCAAACGCCAAATAGAAGAGAAGCATATTAATGCCAGGATGATGAGTATCCTCATATGAGGCCATCCTTTCTTATAGTTTCCAAGGTAAGTCATGTTTGCAGAGGTCTTTGGAGAGAAGAATGAGGAATAATAATGGAGAAGAGAAAGACAAGTAAGGTAGGGAAAACGTCTGTAGCTAAAATATAAATTACATATTATTAATAAATTTTAAAAATTATTAAAACAGGTTCATTTCAAAGAAAAGTAACATTTGTTAATGGGGTTCTGGGAGTATAATGCCAATTATTATTTGCCCATAAGAAGTGGGCTTAAAGATGAGGATATGGCATCTCAGAATATGAGATGACATACTCTCAAAGTGGTGATTAAATCATGGACTACTGCTCAGTCTTAAAAAAAAAAATGAATTCATGTCTTTTGCAGGAACATGGATGGAACTGAAGGCCATTGTCCTAAGGGAAATAACCTTGAACTAGAAAGTCAAATACCGCATATTCTCATTTATAAGTTTGAGCTAAACAATGGGCACCCACCGACATACAGAGTGGAATCATAGACATTGGAGACTCCAAAAGGTGGGAGAGTAGGAGGAGAGTGACGCTTGAAAAATTCCCCATTGGGTAAAATGTTCACTGTTTGGGTGATGGGTTCACTAAAAGCCCAGACTTTACCACTGTGCAATAGATGCATGTAAGAAATTTGCACTTATACCCCCTAAATCTGTAAAAACATTTTAAAAGGGTTGTGGTCAAAATATGTTGATACTTATGAGGAATATAAAGCGGCAGCTAATGACTCAGTGAATAGACAAAGGCAGGAAAAAGTTAAAAATGCAGAAGGGAAGAAGACACACAGCATTGGCCATCATCCCACATACTCTGGGGACATGAGTTCCACGGGGCTCCCACCACTATTAGCTACTGGTTTTTGAATACTTCTCAAATGCCAGGTGCATTGCACGATTTACACATACTCTCATTTAATTCTCAATGGCATAATGAGGCAGGTAATATTTTACCCATTTTATCAATTTTCTAAATAAGGATGTGAGACATACAGAAGTGGCATGTCTAAGCTCACATACTCAGGAAATGTAAAGGCAGGGTCTAAGCCAGGACCCAAGTTTGCCTTGTATTGCTTACCTCTGATCAGGTTCAATCCAAAATTCAAAGTGGGAAATCTAGTTGAAAGGAAACAAGGGTTGCTTCAGAATATTTTCTCCATCTACAATAGTGATTCTTATTATTTGTTGGGTCTCAGACTCCTATAATAATTTTATAAAAGTGGTAGACCCTCTCCTTAGAGAGAGGCATATATGTTCACAGTTGTGTGCATGTGTACTTTTTAAAGATTTCAAAACTCTTCAAAACCAAAGTTAAGAAACTGCGAACTAAAAGTTGTCACTAAAAAGGGACCTAGATCACAGATAGAACCTGACTGGGATGAGTGCACAGAAATGCCTCCTTGGCCAACCCAACCCAGTTGGTGCAACACCTCTAGTGTAAGCAATTCTTTACAAGCATAGAATTGACCTTTAACAGGACTAGTCATGATAGACAGAGACCCCAAATGATAAAGGTATTCACAAAGAACACAGGTTACAACCCAATTCTAGAGGGACCCTTGAGTGAGCCAGATGCAGTGTGCAAGGGAGAAGGAAGAATTTTGCTAGAATGAATGTCAACTTTACAGTTGGGCCGTGCCCCTTGGTCATGACCTTGAGGCTCAAAGAATTGGCTCAGACAGTTCTGAACTGAGTAGCCATTTCACAGACAGCCCACAGCCCAGCAGGTTGCCGCTCTCTAACTCTGCCATCATGACACTGCCATCTGTAGCCACTGAGCTGAGATTTCTCAAGACCAAATTTATCACGCCCGAGAGTCCATTCTTACATAAGAATCACCTGTCGCTGATGCATAAATTTCAGCACCTAGCAGAGCCAAGGGTAATCAGGATTTAAAAGGAAGGGGCCTGAATAAATTCAAGCAGATTTCCTCTCTGTGGGACTGAGTTTTGAAAAACCTTTGTGCCCTCATCTGCCCCTCAAAGGAGACTGTCATTTTTCTATTTTCTGTCTGCATCACTATTGTCGAGGGAATGATGCTCTCAGAGCCACAGGCAATCTGTCTTCTTGGAGGTTCTGTTCCAGCTCTGACCTCGGTTTTTTGCAACTTATGTCTCTTCTCACAAGTTTCAGCTTGCTCTCATCACCAGCTAAATTAACCATAAAGCAAAACCTTGACTCACACTATTGAAGCCTCAGAGAAATTGGTAGAAGCCCGGAGTGATGCATCACTATATCAAAGAAAGCACTTTGGGTCAAGAAGAAGATTCCCTTGTCTTGAAACCTTGGAATGAATGTACAGGTGTTCTAGATGAGAGCAAAGAAAATGCCATTTGAAAGCACTGGAAGGAAGGAGAGTTGTCTAAGAAGTGGTGGGATTGGGACAACACTGGATGGTGGGAAGGATCTAGGAAGGAGGGTATTTCCTAAACTAAAAAAGGGCCAAGGCCAAGAAAACCACCTGCAGCTCTATTCAGTGAAATGTGGGGAAATTAAATTAGGATTAACAAATATCTGAGAAGGTCTGCATCTGTGACCTTGGGCAAATAGTTTCCTTCTCTGGGTTTCCATTTGTAAAATGTAGGAACAGAATGGAGGCTTCTTCCAGCACTGGCATGCCAGGATGGAAGGTAGAAGAAAAGGCCTTTGAAGCCAATATAATTACTCCTCTGTCCAGAGAAATATAAACAACAATAACTCCAACAGCCTTCAGCTCTGCTTTTGAATGAGTTCTTTGCTTCTGCCTGAGAGGTAAAGTAGTTCATTCCTTGGGGAAAAGTTGAATGTGGAATGCTAGGCCATGCCCTTCTCACTTTGGTTTCATTATGTTATTTTGAATGATTATTAATACAAAGAACATTCAATGTAAGTTAACAAAGCTTTACTGAGTACCATGTATCCAGGCCTGCAGTTGGTCCTCTAGGGTAGATGAAGAAAGAGTGTGTGACATGTTCAGGGTCTTTAGTTCCCTTAATCTCCCTTAACGCAGGTTTGCATGTCCCACTTCAAAAGCCAAGCACAAAATGAGCAAAAATGAAGCTAATTGTTTAAATACATCTTACTTCAACTGAGTTTAATGAAATTTGCTAATTTTGATGCTCTTACTAATACATACTGCATATGTGTTTTGTATCTTTGCTGTGCTTTGCTGTGTATATCTATGAGAAACCTCACTTTGGCATTTATAGGGTGTGCATTGGCTTCATTCTAGTCAGATGCCTCTGGGTGAAACACAAATAAAAGTCAATCAAACAAACTTTTGACTTTTCAAGCAAACACCTGCTTATACATTTTGAAGTTCCACTCAAGTACAATCTCTATATGACATGAAAGCAAACTAAATGAATCATTTTGTGTAAACTACTCTAATTCCTGAGTATGCACATTGGTTAATATTTTTGCATATCTCTGGAACTCCAATGCTGCTTCACACTAATTACTGGCAATGTACTATTATTCTTTGATGGGTACTTATTTTTTGATACCAAGTAGATGATCAATTATGACGCCTTCCTCAGACATTTTTGTTTTCCTTTGAGGTTTTCTAAAACCAATCAATCAATTTGTTGTAAATGGCAATCACATCCAAAATATGCCTTGGGCACAAAACAGAACTTTTCAAGAAGTAAAGATGATCCATACGAGCTTTTTCCAGTGCAAATTATCTTCATGACAACCTGAAAGTACTTGTCTTAAATGTTCTGTATAAATACTCTTGTGTACTTTCAATTACATGTATGTAAACACATAAGGATGATATAAAACATGGCTCCAGTTACATATTTCTAAGCACCAAGAATGATGCACCAAGAATTAAGGTGCATTATTCTTACTTAAGAACAAAGGTACTATAACGTACTGTATTGCTATGTTTTTCTTCCAATACCCCAAAGCACTATTTTTGGAACTTGGGTGTTCAGAATTGAGTTGATTATTATATTCTTCATTTCATGAAATGTCAAAGTACTTTTATTCTGTTGCTCATATGGTGACCACAGTAAGAGAAGAGAGGTAGGTATTTAGGGTGACCAACCATCCTAGTTTTCCCCAGGACTGAGAGGCTTTTGGGACATAGCACTTGCCATGGGAATGGCCAAGGGACAAGTTGGTCATCCTGCAGGTATTATCATTCCCATTTATAATAGGAAAAACAAAGGTACAGAGAAGCAAAATGCTTTGCCCAGTTTACCCAGAAAGTGAGAAGCAGATGTGGGACTGAGTCCTATGCATTCTAACGACAGTCAGTTCACAACTACACAGATCGGTACTACTTCTTCTGCACCTTACTTTCTCCTTGAACTTTAAGAAAACCCATGTTGTCTTTTGCCTTTTTGTGTGCTACCCTTCCAAAAGTGCTAGGTTGAATACCACGGGCAGTACTGAAAGGGGTCCTTTGTCTATGTTGCAAATTACTCAGGAGGAACAACATTGCCACTTTGTGTTTTAGAGAGAGGAATGAGACGTTATCATTATCACAGCACTCTAAAGCAGAGAAAGCACTAGTACAAGTTCTGTCTATCCACCAACTCTCTGTTAAGACCACTAAGATATCTGGTCTTGACTGGGCCAGATGTATAATTTCATGAAACAAATCAATCTAAATGAACCTCAGGAAAAATGGCCAGGTAACCACCTTTTGAACCACTATATGCTAACAGCTAGCATTTACTGAAGGCTTACTGTGTGCTGGGTGGTGTGCTTACAGCTTTATAGGGATTAATTCAATTAAGCCTCACAACAATAATTTCATGAACTTGCAATTATTGTTCCCATTTCATATGTAAGAAAAATGAGGCTGAGAGAGGTTAATTCACCAAAGTCCAAACAGCTGATACAGGTTGGAATTTGGATTTAACCCCAAGCAATCCGACTCCGAAACAAGTGCTTTTAGCCACCCAGTACATCACTTTTAATAAAAACAGCCAAACAATGTTTAATCTGTCCAAACAGTGTTCTGACTTCGAATCACTGAGGCAACTTATTAGGGTAGATCTAAAACTAGCTAGACTGCAAATTGCTGTGAAGCAAAGCGGGTATGTCTGTCTACCTGTTTAGGTCAAAAGGTATGAGGCTTTCTGGTCATAGGTATTAAAGGATCTGAAGGGAGAGATTTTAATCTGTTGATTAATTTAGGAGATAAATTGCCCTGCCAAGCTGCTGTTATGTCTTTGGTACGTCTATTTTCTTCTCTGAAAAATGTAAATAATACATCCTGTGCTTCTATACGAAATAACAGGGTGAAACAACTGTCATTTTAAAAAGCACTAAGCAAACTGTAAAGTGCTTTAAAACAATTATTTCATATGTTAAGCAGCTTACAAAATGCAATTTCTTCAAATGCCCTTGCAAAGCAAATGAGACACAGCTGCTATGATGCTCTGCAAAGAGACGGAAATCCAGCTCTTTAAAATGTCCAAGGGGAAAACGCACACTGTAAAATTACTCCAAAGATGAATTTTACAAGAAGGATGGAAGTGTCATCAAGTTTTTCCATGGTTAATTCTAAAAGAGTGCCAGCATCGAAAAGATCAAAAAAGGCACTTCTACAACAGAAACCTGGGAAAATATTCTTCAATGACATCGCATAATAGAAACAGGAATTAAACTCACCTGAGGAGCAGAAGTGAGGCAGCCAAGTTTATGAGTTCTTCTCAATTTTGTCCCAAGACAAGTCTGCTGGGAATAAAAAATATTATGAGAACTTAAAAAAGGAAAAAGGAAAAGAAAAAAAAGGAACGTCAAGAAGGATGAGCTGTCGTGGAATGCTATGAAGTTTGAGAGTGACTCAGCACTAGCTAAGGGGCAGCAACAATTAAATGAGTTTGTTGAAAGAATGCTAATAAAACTCAGCATTCCCTGTAATCTCAGAACAAGGTTGCACCACTAAAGAAAATGTTAAACCATGCATTAGGGGGGCTGTGGTTTGATGAAGTTGGTTGGGGGTGGGGGAACTCAGGGCTGAGTCACAGGCTCCTTGGAGGGAGCACCATTGGGTCTCTGCCCTCTTGCCTGTTTCTCTCCCTCTCTCTGGGGAGTTCAGTTCCTCTACAATTAGCCAAATGAAACAAGTGAGCTGGCCACTGAATGATGAGAAATTGTGATTCACTTGTAGCATAAATTATAAAATACATACACTGTATAAATAACTCCTGAGATGGAGAGGGGGAAAGAACTTCTGCCACATCTTCTGGGCCCACGAGAATCATGAGTGCAGGTGCCTGTTTCTAGATGGAAGAGCACCTAGGTCATCCAAAATGGATGCTGAGCAGATTTTTCACATTCTCTGGGAAAAAGATCACAATTCCTCCTAGTAACTAATTTATATCTTTAGTTACTCTTTCTAGCCATTAAGCCCCATGCTAAAACTACCTTAAATTACTCCTGTTCTAAACTGGCCTTGGTGGTTGTGGATGAGCAAATTGTTTTCTCACTATTGAAAAATATAAAACCTTCATATATTTGCACAGAGTTATTCTTATACTAAACTCAGAATGGGAACCCAGGCAGTTCTCCTCTCCCTTCCAGAATGAGAATTCCCCACCTCTCTATCCAAGTTACAAAAAGAAAGAAATATTTTGAGGCTCTGGCATCATTTTTTCCTATTTTCATGGGGTCAGGTATAGACTCAGTGAAGAGTTTACATGTTCACGACTTAAAAAAACAAAACTCAAAGGGTTAAAAACTGGAGGTTTGACATTTCCATAATAAGTGTTCTAAATGCTTATATTGATATATATTTGTTCTAGAATAAACTAAGGTACAACATATAATAGTTGTAAGTTGTTCTGCCAGCCAAACTGTTCTCCTTCATTTATAAATGAAGTTGCTCAGTGTTCAACAACTGATTGCCATAAATGAATGGGGTCCTTCCAAGTCTCCAAAGAGCTGCTACAACTTGGTTTTCCCCTTGGGAGAAAAAAAAAAGTTATTGTTCTAATTGATTTTTTCTGTTCTGAATAGAAAAAAATAAATTAGATCCTTCCTTCCTTCTGTCCTTCCTCCCTCCCTCCCTCTCTCTTTCTTCCTTCCTTCCTTCCTTTCTTTCCTTCTTTCTTTCTTTTCTTTCTTTCTCTTTCTTTCTTCCTTCCTTCTTTCTTTCTTTTCTTTTTCTCTTTTCTTTTCTTTCTCTTTTCCTATTTCTGCATTCCTACAGGAAGAGAGAAGGAATATTGTGCTTTTCATCAACCACAGCAAGAGTCGTTTTGGTTTGAAACAGCTTGTTTTTAAGGAAACTATACTATGGTCTTCTGGAATGGGAAGACCTTTTTCTTCCATGGGACAAAAGGTGAGATTTTCCTTTTGTCTTCACCCTTTACCAGTACAAAAGAGTGAACCATCTCTACATACATGTTCAGAGGCAAATTCCATGACTAATTGCAGAGTAAGCAAACTCCTTGATTCTGATCAAACCAGCAACATGCATTTGAATTTAGGGTGGATTTAGATGAGCAAGTCAGTAACTTAGTATAGTGAAAAGAAGACTGAGGACTTAGGAATCAAATCCCATAGTGACCTTGGTGAGGATTTTGCTCTTTTATGGAGAGCTTAGTCAGTCTTTTAATTTACTTAACAAATTGCAGAGAGCTCTCCCATTGTATCATTTAATCATTTCCCCCCAACTCAATTTCCTCATTCATGCAATTGGGTTAATACAACTTACTGTGCAGGGCTATCATAAGGACTAAATACGATGTGTATCTAACATACTACTACAGTACCCGGCACATAAAAGCTGGACAAATTGTTTCTTTCAATTCATTCTTTAAATTCGTGCTTGATAAACTGATGCTGGCTATAGTAATCTGTCACCCCACCCCCACCCACCCCCCGCCCACAACACACACATACAAACCACACACACACAGCAGCTAACTAAGAACAGTCCCCTAATTTTGTCAATTTTATGGAATCTTTCTTAAGGAACTCCATTACCATCTTATACCTACTACAGTAATGTGTTAGTCACTTACCATGGGCTATGCATTGCACTAAGTTACTTTACATGGACAATATCACTTCATTTCCCCTACAACCCTATGAGCTCAATACTATGGTTATTCCCCTTTTGCTTCAAATTCACTTGATCATTAATATGAAAGAATCTTAAAAAGTATTTTTAAAACATCTATCTTACATGTTTTATTATTACAATGGACTGAATATATGTGCCCCTCCAATATTTATATGTTGAAATCCTAACCCCCAATGTGAGGGTATTAGGAGGTGGAGCTTTTGGGAAAAAATTAAGTCACGAGGGTGGAGCCCTCATAAATGGTATTAGTGTCCTCATAAAAGAGACCCCAGAGAGCTCTCTTTCCACCATGTGAGGATACAACAAAAAGTTGGCAGTGTATAACTCAGGAGAGGAACCTTTTGTACTCTGGACCTACAGGCTGAACCTATAGACTCCAGAAATGTCAGAAATAAGTTCCTGTTGTTGATAAATCACCCAGTTTATAGTACTTTGTTATAGCAGCCCAAACTAAGATCATTACAATTGCAAAACATTTACGCAATACCTTACTGAGTTGTGTTTTGTTAATTTTGTTCAAGCAGAGCACTAAAATACAGTTTCTAACCTCCAAAAAGTGACTTTTTTTTTATACCAGAGAAGAAACAGAATTTAGATTAAAGGGTTCACTATGCCTTTTTAAAAAATCATATAGGTGCTTCCTATCTCTGATTTAAGTTTGTGTACTTATTATAAATAAGAATAGTGGAAGCTCCTGTTTATATCTGTTTAAGAACTGCAGCCAATATCTACAGAGTACCAAACTGACAACACTGACCAGATGATGGGGGCCAGTCATCTTGTTGAAATGAAGAGCAAGAGATGGCTAAAGATTTTTCATAGAAACTACTCCACCCACATATAACATCTTAAAAAGTTACATTTATGCACATTTAATTGGCAAATAGAAAAATTCATATAAAATATCCCTATTTTTGAATAACTCTGAAGGTTAATGAAGCAATGAAGAATGCCTGTGCTTAATACAGAGACATTCACCAGGAAAAGAAGTGTCCCTAGTTGAAAAGACATTAGATCCCTATTCTAAAATCTCAAGTGTTTCATGCAGAAAAACTCCTAAAATAGAACATTTACGGCATACTTTTTGTATTATGTGTGACTGTGTTTTATTTTTTGAATAAATATTTATAGAGGCATATACCTGGGCTTCATTTTCTTTTGAACAATTTTTGAGATTTTATGACATAATGTTTCCTACTTCATGGAGAAACTAAATGATAAAATGGAATTTTACAGAGGCCCTCACTGCTATATCTACTCCCTCCCCAAGCAGCATTACTACCCTAAATATGCCTGTTACTATGGATGAAAGTAATTTATATTATCTTTGAAGCCAAATCTTCCACTTGGACATTGGATACCACTATTTGCCAACTCAACAAAATTGCTTAAGGAATTCTTGCTGTCTTTCCTAAAATATGAAACTCTCTCTCTCTACTGGACCATTTCCATCAGCACATAACCATATTGTAATCTCTCTTAATCAAAAACAGCAGCAATAACAAACCCCTTAGATTGACCTCACTTTCCTCAGGTGTTTTCATCCAATTTCCTTGCTTCCCTTTGCAGGAACCTCAAGAGTTGGATTTCCTCAGTGTTTCCAATTCCTCTCCTATCATTCCCCATTAAGCTACTCAAAACAGGCTTTAACTATCACAATGCTACCAAATTATGTTCTTGTTCAGGTCACCAGTGATGCTCAGTTGGAAAATTCAATGAGTGACTTTCAGTATTTATCATACCAGATCTATCAGCAGCATTTGGCATGACTTTTGACTCTCCTCTACTTGATGCACTTCATTCTCTTGGTTTCTAGGACACCACAACCTCCTAGTTTTTCTTCTACCTTGATAGTCACACCTCAGTCTCCCCTTATAATTCTGAGGACCCCTGGAGCTGAGTCCCAGTCTTCTCTACTTTATTTATACACATTCACTTGATAATATCACTCAGCCTCACAGTTTGCAATCCCAGCATGTTTGTGACTCCCAGGTCTCCATCTTTATCCGGTGTAACGTTGACATTCTGATTAGCTCCAAATATGCATGATCAACAACCAACTTGACATCTATAATTAGGTGTCTCATAGTCATTTCAGTATCAGTGTGTCCAAAACCTAAAACCCAATATTCTTCACAAACTGGCTCTTCCTATAGCCATCTCAATCAATAGTATCTCAATCCATAGCAATTTTATATTTCTAGTTGCTCAAGCCAAAACTTTGCTTTCTTTTCAACTCACACTCCATATCCAATCTATCACAAAATCCTGTTGAATTTTGATTTCAAAATATATCCATATGAAGACTACTTCTCATAACCTCTATTGACCAACCCACGGCCTGAGCCACATCATCTTTTTCTTGGGTTGCTGGCACAGCCTCCTAATTAGTCTGTTTACTTCTATCCTTGCCCTGCTCATCTAGTCTCTACATAATATCCTGAAAGACCCTAGTTAAAAAGTCAACTCTTCCTCAGCACATTGAAGTAACACCCATTTCACTCAGATTAAAGCCAAAGTCTTCTATCAGTAACCTACAAAGTCTTACGGGGCCCCACCCTTGCCTCTCTGTTATCTCTCTGACCTATAATACATTTCCTTCCATCTCTTTGAATCATCCATGTTGGCTTCTTTGCTGTTCATTAAATGTGCCAGGCAGTCTCCTTCCATTGGGCCTTTGCACATGCTGTTCTCTCTGCCTGTGATACTCTTCCCTGGATATATACTTATAGTCTCAGCTGCCTCAGATCTTTGCTCAATTGACACTCCTATTTAAAATTGCAACTGTGCACATGGTCCTCCTCTGCCAGTGCACTACCCCAGTCTTAAACCTAATTACTCTCCTTTATTTTCATCTTTTCCATAGCATTTACTATGAAGAATATAATATACTGGCTTATGTACTATTTACTGTCTGTCTTCCTGTGCTAGAATGTAGATTCTGCAAGGGTAGGGATTGGTGTCTGTCTTGGTCATGTCTTTTTTTAAGTCCCTAGAATAGTGCTTAGCATAGGAAGTCACGCAGTGGGTGTTGAACTGAATTGAATAAAATAGGCTTCCAGGAAAAGAACCAGAATTGATAACATTGTACCTAAGTGAAATAAGAACTTGACTTAAAAGAACTTGATAGAGAATTACTGTCTAGTGTCTGATTAAATCACAAAGCAAGAGGATAGAATACATGAATACACGGCCTGTTTGTTGGAAAAGAGATGACAACCTGGAATGACCACCTGAAAAAAAATGGAAACATATCTCCTCTCCCTTTCTTTTAAAGAATCTGGCAATATATTTTCAGATGACTCCAGAAGGAGCTTGGAACAGACCACAATAACGTGTCCTACAAAGTCGTGAAGGAGCTGAGCTGAAAGCTTAACCTAAAAAAAAAAAAAAAAAAAAAATTTGTTTCTCTATATCTAGGATTCATTGTAGTTCTATACAGACACTATGACCCATGGATGCCTGCCTGTGGCTTGTGCTATTGATGGCTTATCTAAGTCCTACTTTATTAAATTAGTCTCAGAAAAGAGCAGCAGTCCCATGGAATGTTTATTTTCACCAGCCTCGGCAATCTTAAGAAAAATCAAGTAGCACAGTGTTCTCAATGTGTAGTCCCCATCCTGTGGCATTAGCATCACCTAGAAACTTATGATAATTGCAAATTCTTGGGATTCACCCCACTCCCAAATTAGAATTTACAAAATCAGAAATTTTAAGAGTAGTACCCAGCCATCTGTGATTTAAGTCCTCCAGATGACTCTGATGCCCATTCAGGTTTGAGAGCCATTGAGGAAGCAGAATTGTTCATTTACAAGTTTACAATGACTTTCTTAGCAAGGCAATCTTAGAATACAGACTTCTTCCATTGATTAATGCAATACATTTGCTCCGATATCCAGCACGCAACAATGACTCAACGGACTTCTCTTTTGCACTAACCTTTGCGAAATACTCTTTCTGGGCATTCTGCCTCAGATTAATGAGAAAGTGGTAGACTGCTCACATATTCCAGAAGCCTGACTTAACTGATTTCATAATGCTCTGAGCTGCTTAGCTCCAGGTTCTTCCAGTTAAGATTTATGAATCTAGACTGTAACATCATTTCTCAACATATCTTCAAGTTGATGATTTCCTTTCAATAGTGAAGTTGACCATAATGGAAAGGTATTAAAGAAAAAAAAAAAAAAAAAAAACCAGATATCAAGGGTTGTGTGAATTTGTCGAAAATGACTTACTAATTAAAAATATTAATCCACAAGTAGGTCACCAAGAGCCCCTTTGCTTTGATTATTCATGTAAAACCCATTAGTCTGTAAATTATTCACTTAAAAACTAGAACTCCATCTAGTCTGTGAAGTCTAAAACAAATATTCCTTAAGGTCAAATTTCCTAGGACTCTCACATACCCACTAAAGGTAGACAGAGATCCCATTTAACCGATGACAAAACAGAAGCTCAGAGTCTTAGCTAAGGCCACATCATTATGGACGAAGTCGCAACTAAGGCTCAGATTTCTTGAATTTTCTTATAGCTGTCAATTCAATGTAATTAATATGTATTAAGTACCTGCTCTGTGCCAGACCCTGGATTAGGGGATGGGGCTATATAAGTTTCTTTTCTTTTTTTTTTCTTTTTTCTTTTTTTTTTTTTTTTTTTTTTTGAGACAGAGTCTCGCTCTGTCACCCAGGCTGGAGTGCAGTGGCGCAATCTCAGCTCACTGCAACTCTGCCTCCCAGGTTCAAGTGATTCTCCTGCCTCAGCCTCCTAAGTAGCTGGGACTACAGGCATGCATCACCATGCTGGGCTAACTTTTTTTTTAGTAGAGACAGGGTTTCACCATGTTGGTCGGGCTGGTC
>NC_045446.1:111833860-111859024 GCF_002776525.5 Piliocolobus tephrosceles
TTTTTTTTTAGTAGAGACAGGGTTTCACCATGTTGGTCGGGCTGGTCTTGAACTCCTGACCTCAAGCAATCTACCCGCCTTGGCCACCCAAAGTGCTGGGATTACAGGCATGAGCCACAGCACTCGGTATAAATTTCTGACATAGTCCCTGCCTTTAAGGAGTTCAATGCAAGAGACTCTGTCTCCCTGATTATTTAACATCTTCCTTTGCCTGACTTCGAACTCCAGTGAAGTAATGAAAGGAATAATAATGATTGTTGATTTTTACATTGAAGAAATCTTGTGACAGAAAGAATTTCACCAGGAGGAGAATCAAGGTCCTCACACTGACCACACACTATTATTTTTTTAACTTACAATATTTTATTTGTGAGTTATACCTCAACAAAGCTGGGGAAAAAAAAGAAAGTATGAAAATGTTTCCCAGAATGGATGTATTATTTTATATTTCTTCAGTAATATAGAAGAGTTTCAGCTGCTCTACATCCTTGTCAATACTTGGTAATGCCAGTCTTTTTAATTTTACCCATATGGATTTTTTTTAGTGAAGTGTCTACACAAATATTTTACCCATTTAAACTTTTTTTTCCTTTTTTTTGAGTTATGAGGTTTTTTTTTTTAATATACTTTAAGTTCTAGGGTACATGTGCACAACACGCAGGTTTGTTACATATGTATACATGTGCCATGTTGGTGTGCTGCGCCCATTAACTCGTCATTTACATTAGGTATATCTCCTAATGCTATCCCTCCCCCCTCCCCACAATAGGACCCGGTGTGTGAAATGTTCCCCTTCCTGTGTCCAAGTGATCTCATTGTTCAATTCCCACCTATGAGGACCACACACTATTTAATCAAGGCACCAAGATGTCCTACATCTTGGTGATGAAGAGATTAAAAGTGCCCTATTGTGGGCCATTAATATTTCATACCAGAACACAATGTAGAGATACCATGTGAAAAAATGATGAGCTTGTAGAAAAGGCAGTGAGAATTGGAGCTCAAGGTCAGAGAAGAATAAAAGCTTAGTATGAACAAGTTACATTTTATAATTTAAAAATAACATGATGTTCAGATATACTCCCAAAACAAAGGCATATTAGAACTGGTCTGCACTCTTGTTATTCTCTTCATTATATGAGTACAAGGTTGAGTTTGAGAGATCTACATTTTTCAAAGCACTAGCGCCACCACTTTTGCAAATGTTCAGGTTAAGGCAATAAACTTGTGTGGCTGGGAACTGGAGACTAAGTTCTGGTCTCCAATCTAACACTTACTGACTTTATAACCAAAGGTAAGATTGTTTTGGGTGGTGGAAAAGGTGAAAATAAGACAACTGCAGACAGGATTTTTTAAGGAAATTGAAGTTTTCCATAAAGCATTAAAAGTTATAGAAATACAAGGTCATACTTATTCAGTCACCATTTTAACACCTGTAATATACTCTGAGTGGCACCAAGTCCTGAGGATACCCAAGTGTATATACTGTCATCACTTGGCATCCATGGAGAATTGGTTCCAGGATCCCCTGCCAATACCAAAATCTGCAGATGTTCAAGTCCTTTATATAAAATGTGTAGTATTTTCATGTAACCTATGCACATCGTCCTGTATGCCTTAAATCATCTCTAGGTTACATATGATATCTAATATAATGTAAATACTGTGAATAATTGTTATATTTTATTGTTTAGGGAATTACCAGAAAATAATCTGTAGGTGTGCAGTACAGACACAACAATCCTTTCTTTTTTCCAAATGTTTTTGATCCAGAGCTAGTTGAATCCCCAGATGTGAAACCCATGGATATGAAGGACCAATGGTAACAAAGCATTGGTGTTTTTAATTTATTACTAGAATAGCTGGGAAACATCCTTAGAACATCAGCCCAAAGTGACTTCAAGTGTAAAAAAGTTGGATATAAGAGAGCTTTTCAAGAGAGTTAAAAGCTAATCAAGGTTTTCTAATCAAGGTTTTTCTAATCAAGGATTAGAAAAAAAAAAAAACTAGTGAAGGTAGGCTTTTATAACTTAAAAACTTAAATTACAGTATCATTTTAAGAGGAGCTTAGGTCAGCCAGTATGAAAGCAAAGAAAAAGAAAAGTTAGCCTCAAGTTATAGAAAAAAAAAGATTTGGAAAGAGATTAGGGAGACTTTGATTTTTCTGGAACACTAGAGCTAGTTATTGGGGGAAAAAATCCCTGTCTAATTGCTCTGCTGAAAACATTTGGAAAGTAATTAGCTAATTCTCTTTCTCAATGTGTTTAAAGATATGACTAAAAGTGGGTGCTAGAATACTCCTTTTCTTGAAGCTCCACTTCTAGAACTCTGAATGGCAATGAGGTAGATTAAAAGTCTGTTCTCTTCTCCCTCCCTTATTTGGCTGGCATGTCTAATTCCAGAATTGGAAACTCATAGACATTGCTATGAAATGTATCATAGATCATGACTCACTATGAAAAGGACAAGTGTGCAAGTTGCCTTACCAGTGAAAAATCCTCTGCCTGCCCTCTTTCTTCCTGAGACAAGACTTCAGTTCTTTCTCTCTGATTCATATCCTGAGGAAATCAACATGATAAAAAATGGCTGTGTTCAATTAAAAAATGTCTCCAACCCACACTTTAAAAACGTAAGCTCTTTTCAATCCAGATATGTGTTATCTTCCTGAGAAAGTCTTTTCCTTCAGAAGAATTTTGTGCCATTTAAGATAGGCAAAACAGGCAGAATGCCTTTCCTGCAATGAAAGTTACACATTTAGCCAACAGATCTGCAAAGTGTATCTGCCATGGCAATGGATTTAAAGATGGGAATTAGTAGGAGAAAGAACTATGGTTTATTTGAGCCCACCAGCATCAGGTATTCTAGGTACTCTTCAATAGTAGTAGTTAACATTAATTGAATGCTTGCTAGATGCTTGCTAGATGTCAGAAACCATTCTAAGTTTTCCTTGCATTATTTCATTTAATCCAAACAAGTTCGTGAGATAAATCTTATTATGGATCCTAACTCACAGATGACGAAAATGAGGCTCATCAGAGGTTAACCAATTTGTTCAATGTGAGACGGCAAGTAGCAGAGAGGGTATTCAAATCAGAACTGTCTGACATCAGAACTTAAACTTCTAACAATTCCTCATGTAGTCTTTTAGGAAAAGGTAGATAGAAGATCCCCATCGTGGGTATGAGAAAATGTAAACTCAGAGAAGGTAAGTAACTTGATTAAGAGCACAAAGATTACTGAAGTTTTTGGCCTGGGATTTGAGCGCAGGTCAGGAGGACTTGCAATGTTCACTTTCCAGTCATAGCGCTAGAAAACCTGGGAGATAAGTAGATATCTTCACATTCACTCCATGTAAATTATTTTTAATTCAAATAAGCAAATGCCCACTCTGTATAAACCTCTGTATAAGTCTTACTGCATGTAAGGCTTTGAAGATAGTATGAAAGAATTAAATATATTATACTTGCCTCCGATGAACTTTAAATTCTAGTTGACAAAGAAAACGCACAGATGAATAAACTAAGATCAGTTGCAAAGTATTGTGACACGATAGGTAAAATAACATCCTATGCATTAAATAGATTTAGAAGAAATGCTGGGAGAAGCAGTGATTAGAGAAGAAAATTGATCAAGAAAATCTTCCTTGAAGAGTTATAAAATGATATGTATGATGAATAGAGTTGATCCCATTGCCTGACACCCTATTTTGTGGGTAGAAAAGAAAAGATACTTTGGAGAACCTATGGAGAGAAAATATGAACTTAGCACCTATGGGAAAGGTCCTATGAAAGATATGGCTCACAATTACAGAGCCATGGAAAGGTTGAAGGAGAGGGAAGGATTTCTCTGTGATTACAGTTAAAACTACTAGCGATTACTCTTTCTCTTGGCTAATAGTTTTCCATAGGGTCCTATCAAATATAAACTATAATAGTTATAAATCAAATCTATACTCCTTCTTTATGAAAAAAAGGCAAATGGCCAGAGGAGAGGGAGAGGAAAAGTCAATTTCAGCATTTTCAAGGGATTTTCCATGAGATCTAGCCAGTAATAGAAAAGAAGAAATTTTTTTTCTGAATAAGGAATGGGCCCAAATGCTGATTGCTTATTTCACCTCCTACCTCCCTGGCAAACCCGCAGTTTAATAAAGAATGGGCTATTAAAAAGAACCCTTGGATGGTAAGCATGTATTCCTCAATTATAAGATTTATCCAAGCTATGTTCAACTTTTTTTCAGTCTAAGGCATGGACTTTAGCTTTCAAAAGGACTATTTACTGAGACTTCTCTAAGAACATTATCTTCTTATTAAATAGAAGCAAGAAGTATTCAAGGTGTTAATGAGCATTACTAAATAAAACAGTTCTAAAGTCTAATAACTTTAGAAAAGCTGAGTTCAAATGTTTTATTTTATTTCACTTTATTGTATTATTTTTATTTTACAACCTTAGATTTGCTCATGTGCATTTTGCATGTCCAGTGGAGACATATTCAGGATTTCTTAAACTTGTTGGACCTTTAGAATGCCTCCTTATTTTGGAGAACTTGTATTGATATCTCATAGACTTCATATTCCAAGAAAAGAGTCATGCTCTCCTTCCTTACATAAGTTTTAGAAAGGCAGCTCTTAGAAGTTAGGTCCAGGTGGATGGAGTAGTGGGTGGAGAAAGAGGACTACCAACTGGCCATAACTTCGAGCCCATAGCTGGGAGTGATGGGCCTCCACTTTTAGCTTCCTTGAATTCATCATTAAGCAAGAGTGAATGACAAATCTCTAATGTTTCTGTTGATGCTTTTCAGGGCCACATTCACAGTCACATGGAAAAGCACTGGAGTCACTCTCCTCTATAATGATCAGCTCAGTGTTGGTAGCAGTGGGAATGAGGGAGTCAAAGCAGGGGTTTCTTCCCACAAGATAGCCAAGGGCTGTCTAGAACTGATGGAGCACGTGGAGTGAAGGATCATTTACACTGCATACCGGAACACACTGTGTCAATTACCTTTTAGTATTTCACCCATAGTCTTTGAAAAGCACTCAGTAGAGTTCAGATTCCTTTAGTGGGTCATTCTGTATCTGTTGGATATTCCTTGCCCTTGCCTACATCTGACCAGAGTATAAGACTAATGAAATCAAACTTCTCTAAACATCACTTGTATGAGTGTAACTTTAAAATGCTGCCATTGCTTATGGTCATTTAAAGAGGAGGAAATGGAGACAGTGAAAAGAAAGTTGCACCACTTAGAGTTCTATTTTAAGACAGAAATCCTCAAGCAAAACTTCTGTCTGTAAGAATGCAGTTTGCTTAGGAGAGAGATTACCCCAAAATTAGCACACCTGAAAACTACTTAATTCCTAGCACTTCACACATACCACCGAATCAGACGGCCTACCCTGAAGGGCTGATTTTCTGCCCTATCCTAAGAGTCAGAAATGCATAAAAATACACAGTCAACTCATTAACACATTTGCATTTTGCAATAGCATTAACCAAGATTTTTATCCGGTAAGTAAAATTAAAATATTTCTTAATGTAAATATTATATCTTTGCATGTAAGTATACTTATACATCTTTTTCTATCATCCAAATATCTTTGTCAATGAAGAATTCTCTATTTTACAGATAAACAGTTTTAATGAACAACTTATATTTGTGTAGTGCTTTACATTTTACAAGTCTTATTTTATCCTCGATACAACTCTGAGAGTTGAATCTTAGTGTCTTCATTTCATGATGTATAAATTAAAGACTGAGAAAATATCACCAGGCTAATACCTGGCAGAGTAAGATTGAAACCCGGACTTTTTTAAATCTCAGATTTAGCCCTGTCATTTCTCATGAAGTGAGTCAGAACCCACACTTTCTGAGAGATTTCCAGAATAAGTCCATGGTGATCCCTTCTATACTCGTAGTTCATTGTACTGCAAAATTGGTACTTGATTGGAAACTGTCTTATTGTCCAATTACTTCATGTGTCTCTGTCTTATCTAACACACCCAAACATAAGCCTGTTATTATGTTGCTCTTTGGGGCATCCCCTGACTTCCTCATGTGCTTTTCTTACTACAGAGAATGCTCTCTTTCAGGCCCCACACGACAAGGCTCAAGAGTATTCAACAGGACTCAGGCCAGGGGTGGTACATTTCCCTTCCTGGAAGGTCTTGCTGGCATTCTCAACCGCCATCCTTGCTGCAGGAAGGAGACTCTCCTGTGTGCTCCTATAGCATCCAGTGCTGACATCTGTAATGGAGTCATCCCACTGTCTTGTACTGCCAGTGTCTATTTATCATGCATTTCCCACATGACCTTCACCACCTTGAGAACAGGAATCTTACGTTACTTCTCTCTGAATCCTCAGAACCTACCACATAGTAAACTGCTAATAACTGATAAATAAATAATTGAATAAAAAAGTAGCACAAAACCAATGAAGGCAGTTAGTGTCTTTGAGGAGTTCTCAGACTCATGGGAAGAAGAATCTGTAAAGAGACCAGGACAAGCAACACAGCAAGGTGTACTTCCCCAGTACAGATGGGTTCAGGAGCCTTGGGGGCATACACAAGAAGGGACAGTGCTGCCCTGCCAGTCAGGCCTCAGAGAAAGCAAAGTTGAACAGAGTCTTGAAAGGAGAGCAGAAAGTCACCAGTGTTTGTGGAGCTGAGAGAAGTAGGGTCAGAGTAGGCGGCAGGAAGAGAAGGCAGGCTTTAGCAAGGCTCTATTTTATCTTGGCTGTGTAACAACCTTTTCTCTGGGGGAGCTGACCTTCTCTGCATCCAACCTTAGGGTTCTATAGCAGCTGCCAGTCATGTTATCTTGTTTTCCTGGCTCAGAGGACTTCCCAGAGGTTTTGCACATTTTTCCAGCCTCATGGAGGAAGGTCTAAGAGAATAAAGCTGACCCAGAGAGAGAAGCTTAAGGCAAAGTGGGAGGAAGTGCCTGGGTCCCTGATTCTAGTAATTTCTGGAGCCCGGTATACCCCAGCCCTTTCTAGAGTTTGGTTTGTTAACTAACTAAATTAAGCTGGGTTTCTTTCACTTGCAAATACAAGAGTACTGACCAACACTAAAACCTTAAAAATGGCCGGGTGCAGTGGTTCACACCTATAATCCCAGCACTTTGAGAGGCCGAGGCAGGTGGATCACTTGAGGTCAGGAGTTCGAGACCAGCCTGGCCAACATGGGGAAACCCTGTCTCTACTAACAATACAAAACTTAGGTGGGTGTGGCAGCGTGTACCTGTAGCCCCAGCTACTCAGGAGGCTGAGGCACAAGAATCACTTAAACTCAGATGGCAGAGGTTGCGGCGAGCTGAGATCATGCCACTGCACTCCAGCCTCGGCAACAGAGCAAGCCTCAGTCAAAAAAAAACCCACCTTAATAACATCTCCTGTGGGCTGGGCATGGTGACACATGCCTGTAATCCCAGCACTTTGGGAGGCTGAGGCAGGAGGATCACTTCAGCCCAGGAGTTCAAGACCAGCCTAGGCAACATAGTGAGGCCCTGTCTCTACACAAAATAAAACTATTAGCTGTGTGTGATGACACACACCTATAGTCCAAGCTACTCGGGAGGCTGAGCTGGGAGGATCACTTGAGCCCAGAAGTGTGAAGCTGCAGTGAGCTATGATCACACCACTGTACTCCAGCCTGGGTGACAGTGTGAGACCCTGTCTCTAAATAAGAATAATAACAATGAATCTCCCCTACAGCATTCATATAGAGATAGGCACAAAGTAGCTACTCAAGAGTTTGTTCCTCAAATCGACCTTCTCCCACCATCTGTTCAATCCTTTCATTTAAAGATGGAGACACAGACTTAGGTACCTTTTCCAAAGCCACCCATTCTACTCATAACATATTTTATCCTAGAGCCTGACCTTTCTTCTCAGAACAGTGTTCTATCCACCAAACACTGCTTCCTTTGCTTTTTGCTGGCTAATAAACCTTAAGGTAAGAGGTGATCATGGGATTCATATTTGATGGAAAAAATAAAAATGAACAAAAATCATGATCTGACTATAAAGTACTGAAATTATTGTTTTTTATTCATTTAACAAATAGCCCCCACATGCATCTGCCTCTGTCATAGGCGGGTATTTTGGGGCAAACAGGACATGCTCCTTGACCTCAAGTAAGGTCACTAAGTGGAGGGAGGAACTGTACAACTTACCAGAGCTTCATATACCCCCAAATCAGCAATCTAGGAGAATATCTATTTATTATTTTTTCAATTGCTGGTAAGTCCCTTTGAACCAGTTATGAGGCAAACAAAAATGTCAGCTTACAATTTTATAAGTGCATTTAAATTCGTTGTTTTTTTTTTTTTTTTTTTAATTTTTTTTAGATGGAGTCTTGCTCTGTCACCCAGGCTGGAATACAGTGGCATGATCTCTTGATTCACTGCAACCTCTGCCTCCTGAGTTCAAGCAATTCTCCTGCCTCAGCTACCCAAGTAGCTGGGACTACAGGTGTGTGCCACTATGCCCAGCTAATTTTTGTATTTTTAGTTGAGACAGGGTTTCACCATGTTGGCCAGGCTGGTCTCGAACTCCTGACCTCGTGATCTCCCTGCCTTGGCCTCCCAAAGTGCTGGGAATACAGGTGTGAGCCACCGCGTCCGGCCTTAAATTCATTTTTAATCAACAGTGGTCTCATCCAGCTGGACCAATTGAATATGGCACTTGGGTTTTTTCTGAAAACACAAAATAGCCTCCAAAGACAATGAATTTCTTCCACTAAGTATACTGAAAGAATATGCTGTAGATTCTTAGGTCTGCTATGAAACAGGAGGTTCAAAGATGTTTTGCCTAAGGCTAGGCAGCATCACTGCCCTGAAAGGACCTATACTATTCAAGATGAGTATGTTTGTATGCATTTGTTAAAATAATGAGTTCTAGAATTTATATTAAATCTCCAGACAGGCCTAGAGGCAGATGCCAGGATCGCCTTAAGTCACCTTGATACCCTTTCAGCTCTGTGATTCTACGATTGCTTATACTGGATTTCTCCAACCCTGTGATGGGCTGAAGAGCTATTTCTGTCCTAGTTCTTTGCCTTATATAGGTCAAATCCCATTCCAATGAGTACCATAACAATAACCACCTCATGGCCTGGTTATTTTAGAAAACCTGATGAAATGAGAATCAAGTATGACCTCCAAACCGAAGTGGGCTGTTACAGAATTTGACCTGAATATTACTTAAGCAAGGAGGTGGCCAGTGTCTTAGGTTTTCATTTTCATGGCACTGAACCACTGCAAAACTGCAAGATTGAAGGTACCAAGAATCTATTAGTGAATCCAAACAACTGTACCCAGAGTCCCTAGTCAGTGACTCCATGTGCCTGATAGATACTACAAAATCAGAATGTCAGGGGACTGAATGCTATGAATTTCCACGTAAGAATGGTCTCCAACTTATGCCCATCCACTATAGCCAAAGAGTGTCAGGGCAATTGTCCATCTTAATTCAGGGCTATTAATAAGCCTTCTTTTCAAATTGGGCATCCCAAACCTGAGGTTTCTCTCCCCAATCTCTCCCAGGGAGCGAGATCCATGCTTCTTTTTGCATCCATTGTTCTTGCTTGAAACGAGGTGCTAGTTGCTGCTCTCTGAAACGTGCCTTTACAAGAGTGTAAAGACCCTAAGGGTACATATTTGGTTGGTTGATTCCCAGCTATGCTTAATATCTGGGTTCTCTTATTAGAATTTAAGTTCCACAAAAGCATGAAATCTCATGCCTAGAACAGTGCCCAGCACATAGTAAGTGCTTGATAATTATTTGTTGAAATAATGAATGAATAATGATGGATAGTTATTCTTTGAGACCCAATTCCAATGCCACCTGTCCCCTCCCAAAGCAGCTATGTGTCTCTCCTCTGATCCTTTAGTTCTGTTTACATTTTTCTGTAATAATACTTACAGGATACTCTCTTTATTGTTTATATCTGTTTTCCCAATTAAGCTGGGGAATCTTTTATGGCAGGAACTATGCTTTATAATGCCATATATGCTTTGTTCCTAAAACAATAGGATTTCAATAAATGCTTATTGCTTGAATGGTTGAAAGACTGAATAAAAATATTTCTCTTATCATGATAAATGCTAAAGATTTGTGATTTAACCTTATACCTCAAATTTTGCCTGAACTTAAGAGCCTTCCATGGATCAAACTGATGAAGCCATGAGTCACCGGGCTTGGAGGGGAGGGGTGTTTGTTTGTAGAGGATTTGCTTCCCGACCTCGATGAATCACATGTGTAATCACCCAAACTGCATCCTGTCTGGGGAAGTAACCAAAACCCCTATTTCTGGCCTCAATGGCTTTTTGGTTTTATGAGTAAATGCCACTGGCATGTCATTAAATAAATGCCCTCAGAAAGTCCTCAGCCAGTGCTATAACCTACAATAGTCAGGGTTGTGACAGAGAAGCAGCCTTGCAATTAGAGTACAAGGTAGAGGAGATACTTTTTTCACCTGGCATCTTTCTGGTGACCTGCCTCCAAGCTCTTTTCCAATATAAGTCACATTCTACTCCCAATCACAGGCGTGATCATGTAATTCACCTGCACACAAAGAATCAGTGGTTCTCACTATCTACAGAATAAAGACCAAACTTCCTAACTTACAATCCAAGGCCCTCCAGAATCTGGTTCCATGCCGTTTTACCTCCCTTGTCTTCTTCTATCTCCATATAACCATATGTTCCACAAACACCGAACAATTTTCTGAACACATCCAAACCCTACACTTTGCTCTTATGCTTTTGTTCCCTCCTAGAATGCCACCCCTCCCATTTTCAGAGGCCCAACACTTGTGTATTCTTCAAGTCTCACAAAATGCCACTTCCTCCATAATGTCCTCTGTGATTGTCTAAGGAAGAATGACTTCTCCATTGAGCATACTTAAGATTTTATCTGTGCTCCCATCCCATTGCTTATTTCTAATAACATGTAGGCACATGTTTGTTTCTCTAATCAATTTTCTTAGTCAATGTGATACTCCAACTCTTACCAGTGCCTGCCACAGTGGACACTCAAAATAAAAGTTGGTTGAAGAAAAAATTGAATTAGTTCAATTGTTTAAATCCTTATCTTTGGCTTGGAATATTGAGGGAAGATTCAATGTAAAAATTTCTTATTCTTATGTATCTCATTTTATCCCTCACCCCTTTCCAAGAAAACATGAGATTAAGAAAAGCTTTGGTCCCAGCAAACAATTGTTGTTTTATATCTATGAATCTCAAAGGCAGGGTTTTCATTTCAGGCATGCCTGATATCTAGCACTTTGGGGCCCACTTTGCTAACAGATGTCCTAAGCTCAGAGGGGAAAATATAATTTTGATATTAACTTGAATAAAAATGAAACATAACGAAGCGAGGATTTATTGTTTCAAAATGCAAAGTTTTAAAAAGATAGTGTATTCCCAAAAAAAAAAAAAAAGACTTTTCTGTTATCTGCTGTTTGGGAATATTCATGCCACAGTGCCAGTTTCAGCGTGGACACATTCCTTTCAGTATGGATAAGTGAGAGTTGATGCAGTAAAGTTTAGTTTTGACTGCAAACCACATTGCTTTCCTTTCTGTTTATTAGTATAACTCTGGTTATGAGAATAAGGACATAGAAGCAGACAAGTCTAAAATCACCCCGGCTAAGGTCAGATAATGAGAGAAAAGCATGTCAAGAGTTTTATTTTCTCTACTGTCTTTGGGCAATGGTCACATCTAGGTGGATAAAAGAGACAGGTAGCCATTATTGCAGTTTGAGAGCCATCTCCTTTCCTGCTTCTAGAAAGCTGCCACTGGGGCAGCATTCTTCCTTCTTTAGAGGTCAAGTCCTCCCTACACCACTTTATGACTGAATGACTACAGAAAAGTCAGCAACTGGTCATCAGAGAAATGCAAATCAAAACCACAATGAGACGCCATCTCACACCAGTTAGAATGGAAATCATTAAAAAGTCAGGAAATAACAGATGCTGGAGAGGATGTAGAGAAATAGGAAAGCCTATTTCTAGCCGGGCGAGGTGGCAGCGCCTGTAGTCCCAGCTACCCGGGAGGCTGAGGCAGGAGAATGGCGTGAACCCGGGAGGCGGAGCTTGCAGTGAGCTGAGATCCGGCCACAGCACTCCAGCCTGGGTGACAGAGCGAGACTCTGTCTCAAAAAAAAAAAAAAAAAAAAAGAGAGAAATAGGAAAGCTTTCACACTGTTGGTGGGAGTGTAAATTAGTTCAACCATTGTGGAAGACAGTGTGGCGATTCCTCAAGGATCTAGAACTAGTAATACCATTTGACCCAGCAATCCCATTACTGGGTATAGACGCAAAGGATTATAAATCATGCTACTATAAAGACACATGCACACGTATGTTTATTGCAGCACTATTCACAATAGCAAAGATTTGGAACCAACACAATATCCATGAATGATAGACTGGATTAAGAAAATGTGGCACATATACACCATGGAATACTATGCAGCCATGAAAAAGGATGAGTTCATGTCCTTTGTAGTGACATGGTTGAAGCTGGAAACCATCATTCTGAGCAAACTATCGCAAGGCCAGAAAAGCAAACATCACATGTTCTCACTCATAGGTGGGAACTGAACAATGAGATCACTTGGACACAGGGTGGGGAACATTACACATGGGGGCCTGTCGTGGGGTGGGGGGAGTCAGGAGGGATAGCATTAGGAGATATACCTAATGTAAATGACGAGTTAATGGGTGCAGCACACCAACATGGCACATGTATACATATGTAACAAACCTGCATGTTGTGCACAGGTACTGTAGAATTTAAAATATAATTAAAAAGAAAAAGAAAAGTCGGCAATTTCTTCATCAGTTAAGTGAAGATAATAATACATAACATGGTCACACTTTATAAACTCTAAAGTGCTGTTCAAATATTAGCTACTGTTATAAATTCAAAGATGAGTATTTTTTTCCCATTACATAACACAGAGTCTGGCAAACTTTTTTTTTTTTTTTTGGTGAGAGAATGATAATAGTATTTTAAGATTTGTGGACCATGTGGTCTCTGTCGTAACAACTCCATTCTGCCTCTATAGTAGAAAAGCAGCCAAAGACGGTATCTAAATAAATGGATGGGCTTTGTTCCAATAAAACTTTATTTATAACAGGTAGTGGACCAGATTTGGCCCATGGGACACATTTGCAAATCTCCACCCTACACCTTTGGTGAGAATGAAACACTAGAGGCAGAGGGGAATATCTAAATTCTGTTTGTGGCATGAAGAGTAATATAGTTGGGTTTTGTGATCAGTTGTCTTGAGGCTTTCAAACATCTTTTTAAGGTACTCTCTTTAACATTAGAGTTTTAATTTTGTACATTATCACTACCATCTTCATCGTCACCAATATCATTTTGTACCTATCTGAGAAGTAGTACCAAGAGAGGTATAAAAGAACACCAGTTTTCTATACCTATCACTTGACCATACTCTGTTCTGGGAAAGACAGCTCTGATTATTGTTAAAGAAAATATCAATCATACTTCTGGCAAAAGGTCTTTACATTTTTTAACAAATTGGTCCTTTGAGCAAGATGAATTTTAATGGATTGGTTTGTTAACCTAAAGGTTGAACCAGACTGAGAGTAACTGAATGATTTGCTCATAATTAGTATTATTTATAATTATTTTACTTGGGAAAAAATATCACCTTAAATGTCAGGATGTTTTTTAATTGCTTCAGATGAGATTCAAAATAATTGACTTCGCATATTTATTTTTAAAAACTCATTTAAAAATATCTGAAGCTGCTGACAGTCTGTCCAGAAGAGGCAAGATATTGATATTCATTACTAGGAACAGGGCAGAAATTGATCCATGATTTTTTTTAACCACATGAATTGTGTATTGTGGTCACTTCTGGCCTCCTCTAAAATAGTTGCAATGCTGATAGAGTGATGTGTTTGTTCCTCTTCCCCATTAAATCTGCTATCTAAATGAAGATGCTTTGTGTGTGGATGTAGGTATATGTTTCTTGCTCAAATACATATTTACATATATTTTTATTAAAAGGGGAATGGGCACATGCACGAAAAAAGGATGTATATATGTATTTAGTATTTTTAGACGAATACAAATAGTCTATGTACACCTTGTGCATCTATTCATGTGATTTAGATAGGATACTAAGTTTTTGACGGTGAGTAGGTATATGACAAATTTAGCATCTCTATAAATATTTCATTTATCAGTTGATTGGTGGAAATGAAAAAAAGTAAGAGAATATATTAACAGCTGGGGAAAGACAGCTTTTCAAATAATTTAAATTGTGAAATATGGGTAAATCACTAGTAAGAAACATGCAACAGAATAATGACGATAAAACCTTACAATTATACAGCACTTGGAGAGTTACGAAGTGTTGGTGTGTGCAGTATAATCTCATATGCTCCTTACATCTACATTTGGATGCACAAAGGAAGGATGGTAACAGTTTCATTTGACAGATGAACAAGAGAAGTCAAGTGATTTTCCCACCATCTACACTGCCTTCCCCATACACCACACGGCCTCTGGAACCCAAGCGAAGGGTGAGTGCATCTATAGGCATCAAAGCCAACTTCAGTCTTCACAGCCAGACTCAACCAGCCACACCCAGTGTGCAGAACCCAACTTTCCATCCAAGACATTTCAATGAACTAAGAAACAAATGACCCAGACCAAACAAACAAACAAACAAACAAACAAACAAAAAACACATTTCAGGCAAGAAATATAGTGATGGGATGATTAACTGATTAACAGAGTCTCTTATTTGCTTCTTCCAAGCATATTTAGTCTGATCATGTGCCTGAGACACGGTGTGACATTTGCTCCGGCAGCAGCGTCCAGGACACAGACAAATCACTCATCTAGGTAGCCAGGCAGACACCATCAATCATTATCTGCATGTTTGAGAGATACAAAACTGTAGCCGAGGTCGGGGAAAAAGAACATTTGATGGTGGCTAAAAGGTAAGAACACAACGATTCCTATTTATCTGCCAAAGAGGTTACTCTAACATGTGCTGTGGAAATAGAGTCATATTTTCTAAATTTTCCCACAGAGAGTAGGTTAAGGCTAATATATCTATATAACGTATATGTTATATATTATCTTATTCTGCATATATATATTTCTCCACAGCTCAGTAGGTAAATCCGCTGTTGAGGATAGGAAGAATATAATAACTGATTAATTATTATTAATGCCATATTTTATTTAACTAGCAATTGTAGTCTATTAAGAGCATTCATTCACACTATCTGACTTATTCAACCCTCAGAAAAACCCTGTAGGGCTCATAAGTAATATATTATTATCTTCCTTTTATAGACAAAGGAAAAGGAAACTCAGATATTTCTTTTCTTAAGCCAATCTCACCAATAAGTGGTAAAGCCTGGACTAGAACACGGAATTTCTGACTCCTAATCCATTACCTAGAACGACTGTGGAAGAGCCGAAAGAAGAAAGAAAGTGCGAAACATGAGTTCCGAGCTGAGAGGACCTGAAAACACCGTCAGACCAGAATTCCTTCTAGTTTGGGTTAAAGCCCAGAGTGGGTGTGGCTATATGACACAACCAGAATGATTAGACTGACTTTCTGGCACACCTACTCACTTTGAATTTTCTTGTGCAACTGAGCCTTTAGTGTCAATCTCCCATCCTCTCATGTCTTGTGAAGTTTCCGGGGTGGCCGAGTTGGAACCAACTTCAAACCCTCTTCTGTCTCTGATTCACTTTCCAAACCCTCCCTCTCCCACTCCGTGGTCAGCCTTTTGCATCATACCCTGCAAATATTTTTTTCTTTTGCACTCCTTTGGAACTCCTTTGGAACTCCTTCCTCCTCTCTCCCTCCGTCTCCCAACTCCTCTGCACTGCCTTTCCCCTTTAATCTCTGCTGACCACCTTTTGTGAATGCTCCATCCACTCCTCCCCCCGTCACGACTGTCCTCTTGCAGGTTCCTACCTGTGTGCTCTGCAGCCACACGCACCTCCTGGTTGCCCCTCAGATGTCTTGGTTCTGTCTGTCTGATGCCGCCAGCCTCCACCCGGGGCCTGTGAGCTGTGCATGTCTTCAAGCTCTTTGTTACTTTTCCTCCTTAATTTATAATGCTAGGCAAATAACAACACACAATAAAAGATGATATCAGCTGTGTTTCTCGCCTGCAGCCTCCAGAAGTGTTATCTTAGACCCCATCATTGCAACAAAGAAATCTCTCAGTTGAGTGAGTGAAAACCAGTTACAGGACAGGAGGAGAAAACTTCTGCGCTTCCAAAATTCCGCAGCCCCAGCTGCCCTCCGGGGGCTCCCCCTTGTGGGAGATGTGGGGCATGGCAAGGCACTGCCCAGTTGGGACGGTGCCTGGGTGGGAGGAGGGCGAGAGAAGATGCTCACACTCAGGGATGTGCCCCAGAGGGCGTGGAGTCCAGCTCCGGCCACAAAGAACAGCCTCTGTGTGAGTTGCACGGATGAGGTCCTCTGTAATTTCTCAGGAAAATACTTTGGGGAGACGGAGTCCTCAGGGCCTGGAGGTCTCTGGGTCCAGGTGAGTGTGGTGTGAGTAATAAGCCTGCACGGCTTACGCTCTGCATAGGAAGTCCTGTATCACAATCACAATGTATCATAAAGTCGGATGTTCACACAGGGCTGTTCTGAGAGATAAGGCGTGGTCTCCACTCCCTGAGTAAAAGACATGATGGTCCAGTCTCCTGGATTCTCTTGCCACCGTGGACACTTGGCCTTTCAGTCTCTCTAGAGCTCTGGACACATACTGCTTCCCACCTTAGTGAAAACAGACTGTATGTCCAAATAGTATCTTTCTCCAGAGAAACACGGTCTCATTTATACTAACCCACTCTGGCAGGTGTCGTTGTCATCCTCCTCCTCCTCCTCTTCATTTTAGTGTCACACAGCTTCTTTTGCTTATGGTTATTATTATTTTTTAATCTTTATTACTGTAGTGTCTATGTTGCTTATGGAGAAACAGCTCATGAAGTAGCTGTGGTTTTTAATAAATGGAGCTTTATTATTTTATTCCAAGTTCAGTCTTCACATATGGTTCAGTACAGAGCTGCCACCAACATCAGAAAGGTAGTCGAATTTAACAGAGGCCAGTGGAAATTGGTCTGAGATTTATTTCGCTGAAATTATGAGCTCCCTTGCCAGGACTGCTGGAAGAGTCAATGAGACAATGTGACGTGGCAAAAGAAGCTCTAGGCTTCAACAGATCTAGACTTGATACCTAGCTCTGCTACTTATTTTATGCTCAATTAACCACTCTCGCCTCAGTTTCTTTGTCCATAAAATGGAGTTAACTTAGTTTCACAAGCAAGATCTCACAACTGGTATGATGGCAAAATGAAATAATATGTCACAAACCACATGCTAACCTACAGTTCAGTGGCAGAGCACAGTTGTCATTCTGGAAAGTTTCCTTGTTTCGATTCCGCTAACTATACTGGTAAATAGAGAGCATCCCACCAGGACTATTGGTTGTTTCCTCCACATTTGACATCATGACCAGTTTTCTCCCGCAGACTCGGTCTGGGTCTCTGTCTGTGTCACACCCAGCATACTGTTCTCACAGCGGGGGAGCCAATCAGTACTCCTTAATCGTGTAGCTCATTGTCCTGTACTGAGGATGATCAGTGACTGTCACTCCCACTTTTCTCCAGAGACAGAACATAGTCTAGACATACGGGGCAGGAGAAGGTCAGGAACCCTGGGTTCTGATCTTAGCTCCACTTGCTAGTGCACTGGAAATGATACATGAGGTTGCACGAGTCTCTGATTCTGTTGCAGCTACTTTATGAGTTCCTTCTCCGTAATGAACATTGGTATTACAGGAATAAAGGCAAAAGACAGCAATAACTTTAAGCAAAAGAAGTTGTGTGCCACTTAAATGATAATGATGATGATGAGGATGATGACAAAGCAGAAGAAGGTATGTCAATTGATGATATTGCTATGAACCATACACTCAATAAATATTTCTCAGACCTATGTTGGGCCTAGGGCTGACTATGAAAGGGTTAAACTGCCCTGAAGATAATTAAACCCTGTTACAAACTCAGGTCAAGTAAAAAAAAAAAAAAAAAACCAGCAACAAGGATTTAGAGAAATCAAGAAAAGCTGCAAAAACAAAAACAAAAACATTCCCTTTCACACAAATAGATCTAAAACTGAGAACCTTCAGTGACAAGCCCGCTGTGAAAGACAGGATCGAAATCCAGAATTACTTCTACAGGAGGAAGTATCAGAGGGTCTGGAGCATGTGAGGGACACGGGGTCATGAGTGGAGAAACAGAAAATGAGTGTGAGGGAAGGAGAGCCTTGTTCCCCTTTGGATTGGCAGACCATTCCATTCTGCTCTGCACCCCACACCAGGAAAAATGCAGGACCCAGACAATAGGACAACTAAGATGCAGAAGCAACCATGTCATGAGGAATTCGAAGAACTGGAAATATTTAGGCAGATAAAGATACAACTCTGTAATTGCTGTCTTTGAATATTTAAAGGACTCTCAATTAGAAAAGGGTGGGATTTGCTCCGCCCAGTTTCAGGAAATAGAATGGAACTAACGGAGAGACACGTCAAAGAGAAATATTTTTGATCCACTGTAAGAAAAATATTCAGGTAGTTTACTCCAGATTTGGAAAGGTCACTTTGTGTCTGGAGAAAGCTGTGAGGGCTCTGTCACTGGACGTTCTTTGGTCAAATGGAGGGCCAGTCATGGAGGCTGCCTGCACTGAAATAACCTTGGGATTCTTGTAGCTCTTGGACTATTTGAGTCTATGAACAACCTGGGATCCAAAAGGAGAAACTAGACAAAAGCAGCATGTGACATCCTCACACAGAGCATTTTAACTCCTGCTGAGGGATCTCCTGGTCTAACACATTAGCTGATCAGATAAATCCAAAGTGTGCTTGCGGCCTTTTCCTCTCTTTCCCTTGAGCAGCACTATTTCTTTAACTATCACAGGTAAGTCCAAGAGTTAGGCACCTCCTTGGTGGGGCAAATGGCCTTTAGTATAGTGGAAAACACAAAAGAAAAGGCAAAACTCCTACACTGAATGACCAGTTTAAGGAGAATCGCAGTTCTCAAAAGAGATGATGTTTAGAAGCCATCTTATCAAATACCTCCCCCCGATGTCTGAATTCCATCCATATCTTCCCTGATTGAATGGTTGCCTGGTCTCTATTTGAACTCAGTCTCTGAAGTCAATTTGATTGGAGGCCATTCTGATGGGGCTCAAGAATAAGCAAAACACACGCATAGAAAATGCAGTTAGCAAGACATGGATGCGAGGGAAAAGGCACCTTTGGTATAGTACCAGAATACAAGGCAGAACCTAAAGCTAATTAGAATTTCTTGAAGTCGGAATTACAGTAAATTTTAAAAGTCCTACCTACAGTTTGAGGAGACACACTTGGGACACACAGTACCAGTAAAAATTATAGGTGACATTGTTGCCTATTCTGCAATCTTTTGCATCTATGTGTGAGCCTTACATTGCAGGCTGGGAAGGTACAAGAATAGGGGCAGGGCAGTAGAAAGGGCGCAGATTGCTAAAAAGGAAAAACTAAATACTACGGGGCTTTGGGCGGGGCCATATGTGGTACGTGTTTGGAGTTGCTTTCATATTATCCTGGACAGGGTTGCAAAAAGGGGTGCAAAGCTGATGAGGGTGTCAGATAAGAGAAATGGAGCATTCTAGAATTGACCTCTGATTGAGCAGAGGGAACCCTGAGCTCAGGCAGAGGAGAAAAACAGAGTTTAGGGATGAAGAAAAAGGGAGAAAAATTTAGAGGTAGGGAGATGTGAAGGGAGAAACTGCATGAGAGTCTAAGATATCTGGGTCGTTTCTAAGACCATCTCAGGGTCTCAAGCGGTGATGAGAGGCAGGAATAAGGGTAAATGTTGAGGAGGAAGAAGGCCAGGCACTGAGAGATCTTCTCAGTAGAAAGAAACAGAAAGAAAGCTAGACTTGGTGTCTCCATTTCCCAACTAGCTCACTTCTCAGGAGAGAGAATAAAAGGGAACCTTCCTGGCTACAAAAGATTATCAATTAAGGCCGGGCGCGGTGGCTCAAGCCTGTAATCTCAGCACTGTGGGAGGCCGAGACGGGCGGATCACGAAGTCAGGAGATCGAGACCATCCTGGCTAACACAGTGAAACCCCGTCTCTACTAAAAAATACAAAAAACTAGCCGGGCGAGGTGGCGGGCGCCTGTAGTCCCAGCTACTCGGGAGGCTGAGGCAGGAGAATGGCGTAAACCCGGGAGGCGGAGCTTGCAGTGAGCTGAAATCTGGCCACTGCACTCCAGCCTGGGCGACAGAGCGAGACTCCGTCTCAAAAAAAAAAAAAAACAAAACAAAAGAGATTATCAATTAACAGGAAAAATCTGAATGCTTCAAGTATTGACTAGACACCTCCTATATGCTCAAGACACAGGATAGAAGTAGAACAGGTGAAGGAGAAAAGCACAGCCAAGTGTAAAACTCCTGCAAAGGATTATAGGGTGCTGTGAGGGAAAATAACAGAATATCTAAAGAATCATTGCTAGGTTTTATGTTTTTAACAGAAAAGACACGTCAGACACCACAAAGAATCAGGAGCAGTCAGTCTATAGGAAGTGTCGTCCTGGCCTGGGAATGTCAGAGAGAATATTCCTAGTCCCCAGTGTCCAGATAAGGGGAGTGGAGGCTGAACCCAGAAGAGGACCACTGAGCAACTGGCCACACTGGGGGCTGTACTCCTCAGGGCAACGAGGAGGCTGAGAATGGAAGGAGGAAGCCTCCCACTCTAGATCCTTCTCCGGCAGACCCCACTCACCCTGCCAAGGGACAGTTCAGTGGATGTGACTTCCACCCGTGGCTAAGCAAGGAAACAGCCTCTTTGGAGCTTCTCCAATGTTGCAGCTCTCCCGTGCCCCTTGCTGTTCTACTCAGACTCACAGATGAGCCCAGCTCCTCTCCTCCATTCTAAACGCCTCTGTTTCAGGGAAGCGTTTGCATTTTCCTTGGCACAGGTACAGCTTGCTGAATTCTTTTAGACCAGGCCAATTACAACAAGCCCTAAAATTGCTGAGCCAAGTGGTTTCTTCAGAGATCTGCTTACATTCCCTCCCTGAAAAGAGCAGGGGGCCCACTTCGTGCAGTCTCTGCACACAAAAAGTGCGCATTTCGCTTTTAAGGTGGAGTAGGCACAGGATGGTTTTCCCAAAGAGAGAATGAGATGCAACCTATTTTCACTCTGATTTTACTTCGCCTGATTGGGCTTCATCCCATTTCAGAGGACGGACAAGATGGCTCAGGGCCGGCTCCCTTGAAGACTGTCTTGAGAAAGGGCTAGAGAGGCTTTTAGCACAAGCCCCATGGGATCACAAGTTGAAAGAAGTATTTATATGTGTCAGTACCCTCTCATTCCTGAACTTCAACTAGCTTCAGCGTTCAGTATTGCAATCACATTCTCGTAAATTCTGGCTTTGGGAGGAAGACGGAGACAGTAATGCATAACTTTGATTTTTTTTTATAATCATGATATTTGGGTAGAAATAATTCAGTTCCAAAGAATTATTTAGATTAGTCTAAAGTTGTTTTTTTTCCTGATTTTGAAATTGTTACACCATGACTTTTCAACAAATTCACCTCTTTGTTTATTTTCTATTATGCTTACATCAGAATACATAACATTCCCTAGCTATTTCTAGCTTAGAGGAAGGCATTGAGAGATATCGTAATGAGAACAGGTCAAGCGGTGGCATAGCCAGTTTGGAATTTAAAATTATCCACGAATAATAAATAAAGCATCTAATCTAGTGCAGATCATTGAGAACTGACCAATTCTGAGAGATACTTGACAGAAAACCAGTGTCCTTCCCACAACAAAAATTTATCATAGAAAGAAGTGTGCCCTCGATTCTTAGCATTAACTCATGGCTAGTAAGGCCACGGCGTTGCAGGACTGTGCTCCGAGTCTGAAGGCATTCTTCAGATGGGGAAACAGAATTGCTTGAAAAGGGAAGTTTGAATTCATTCTCATAGATGAGACGACCTCCATGTGTCCAGAGATATGAGAGCCATCATTCAGAGCAGAACTTTCTTACTTAGACAGAAACTAAAGGTTCGCAAGGTAAAAAAAACTGCCATTTTTAACTTAAAAGACACAAAATCAGGGCAAATCTCATTTGCAGATGGATAAATAAATTCTAGGAACCTAATCCAGTTCTAACATCCTTATCAAAAAGCCTGGCATGTTGGACAAGAAGGTCTCTGGTGGTCATTCTCCTGGGAGGGGGCTCCACCGAGAGCCCCCAGTGCCACTCAAACCAGAGACTTTCAGCCCCCACTGGGTACTTGACAATCAGAAGTAACCACACGTCTATGCTTTTGAGGAAATTTTACAAACTGAAATCTGCCTGGCTTAATTACAAGGGCGCTTGGTTTTTCTATATCAACTAATGAACAGTAGAGATTCATATTTCCACGCCAAGAAGGGAAAGAACATCCTAAACTCACAGCAGTCTTCAGTGTGGGAAACCGAATGGCATGATGGGAGGGTCAGGTTTCTTGTCTTTCATTTAGAATATAACTGGACTCAAGAGCTGCTCATCTTCAGGGAATTTCATAGGTTTTTGGCTAGGGACCAATCTGGGTCATAAAAAGAGGAACCCCCCCTGGGCCCAGGTAGATCTCTAAAGAAAAAGCTTTGGTTGCCTGGGCTTTGTTTAGCAAAAGAATATTTTTTTCTTGTCCTAGAGTCAGCAAACACGCTGCAGGGTAATCTGAGAGGCCCACAGGGAGACTCCAAGAAGACAAGCCTGAGAGTCCCATGCCAAACTCTTTAATCTTGAAGGCCATTAAGGTGCCACATCTTCACTACATTTCCAAATGCCTACTGCCTTTGGGTGGCATCACAGCAATAAACACAGGACTTAATTAAAAGTCACTTCCATTTCATTGCTAAAGCCAAGGAAATCTGGTACCATAGCCTTGAATTTATAAGTAGGAAAATGGTACAAAAAAAAAAGTGAGGGTGGAAACTAATTTAAAACACGAAAAGTCACTCAACACTGCCAGTGGGTGGTGCGGGATATTGCCATGGCACTTTCTGTTAAATTTCTTCCTCCCAATTCTTTGCAGAATTCTCCTCACTTGTGTGTGGAGAGAGCCCCACTAACTAAAAGCAACCTGAGTATTAGATATTATCACCATGAAGAGTTAAGACAATGGGACCCATAAAACGGCATCACCCCTCAGGGAAGTACAAACCTGCACCCACTGCCCTATTTCTGATCTTGACTCACCCTATGACAGGGTCATACTCCCCTCATCATGAGAGGTTATGGGGGAGTTCACACAGCTAACAGGCCGCTGTTACTCCCTGCTTGTTTGTCAGCAAGAAAAGTGCAGAAAGTTCAGTTGCTCCCATTGGCCATTGGACAAATGCCCAGTTGCTCTCTGGGGAAATCTGATTGTGACTGTGTCATAGTTAATTCCTCCCTCACCCATGCCCCTCCTTTATAGCTGCTTAGTTGCCAAGCTCTGTCCATTCTTTCTCCATTGTATTTCTTGAATTAGTCCCTTTCTTTTATTCCTACTGCAGTTACCCTCGGTGAAGTTTTCATTTTTTTCTCGATTGGATTATTGCTATATCTTCTTACTTGGTTTCTTACTGCTAGGATCTGTCCGCCGTAATCCATTTTACATGTGACTTTTCGTTTAGTATCCCTAATACATGCCTCTGATTATGTCACTCTTATGTTCCAAACCTCATGGTGATTCTTTGTTGCCTGCTGGTCACAAGTGATTCTGCATCGCCTACTGACCAAAGTCCAACAAACACATTGACAGCTTTCTTCACAAAGATAAAATTGTCCTATGACTCACATGTTACCCCATAATTAAAGGACTGAGACCCAGAAAGTTACTCAAACTTCAAGTAGCCCACGCCCCAGAGGTAAATTTCACTTGCTCTATTTAAACAAGGTTTTCTTCAATATATCCTCCTTGTCACAATCAAAAAGTTCTTTCCAGTGTCTGCCTTGAATTATCCATTAAGCTCTTGAACTCTACTATCTTTAACTATTATTTGTTTTAATAGCAAGTTCCATTCTCAGAAATGAGACTGGCAAAGTAAAAAAGAAACAAGTGACTCCCAAGAAAAACACCAGAGCATGACACCATAGTGAGTTGAAAGGGGCTGAAATTGGAAGTGGGCTAATGGCTGTTTACGATTTTTGTTTGTTCAACACCCTACATCTTAGGACCTTAATCTTCTACAGACTATCTTGATTGTGATGGGTATTTATCTGCTGCACTTATACTTCTGTTCCTCAAATCATAAGCATTTATTATATATCACCACAATCAAACTGTAACAATAATCCATGATGATAGCAATAGTCTAATGAAGAAACATGCTCTGGTGAAAATCCTTGGATATCAGAAAGAAGTGTAAAGATTGTAGAGGACGGGTGCGGCGGCTCACGCCTGTTCCCAGCACTTTGGGAGGTCAAGGCGGGCGGATCACCTGAGGTCAGGAGTTCGAGACCAGCCTGACCAACATGGTGAAACCCCATCTCTACTAAAAATACAAAAAATTGGCCGGGTGTGGTGGCAGGTGCCCAGCTACTCAGGAGGCCAAGGCAGGAGAATCTTCTGAACCCGGGAGGCGGAGGTTGCAGTGAGCCAAGATTGTACCACTCCAGACTAGGCAACAGAGATTCTGTCTCAAAAAAAAAAAAAAAAAGATTGTAGAAAGCAACTTGGAGAATAATTCATACAAAAACAACTCAGACTCTTTACCCATCATTACAGCATTGACATTTCTGGGGTTGAAGGCAGTCGTGGCTAGGAACGTGCACATTAACTTTTCACACTGAGGGGATAACACACTATACCAGGCACAATGTTGGGGGTTCAGATTCCAGAGAGCATCTTTTTGTCGTGTGTTAAAGATGGATATAAAGGTTCTCTATATGAGGCCTATGATAGTCAATGGTCATTCCCCTATCTTGGGAATGGTACAGGCTATACAGATAACAGCCTAGAGAGGTGAGAAGCTAACTTTTCTTTCAAAAAAAGATGAAGAGAAGAAGGAAAGGGAAGGGAAGGGGAGGAGAGGGGAGGGGAGGGGAGGGGAGGGG